>NW_026126418.1:1800000-2270000 GCF_943737965.1 Phodopus roborovskii | reverse complement strand
TTGCTATTTCCATAAGAGTTATTGATTTACAGGCACACATTTATTACTGTCAACATAAGCATCCAGACAACCTCATGAAAGATAAGAGGAAACTCAAATAATTGAAGGACTCGTGGAAAGTGTGGAATGTAAACAAGCAGTCCACAGAGCAGAAGGCAATAGACTTAGAACCCCAGGGCACTCCATACAGCTAGTCAGTTGGATTAATGGCTTTGCATAATTCCTTTTGGTCATATGTCTAACATTCAGTGTCTGAGAATTCATACCTTACTAGCTGGGCTCTTTGCATGCTCAAAACCTGGCTGTATTGGGAGACAGAGAAATGAAAGAATGTCTGAGATTTCCTTTTATTTCAATCACAGATTCAAGAGACCATGAAGAAGGAAAATGAATGCTGTTGGCCAAAACCACATTAGTGCACCTCCCTACTTACCTAACTGTGATACTGTCCAGGGAGGTGTTGCTTCCCTTAAAGCTGCATGCTCTTGGGTATCATGACTACATCATATATTCCAGGTTATAAGAGCTAGAAAGGAGTTTCTCTTGAGTGAATCTGAAAGGTGGTGGTGGGCCACTATAAATACCACACCACCCAATAGGAAAAGAGAAAGAAAACAAGGTTGACTTCTCTTGCATATCTTTCTTCTAGAACTCTTTCCTTTCTTGTCTTTTTCCTAGAATCAGATGGTCTCAAGATTGAAGGAACACAGAACACTTGTTCAACCCAGCTGTTTAGCTAATGAGGAAAATGTAACCACTCCTCACCCAAGTGAACACCATGGCTACATTTCATCCAGTTTTAGGTTTGTTCAGAAATTTATCACCCTCCCACAATAGTGTTTTACCTTCTGACAGTTCTGAGGAGTACTGTTCCTCACACAAACTTGAAAAGCATACGATTGTGGCTTCCATTCATAGAAGCAGGTTAGTTCTGCATTCAGAGCTGCAGCAAACAAGCTTAACTCTTCTTCCAAATGAGAGGTCTGACCGTCCAAGTCTAAGGCGATCTTTCTCAGTCCTTGGACAAGATGACATTGTAAAATATCACCTGGAATTTTTTTTTAATCTCTTTCATTTGTATTACACATCATGTGTTTTTCAAACCACAAGAGACATTCAAATAAGTTCAATATTAACATCAAAAATTCATAATAAAAGGAAGTGCCTGAACTGATTGAAAATGTATGCCTGTTGTTCTGATCCGTTGTCTATGGCTGCTACTTGCAGCCACCCTGCTATTCTCGCTTGCAGATGAAGAAGCTGAGCTTGGAGGTATCGTCACTACTCAGATTCCCATGGATAGGAGGTAGTAATAGCCTTCAAGCTGGTTGTTCCTAAGATGAAACCTCACCCTTTACTTGTCTTTGTGGGGCTGCAATTGGAGCCAGCCAAGCGGCCCCAAGTCTGCACCTGAGTGGGGGAGTGTGGATGATGGAAAGGCTAGCTATAGACAATAAAGAAAAAACAGAGAGACAAAATAACGGTCAGAAGGGCAGATCAGTCAAGACTGAAATGCCACGAGTTTATTTTTCACCACTTATCAAAAAAGGGGAACACAGTATCATGTATACGGAACAAACAGACTTTCCTCACTTATTCTGAGGGTTCAGTAACCACACCTTAGCTCCAACATTTTGTTCCCTAGCCTTGAGGTTAGGAGTAGACACACCTCAGATTCAACTTCTCCTTCCCTAGCCTTGAGAGTCAGGAGTAGACACACATCAGATTCAGGTCTGGTGTTATTTAGACTAAGATAGCCAAACATCCTACTCTAGCCACACCTTTGACCTTTAGGTCTTATGACGTCCTGAGGACAGCTTTGAACTCTCTGCCCTTGTGCCAAGATGGAGTTCAGCCATCTTTATGGGCACCCACATTTACTCACTTCACTATACCTCTTAGATTAATGCAACTAACAGCTTGGTTTCTACTTCCTTCTCTCTCTCCCTCCCTCCTTCATTCTCTTCTCCCCTCTCCTATTCTGAAGTGTATGTTCTGAATAATATTATATCAGTCCCTAGCAAATTGTCCAGTAGTTTGCAGTAGTGTTGTATTGCCTGTATGCTATCATTTGCATGTAGCATTTTTATACACATTGCACTTCTGAATACTCAGTTAAAAGTACATCAAAAGTAGTTTGTATGTAAGAAGTGTCACACCTAAACTTTCATTATTAACTTCGTTTTGCTCAAAGTCAAGTTGCTCTTGGGTTTTGTCAAATAGTTTGGGAGTCTTGATATTTGCCTGAGGGTACCCAGAAAGTTAAAGGAGAGTTGGTGGTATGTGTTGGAGAGTTTAACTTACTTAGTGCCCTAAACAAAACTGCAGTTCGGTCCCTACCCCTTTTCCCTTTTGAATCAATCCTGAGGAATCCTCCGAATGAGGAGAGTTTCAGTTTGGTAGACTCAGATATTGTTCTGTTGTTCCCAGTTTGTTTTGTTTGTTTATGTAAGACATTGTATACTGAGGCTTTGTGTGAAATGATTGGACTCGTTCATAGAAAATGATCAATTCTCTGTATACAGGTGAGTCCAAAAATTATTTTAGATGAGAAAGACAGAGGTGGGGGAGAGGGAAAGAGAGCTTGTAAGATCTCTAGATAAAACATTTGCCAAATTTATTTTCAGAGGTATGACAGCTCTCCTAATGGTGCTGAGACTCTGTGAAGTCTGGGCAAGGGGTGCTCATCCCCCATAGCAGAGTTCTTTTACTGCAGCAAAATACTCAGGCCCTTTAGAATCTAGCCCTCCTTAATTGAGTTCAAGAGGAAAAGCCAGAGCAAAGCATTCTGAAGTGGTTCTTTCCTGCTTCCTGGGGTAGGGTCTCTGCAGCATGGCTGGTGAGTGGGCCTGGGTCCCCAGCTACCCTGCTCAGGGAGCAGAGTCGAAAGACAGCTTTGTAAAGTCAAGTTTACTGCATATAAACATGCATTTGATTGCCCAAGACCTAAAGAAGTTTGAAGCAGAATAGGTCTTTAAAATTGCTGTCTAGAGCTGGATGGTAGTACACACTTTTAAACCCAGCACATGGGAGGCAGAGGCAGGTGGATCTCTGTGAGTCCCAGGTCAGCCTGCTCTACAGAGATAGTTCTAAGGCAGCCAGGGTTAGACAGAGAAACCCTGTCTCAAAATAAATAAATAAATAAATAAATAAATAAATAAACAAATAAATAAATAAATAAATAAATCAAACCAAACCAAACCAAACCAAAAACAAAGAAGAAAACTAACCAAACAAAATTGCTGTGTGCTTTAAATTCTCAAAGCTTGGTTTCTTCTTTACTTCAAATCATAATCACTTAAGATAAAATAAGCTACTTTTTTCTTGTCGATTTCTTTTTCCAGTGATATCCATGATAACTCAAAATTTATGTCTTTGATGTATGCTTGGATATTCTTATCCTTTTAACTTTCCTTTGACATATTTAAAGATAATTACAAATTTCAGTCCCCTTCAAACAGAATCTATGCCTAATAAATAATGTCACCTTTCAATGTAGATATTCTACTGGCTAAGGCTTGTTAACTCGGATAGAAGACGCTGGGTGATAAGGCCTACATGATCACTTGTGTTTTTTTCCTGTACACTCCACATTGCCCACTAGGTGGCATCTCAACACACGGAAAATCGGATCTGTATGCTAGAAGTAAATCCACTACATGATTTTTAAAATGGGTTTTAAATTGCATTGAACTATATAGTTGTAATAGTGGCAACACTCTCAGCATTTGTGAACTGGAAAATTCGCTGGTGAAGGAACTGTGTTGCTGTATTGGATAAGGGATGCTCTCTCTGATAGAATCCCGCTGCTCTTTCTGATAAAATACTGTTCGGAAATCGCATCCCAAGATAGGAACATTGGTATAGAGGCACCCTGTGAGGTAGATCCAGTTGCCCATGTGGCTGATTAGAAGAACTAAACCACCGGAAAATGTGACACAAAGAGCATCTAAGAACTTAACAGACAACGCGGCGTCCGTCATTCTAGGCCAGATTTAGAAAAACAATGAGACCCTTGTGCAGACCTGTTTTGTGCTGCTAAAACAGAATATCACAAACTGGCTAATTTATAATGATCAGAAACTTATTAGAATGGAAATTTATTAGCTCACAGTTTGGCGGGCCAGGAAGTCTAGCATCTGGCAAATACCTTTAATCTGTGTTATTACAAAGCAGAAGGGGTGTGTGTTCGGGGGTAAGAATCAGCAACTTGGCTGCCTTTGCAAGGTGCTAGGAATGAAACATGGAGTCTAGTACGTCTTAGGGCAGCATACTGCCACTGAACTGCACCCCCAAAGTTAAAAACATACCTTTTATGTGACAAAGTCAAAAATCTCATGCAGGAGGGAGAAGATCTCATTGCCTAACCACTTCCTAAAGGCCCCCTTCCCAGTGTAACTCCAATGGAAATTCAATTTCAGAGTTTTGAAGGTTACAGACATCTAGCACCAGCAGTTCTGGCTTCAGGAAATGGAAATAATTGGGGAAAAAGAGTGGAGCAACCTCATAACAAAATAGACACAGTAGGTACATATCTATTTATGGGAAATGATGGAGATTGTCTCCTCCTCCACCGAACTCCTCTCAGGCTTGTCTGTGGTTTTATAGCTTGCCTTTTCCTTTTGGAGCTCTGGGCTCCTCTCTGCATTGTCTAAGAATTCTGCTAATTCAGTTTAGACAATGTCCATGTCTGATCAGCCGATGAATTCTGTTAGGTGGAATTATCAAGCCCCGCCCTCTTCCCTCTTCTTCCCTCCTGTTTCCGTGTTTTCCATCAAGACCTATGCCTTGCTTCTGGATTATATGCCCGTCCTCACTTGCACTCACATTTGGAGTTAAGCACCATCTCTTTCCTCCCTAAGAAACCCCATCACAGAAGTCCTTGCAGCTCTTACCATGGTCTTGGTAAAGTTTACCTTCTCGTCCCTTATGTCATAAACAGTCTCTCAGATGTGGCCCTTATCTATTACCTGCTGAGGTCCATACATTTGGCCAACAGCACTTTTTTTTTAGATCTTTTGTCATCTTTGAGAGTTAGTAAAAATCATTTCCTCAGCTGTCTGTGTGCTTTATGAAATATTTACCGTTTTTATTTAATAAAATTTCATTCAGCCTTTCCAACAATTGGGCTCTTAAGATCACAGAACTTGATTAAAATTCCAGTGCTTGGGCAAGTGCATGCTTCAGGCCCCTGTGTGTCTGCCATCGTGGTTTGTTCTTGTTAAGTGGGACTATACTTCCCCATCTGATAGTCATCCTTCCATGGACATCAAGTTCAGGGATGGTAAGGTAGCTGGCTATCTTCTTCACCACTTTGTCTTCAGGATGGAATACAGCAGTGCCTGGTACTTGGGAAACTGCTACTGAATAAACAAAACTAAATACCCAGGGAAGAAAAACGAATGTACTGATCTCTACACTAAAGGCTCTGAGGCTGTCACAAGGGCCCTGTGTAACCTACAGTTCAAGGTTACTCCTTCGCTCTGTAACCCCGCACTGCACTCTCTTCTAACGGCGTTTCTGTGTTTCACATCATCACCAAGAGCCAATTTCAGGAAAAGGCTATGAGCCAGGGGTAACTCCTGGCTGTCTGCGCCAGATCAACACATTCTGTTAACATTACATGTCCAGCAGATGTGAGAATGGAAGTCTCCAGAAGATATTCAGATTTCCCCTCACTAATGTGTCCCCACATGCATCAGGATTTATCAAAATGGTTCTCCTTTTACTTTAATGCAATCTATGTGGATAGAAGCATAGGAGATAGTGTATTTTATAAAGCAAAGATTTTCACAATTTTTGTTCCAAAAAACAATATTGAGAACAGAGCTGGAGCTTCTGAAAGTTTGGCAAAGAGCTTTCATGAATGAGAGTTTTTGTCATGAGACAGTCACAAGCTGAATCTCTAGCATTGTAAAGTCTGGATTGGAATCCCACCACTTCCGGTCTTGAGACCTTGAGTCTTTTTTTTTTTTTTTTTTTTTTTTTTTTGATGTCTTATGAAGCTGTATTTTAAGAAGTATAGAAGTAGCATCTATCTTTCAGGATCCTTGAGAGGGTTAGATGAAATCATGTGCTTGCATTCTTAGCATAGTGGCTGACCCCTGACCCAAGTGAGGCATCAGTCAACACTGAACACTATGGTTATCCTTGGTTTTTATCTGAATGTCTTTTCTTAGAAGTTCTTTTAGTCATTGACAAAATGAGTATCTCTAAGTTCCCCATACATAGTTTTGGTTGTGTCTGTAGATACATATGGCACAGTAAGATGGACCAGACAATAAACGTAATTTTTGAGAAGCCTGAATACGTAAGTGTGATGCCTAGAACCCGTGGAAAGCTAGAAGGAGAGAGCCAACTCCACTGAGTTGTCCTCTATTTGCCACAATGTGTGCTATGGCACATGTATGTACCCACTACTTCTATACACACACACACACCACCACCACCACTAATAACAATAATGATAATAATAAGTAAAAATTAAAAAATGTTTCTGAAGTTATCATCATGGACAAAAATAAATGCACCAAAGAATATACAATCTTGCACATTTCCTTTTTCTTCTTGGGTTAATACTTCTTAACTAGATTATAAGATTAGTTTATCTTTTCCATTTCAATGGTCATTGAATAGACCTATCTATTCAATGGTCATTATTGTTTAGTAGTAGGTTTTGTGTATTTGGAGATTTTCTCTCTGAAAGTTCGTAGTTTAGAAGGAGGGATGAGCCATACTCATTCATCTCACTTTATGAAGTGGTAGCAACAACAAGAGTGAGAAACAGTAGACAACACCACACTGGAGTTCAGAGAGGAGGAGAGCTGCTGCTGTTTCAAAACAAATACTCAGAATCGCGCAACTAAACTGGAAACCTCTGCTCTTGTGCTTAGAGAACTCCGAAACGTGAAGAGACAGAACTGCAATGATGAGCAATTTCCCAAACAAACCGCCATCATGAAACAGAAAACAAACAGACATCAACAAACCGAAGCACCACTTTCCCACCTGGATAAGAATGCTTTCAGTTGAAGAATCAAAATGAAAGCAATAGACACCCTTTTCACTGGGAGGAAGAAAAGCCTGGGGGAATGTGCCTGTAAAGCATTTTGTTTGTCTGGAGTTTTTGTTTTTGTTTGTTTTGGTTTGGTTTTGCTCCTTAACATTTAGCTTTCAAGGACTGAAAACAGTGGTCACCATACTTAGGATGATGCCTAATTTCCCATATTAATTCAGATTATATCAAGCAATATTTATTAGGTGCCCAGCATATAAGTAATATGAATCAGGTACTAGGTGAAGATAGATATAAAACAGATGCATTCTATTTACCTTCTCATTTCCAGCATACAATGTTGGAGTCCATGGCTCAGATGAGATAAGATGGGACCAGATAACTACAGCACGGAAAGTTTAAAGTGGAGAGTCTATGAAGTACTATGCACAAAGTTCTGTGGAAGTACAAGTTGTGAGGATCGGGGCAGGGTATTCCTGGCTGAGGATATTGAGGGAGATATACAGACCCATGTTTGGATTCCAGCTTCTGCCCAGGTTCCTTAAACCCGAGTGTCAGTTTTATCATTTATAAAAATCAAGATAGTTATATAAACCTCAAGTTATGATTCTGGCCATGAAATGAGGCCATATAGCTTAGGTGTTATATAATGCTTGGCAATAACACTTCAAACCTGTAGTTTCTGGTTCCATGTGGCACAGGACACTAATTTGAGCACTGAGAAACTGAGGCAGGAGGATTGAGAGTTTGAGACCAAACTGGGCTACATAGAGAATTCTAGGGTAGCATGAGCTTTATAGCCAGACCGTGTCCTATTACTCTTCAACTCCACCAAAGAAAAAGAGATGTTTGTTTTAAAGACAGGTTAGCTACCCATTCATTCACATTAAATTGGCAGGCAAGGACCAAGGCACATGCAGAAGACATCTCTACTACTATGGTTGCTGGGTTCCTCTTGGCTAGCTCAGGGAAATCCTAAATTGGAGTTTCCTTTTGATGGGGACCTCTCCAAAAGGTTTGAAACAATGAATACATTTCCCAACTTCTTATCCTACCTTCTTTGGGTACAGACCATTGAGACATCGCTCTACCAGGTGCTGAAAATCCATATATCTAGTTTAGTAAGTTCAGCTAAGAAAAGAGATTCTTAGCAACAAAAGAGTAAGATTATTTTGTCTATACCACCAAGAGACTGCTTGGTGGATGCTATCAAGACAGACTATGCAGCAAATTGGTGATGGTTATTACATGGTATGCCAGGGTGTTTGTACAGTAATCAAAATGCATTGCTTGTACACTGTCACTACCCAGCCCTTCTGCCAGAAGACAATAGCACAAAGAAAGAGACTGCATCAGAAAGTATGGATTCCATCCCCATCCAGGACAGATGGCACATAAGGGGCCTGCAGGATGGAAGAAGGACATTACCAACAATAAGGGTTTTTTTTTTTTTTTTGTTTTGTTTTGTTATGTTTTGTTTTTTGTTGTTGTTTTGTTTTTTTAGGGAAAAAGCAAAATCCTGTTTTCTATTGATCAGAGACAGGAGAGTAACTTTGTCCCAGGCAGCCTCTGTGCTCAAGTTTACCAGTTTTGGTTGGTTCAATATTTTAAGCTCCCTTTGTAGCATCCAGAGATGCATTGATATCTCCCACTCCAGTGCAGCTTGACTAGCCACAGTTTCCTTGACTTTTGCTAATCCTCATTCCCAAGGTTTGAGTCACCAATTCCCCTAAGGCCTCCCACCCTTCTGGTGGCTGTACTGCGTTTCCACACTCTCCATTACTTTTCAGAAGGCCCAGTGAAGATTTTGTTTTGCCTTTAGCATTTGTTCTTTGGGTGTCCTTGGCTTAGGTCTGAGAGGCTGAGCTTTGATTGGATTTCAGACCAGAGATTGAGTTCCTATGAACTCCACTGAGAGCCAAAAGAAGAATGGAGTGACAGAGGGACTGATGATCTTTGACCCCAGCCCATTGATGGCTTTTGTCATCACTGCTGGTGGCTGCTCTGAACAAGAATGTATTGTCTCTCTGTCTATTGTGGACTGGCCTTTACAGTTAGTCTTCACGGGATGTAACCTTTAATCAGAGATGTGTTCTTCTGCCCAGGGCAAAGGGTGGCTGGAGAGGGAGATGAAGCAAGTTAGCAACACTCTAGAGTGGAGCTTGAGGAAGAAACACTAGGGAAAATGATTACGCTAATATGAGTAAAAATGAATAACCATGGGGTTGGTATTATAAACATCTACATTAGCTGTTGCATTTAATTCTGTCAAGCTGTCCTGCTTTTCAGCATAATAAAAGAAAAAAGTCCTTCAGGTTTAGTTGCATGGTTTTATTTTTCAATAGTAAATTCACTAGGTGGACCTATGATGCTGTGGCTTCTTTCCCAGCAATGAATCAAGCCGTCTGAGATTGTAGCCGCTTGTTGGTGTAAGCCTAAAGTCAGGAAAGAAGGCTTTAGAAAGCCTTCTAAAGCCTCAATTGGCTTTAGAATCCCTTTTCATCTCTCTGGAGGCAGGAAGCAAAGATGCCTGGGTGGGAAGAGTCCCCCTCTCCAAGTGTTTGCCCTCCTTCAAGATTTGGGTCAGGTCATATGTTTCCATGGCTCTTTCTTTGAAAGAGTTTCTAGAGTCTTCTCATCTCTCCTTTCAAAATCAGTTTACCAAAATTATTACAGGAATGTCTCAAAACAAACAGCTGAAAAAATTTTAATTCAGAAAGGTTTCCATCTACAGTCACATTTCTAGGAAGTAACTGAGTCTAGACTCAACACGTGACTAACAGCTAGTATCTATTTCCTTTCTGTGTAACATTGATGTCCCTCAATTAAATTCTGTAGGACAAACTTTCTTAAAGTATCCACCAAATCTCTACTTTTTGTTTTCTTCTTTTGCATGGCCATGCGAGGTTAAAAGCATATTTTTTTTTTCTTCAATCATTACTCTTAGTTCAGATGTTGGAAACAAAAAGTAGATTAAGATGTGAAAAACAATCTATTAACATATATATTGTGTATGCACTACAAAGATGTAGTATTCAAAGAGGTGACTTTGAATTCTAGCTTCTAATGGCATTTTAAACAATGAATTCTAGAGAATGAGCAAGACTGAGGCAAAAGAACTTCGAATCTGTATAAACAGCAACACGTGGGAACCTGCAGCAGGTAAAGATTCTGGCATAGATGGCTCTGGTGCAACTTCCAGACAGAGTTTCTTTAGTTGTAAACTTCCAGTTTCCCTCATAGACTTGACAGAGCAGAGTTCTCTTTTGCACATTTCTTACTTGTTTTAGCTCAGCAGCAGCTCATGTTTGAAGCTGTCATATTCTGGTGCCCCAGACCCTGCAGAGCTGCTCTAGATTGTTCTTATAGACAAAGAATATGCAATCTAGTTGGCAACAATTTTTAAGTCATTTTATAAATGAACTGTCAGCAAACTTGGAATTTAGGGAAAATTATATGTGTTTTCCTCTCTCTCTTTCTCTCTCGCTCTCTCTCTCTCACACACACACACAGAGAGAGAGAGAGAGGAAGAGATTGAGGGGGAGGGAAGAGAGAGAGAGAGAGAGGTCAGTTATAATAGTTTTCGGGGAAGCACAGCCTGCTCTACTACAGTAGCTGTCTTGTTTCCTTGGTTAATTACTTTCATCGATGTTTTCTTTAGATTCTTTGATTCTTGATGCTATAGAAGTTCAAAGTAAAAGAAGTGATTTCATGTTGAAAGTGTGAAGTCTTGTCATATTTTTCTTTGATTAGTGCCTGGGGCAGAGTTTCTGTTTTCTTTAATTCACATCAGGTTTGATTCCCAGGCCTTGCTACTTTAGAGTAGTAAAACCAATTCAACCTGGATAATTAATAAGGTCCTTTGCCCTTTCACAGTAAACACTACTTGAAAGTTTTCCATGCTTCCAAGTAGAAAATACAGGGGAATGGGAGGAGAGGGTATTAAAGGACTTCTGACCTCTTACGTAAAGCCAATAAAAACCTTATGAGATTAGACTTCTAGCGTGTAAACCAGAGAAACAAAAACTGAGAGAGCTAGGAGACATTGTGGGGATGCATGTATTTCTGAGCCTTGGCTCTGGATAGGAGAGAGAAATGTGAAGACTCTAGAACAAGCAGCCCATATTGTACCAGGTTTCAGACTGACAATCCACAGGTGAAAATGTAATTTCCCAAGATGTCTGGGTTATCTGACAGAAAATGTAAAAGGGTACTCAGAATGTTAAAAAAAAAAACAAAACAAAAAACAGAAAAACATACCAATGAAATTTTAAGGAACACAAAGCAATGGAAACTGAAGGAAACTGGGGCAGTAGAAGACAGATGGTGATTTCTAGAGTTCTAGAATTATTAAGAGAGATGGAGGGAGGACAATATGCAGTGAGATAATGGGCATCGTTTTCTAGAATGTATGGAAGGTACTAACCAAGAGAGGCATAAAGTTCAATATACTTTGTCCTTCATCTGTAGCAGGTCAAACATAGAGTGAAAACCTCTAAACAAAGACAATGAACTGCAAGGACCCAATCATTCTGATGAAGGCATGCTGTTTAGAAGACATTGCCACCAGATGCTGAGAGAAACCCATTGTTATCCTTAAATTCTGTAATCTCTCAAATTATACATTTCAAAGAAGACTAAATACAAATATCCAGGTTAAAACAAAAGAGCAAAAAGACAGCTTTTATCTCAATAGATGTCTCCTCACTCAACAAGATGGAGAGGGGACTTCTGAGAGAATTAAAATAGTCACCAGAAAAGAAAAAACAAATCCTGTGACTTCAAGTAATTCTTAGCAGTGAAAATACACAGATATGGAAAACTACTGGAAACATTGGTGTATAAAATGGTGTGTAAATGGTGGTGTTCACTCTGTTGGGCTATACCAAAGACACAGTGAAAACCCTGGAAAACAGCATGGGTTAATGAACTAAACTCCAAGTACTCACAAAAGAGAGAAAAGACCATTTTCTCTAATACAGACAAGTTGTAATGGCATCCTAAGCAATTTTCCAAATTCTAAACTATAGCCTTTCTGACACTAGCTCCCAAATAATGGCATGGTGACTTCTTATTAATTATGAAAGCTTGGCCTTAGCTTAGGCGTGTTTCCAATTAGTCTTAAAACTTAAATTAACCTATTTATATTAATATACGTTCTGCCAAGTGGCTCGTTACCTCCCCTCCATACTGTACATCTGATTTATTGCACATCTCACTGGTGAATCCCCACCTCTTTGGTTCCTTCCCAGAGTTCTTATCATTGCTCAGAAGTCCTACCCATCCTCTCCTCCATAGCTGTCCTGTTGAGATGTCTTTCAGAGGGAATATGGCCCAATTTTTATACACACTGAAACATTTCATCACCCTTTTCTTCTGTGATGTCTTCTACTCATTTTGAAAAGGCTCCAACATTTTGTTCCAGAGACCTTTCTCCCCTGATGCAGCTCCACATTTTATTCTGGGTTCCTGTGACAAATTGGGCTGACCCTGCTTACCCTATATAGGTATCTCCTCCCAATGGTGCTCTGCCTTCACCCTGGTCAAACACTGACCTTGACCTTGCTAGGTCTTTCTCTTAACTGAATGAGGGAGGATAATGAAAAGGGAAGGGAAAGCAAAAGGAGAAGAAATAGGAAGAGAAGAAGAAGGAATAAGAAAAAGGTTACTGGAAAAGGAAGTAGGAAAGTAAGACATTTATATTTATATCTTACCAAATAAAAAATACAAAAATACATGGTACACTTTTAGAATGATGTCAAAAGTACAGTGTGTAACATCCAAATTACTAGCAAAGAAATACTGAAGTAAGAAGAAAGTCAAATTCACCCAAAGAAGGCAAAAAAGTATCGAACAGGTAGAAAATAATAACAGAAACACAGAAAATTCTACCTTGGCCAGGTGGTGGTGGCACACACCTTTAATTCTAGTACTTGAGAGGCAGAGGCAGGCAGATCTCTCTGAGTTCAAAGCAAGCCTGGTCTATCTACAGAGTGAGTTTCAGAATAGTTAGGACTACAGAGAAACCCTGTCTCAAAAAAAAAAAAAAAAAAAAAAAAAAAAAAAAAACCTAATTACATAAATTGATAATGATGGTGATGAAGAGGGGGAGGAAGAAAGGACAACCATCGGTTACCAGTCATCAGGATCCGTTTCTAGATACTTGGCCTCTTATACAAAGAATGGAAATGAAGGTCTGGCACAGAGTTGCAAGGAATCTTTATTCAAAGCAAAGCCACAAAAGGTCAAATTACATTGCAAGAGAACTATAGTCAATGTCAGAGAAGACACTAGAAGGCTCCTGTTTGGGGCTCTCCTTTCATGGGGTCTTAAGAAAAGTGGGGCCAGTTATTCAAGAGTGTGATTTGGATGATTCTCTATTTTGATTGGTTATGGCTACATAATCTACTGCAAATATCCCCTCCCACAATGCATCTGATTTTAAGCACAGCCAATTTCACACATATGCACATGAGATGGTAAATAGGAGATTCTGAAAGTTTGCTTGAGGGCACAGTTTTGTCTGATGGTGCATGTACCCACAACCAGTTCAGGCTGGATTGTCTTTATTCTTCTAGCTACACATAACAAAAGTATTATCAAACAGCATCTGTCTACACATGATTGTCATTAGGGAAGCAGAAACTTACCCCATTGTTTAGAGAGCAGTGTGTATGTGCAACTTGATGTAGGTGGGGGCTGTATGCTGTTAGCAAGTTACTAAGTGCATTGTTTACAGAATAGTGTGTGTATGTAGTATAAGCACGTAAGGACCTATGCTGCCAAGTGCATTATTACAAGAACAGGGCATGCATCTGTGTACAGCTCAAGACAAGTTGGCTCCTAGCTTGCTAAACTATTCTTTATGTGTACCTGCCTCAAATGTAGTAAAATCATAAAGTTAAAAGCCAGCACTTGGGTGGTCAAGGCATCAGGATTAGAAGCTGCAGGTCATCCTCAGTGACTTACTTTACAGATAACCTGTGCAACATGAGATCCTGTCTCCAAAAGCAAGCAAGCCAGCAATCAATCAATATGTAATAAAACAAATAAGAGCAAGCTGGACATAAGAACAAAATCCATCTATATCCAGGTCACAATAACATGGCCTAAAGCATTAGTACACAGAACATTTGAAAAAGTCCCGGGCTCTGTTTATCCCACAGGTGGAGTGGCTTTGGTCTCCTGCTCTGGAGGAACAAGAAGAGAGCCCAAGCGATAAACAAGGACTGTGCTTGGAAAGGTGACCACATATAAGGCTCCCTTACGGTGACCAGATTTCCTCCAGGGAGGTGTAAGGAAAGAAGAAGACAAGCCTAAAACACCATCTGCTGTGTCATAATTACTTTATAATTATGTTCAAGGTAAATGCTTGAAGCACAGTAGGGATGCATCAGAAGGGCACAGGAGCCAGTGAGGAGGGTCTCACTTACAAAATCAAAGTGATGTCAGTACCAGAATCAGAATGGTGCCTTCCCTGGGCCACCTGGCTTCTGTATGCCTTTGATCCTTAAGAGTTGAGGCTGATTGTTACTTCCCAAGTGATTCAGCGGTGCTGTGTCTTTTCAGGCAGTCCCTGGCACCAAGAGTATGGCCTACTGCATGACTCCTCTTATGGTTTCAGCTTGAATGGGCAGTCATGCTCCTGAACTACCCCCTCCCCTTTGCTTCCCTACTCTATTCATGGTAGTGCTCCCTCACTGTTGTTAATCTCTAAATCACTTCCCCATTTCTACTGCATTCCTCAGATCATCTGTGCAACTCATTGATTGGATTAAATTCCCTCTGTTTAGATGTTTGAAGTATTTTTTATTTTCCTAATCAGACTCTGACTAACACTCCAAATAAACACTAGTAAAAAGAAAGATGGTATAATTATGTCACCATTAGACTTAAGGATGGAAAACATCAGTGAGATAAAAAAATAACATCATTATAAGTTTTGTACATTTAATAACCTTCCAAAATATATATAACAAACATCAACAAACAAAGCTGCAGAGAAAAAATGAACAGATCACCATCAGATGTTGAACACATTTCTTTCTATAATTGGTAGCTTATGCTGTCAAGGGAGGAAACTATGGAAGATTTCTGAAATATAATTAAGAATTTATCTAGAAGACATATATGGTCTACCACACCAGGACCTAGAGAACACATATCTTTCTCAGGCACACATGGAACCCAGATCACACTTTTGACCATAAAAGAATTTTTAAAAAATTTGAAAGAACATCTTATGACCATATTCCCAACCACAGCACAATATGTTAGAAATCATTAACAAAGGAAAGATTAAAATCACTTCATACATTCAAGAGAGGAAATCCACCTGGTAAAAGGAGAAATTCCAGTGGAAATCCCAAAATACTTACAATTGAAAAATAATAGAAAGAGCAATAATCTTCTGAAGGAAATGTAATGACTTGTTTATTTCCTCTACTAAAGAGAAATAATACAGAAAAGTAACGACTTTAAGTAAGTAGATCAAATTAAGTGAAACTGAGGAAAGAAAATATTAACAATAGGGGTAGAAATTACAATAAAGTATAGGAATATATTGAGATATTTGGTAACATTAAAACTGAGAAACTATATTCACCAAATATTACCATAACATTAAAAAAAGATAAAAAAAAAACAACACCCCAACTAGCACATACTAGAAATGACATCCTAAGATATACTAGCTGTAATAAATAGTGTTCAAAATATGAAGAATCCCCACTAACTAATAAAGAAACAAGCCAACAAAAAATTGCAAAGGAAATAAACAGATAGGAGCATGTATTGATATAAGATGTATTGGCAGATGAGAAGACGTCTCATTTAAGTAGGAACCTGCTAGTTGTGAATTTCCTGAATCCAATGATGCACATATACACCAATGAATGTATTGAAATATATCTGTGGAATATTTTAAACAGAATTTATTTTTAGGGCAGATTTAGGTTCTTATCAAAATTGAGGTGAACTTAGACAGCTTATCAATTTGTTCATGTTTTCTGCTGAGACAGTTATGTGTATGAACAAAGTCAGTTTGATCTCTTATTTTCCAGGTTGTGCATATGTTATCTCCTATTCTTGTCTGTTTGCATTTGTCCAGTGTTAAAAAGCAATGATGGTTTCCAACATTCTTGCTTTGCTCTAGATCTTAGAAAGATAGCTTTGAGAGTCTCATGACTAAGATTAACAGTTGTTACAGGTTGTTGAAGGTTTTTGTTGTTGTTTTGTTTTTTTATTGAGGGGAGGCAGCTTTCCTGTAGTTGAATGGGAGGTTTTATTAGAATAATGTCTCGGGTTTTGTCAGGTGAGTTTTTAATCATGTGACTTTTCTTCATTAGAATAGTGATGGGATAAATTGCAGGGATGAGCTTTTGAATACGGAGCCCACTTTCCATACCTGGGATTAATCCTATACTTGGTGTATAATTATTAGTACATAGTTGGATTTGATTTGCTGCTGTTTTGTTGGGAGTTTTTGTTTATGTTCCTGAGAGCTGGTTGTTTTCCTATAATCTGGTTTTGGCATTGGAACACAGTTGGCCTCATAAATTAGTTAGGAATTATTCACTTTGGAGAAGTATTTCCACCACCCCCCCCCCAAAAAAAAGACTGTAGAGAATTGGGATAATTTCTTCCTTAAATATTTGTAGAATTTTTTAGAGAATTCATATGGGCCATATTGCTTTCTGTTTTAGAAAAATATTAATAATGAACTCAATCTCTAGGATACAGGTACATTTACTTAGGTTATTTCTTCTCATGTGAGTTTTAGCAAATAGTATTTTTCAAATAATTGCTACATTTCATACATTTCAAGTCTGTGGGCACAATGTTTTTTTAATAATTAAGATTATTTGAAACAGCTCATGTAACCAGCAACATTAAAATAAAAAGGTAATTATGGTCTAGCAACATAGTAAGATAAAGCATAACAAAGAAAATATATGATCTACACTGGAGTTCTTGGGATTTTTGGTTTTTTTTTTTACATTACCATATCCTTTGGACATTTTATTTATTCCTAACAATTTGCCTTAGATAAAATTTTAATAAAACAAATTGTATATTTATACAATGTATACTTATAAACTTTTTTAATATCTATATAAAAACATACTTATAAAACTTTATGGAATGTAGTTTCCATATTTTTCAAACCAATTTTCATCCTTTGAGGGTACTATCACTTCTCAATGAGAATAATTCATTCGCCAATATGGATGAATATTTAAAAGAAACATATTTTAAGTTCAAAACAAACTCTATCACAACTATGGTATTTAGGATTCAAATACAGGTGGTAAAGTTAGAAATAAAATCAAGATGATAATAAATATAAAATTCCTTAATTGCTTTTACAAGGTAAATAGAGGAATGGATAAATAATCAAGATGGTTTGTAAGTGGTCTCTTAAACTATTTGGTTAGTACAGAAATGCTTGCAAATATTAAATTATTTCAAATATTATTTCAAATGAAATAATATTTTAAAAAATATTAGTTATTTTTTCTATTGCTGTGATAAGACCATGACCAAGGCAACTTGTAAAAGTATTTAATGTGGGACTGACATCTTCAGAGAGTGACCTGGTCATGGCAGAGAGCATGGCAGCAGGCAAGCAGGTATCTGGAGCAGTAACTGAGAGCTCACATCTTGAGGCACAGGCAGAGCCAGCTGGGAATGTTAGGAGTCTGTTGAAACCTCCAAGTCCTTCTCCAGTAAGACACCTCCTCCAACAAGGCTACCTTTCCTAATCTTTCCCAAACAGTTCTACCAGCTAGGAACAAAGTATTCACACATATGAGCCTAAGGGGGCCATTCTCATCCAAACCACCACACATTCTGTTTGCAGTCTTTCTAAAACATGTTTTAATATAATTACATCCAAATATGCCAAGTGACAGGTGTCTGCAAATGGATACAATGGAACATCGGATGTGCAAGGAACACTTGCAGCATTTAGAGAGCTCTTCAGAGAGAGAAAGGGCATGGCCATAGCTATAAACAGTATGTGGGAGGTTTTCTTACAAACAGAATTGAAGTACAAGAAACCTTGGACCTTAGAAACTTTAGAATACTTAAGTCAGGGGAGATGTGAGCTACTGTTGCCTGATAAATGCAGAAAGATTAAAACTGTAGCAGGACGTTTCTTTATGACGGTTGCTTTCACAACTAGAAGTAGAATACAGTGTTAGTCTGAGCCTTTCTTGTAAATGAAGTTACCAGCTCCACTTCAGGGCTTCAAGTTCTAATCCTTGGCTACAGGAGCCCCGAGTCGCTCTGTATCTGCTCAGCCTTCTTCCCACTTGCCCTTGCAAAATTGTTCTTTCTCAAAGTTCAAGATTTTTAATCCTTTTGGGCAAGGCTTCACTAATTAAAGCTCAAACAATCTGAAAAGTAAATGAGTATTTGGGGACCCTGGGCACCATTCCATGGCTCCTGATCCATTGTTGTCATCTGTTAACACTCCAAGCCTTCTTTGTTTACGGCTGAGCCTCCATAAATGCACCCCTTTTCACTTTGAGACCCTTCCCGCCTCTTGGCTCCAGTTCTGCTCAGCACAACCCCACCTAAACGGAACACTTCTTTTTGTGGTCACAAGCTTTCTTTCTCTTTGTAAATACTTGGCAAGCATGCCATACACTCAGCTTTGCTGACACTTGTAGTTACTTCATGAGTATAATTTCTAAGGCTACAAATGCAAAGTGCGTGTAAAATGCGAACAGCGAAGTGCAAACTCTTGGTGAGAGAAAACTGGACCTGTGAGCAACTCTCGATGTACTGCCTGAGCATATTTTGAAGAAGTGTTAGTTCACCTTTGCCTTGTTCACTCCCGACCCTCAGGGCCAGTTTCCACTCCGAGAAACAAAAGCAAATTGTTAGAGAAAGTAGGAATTGCTGGTGTTGATAAGTGATCATTAGTAAAACAGAGTCTTTGGGAATTCACTCTGTGGATTAACAGCAACGGGTGGCAAAAATGGGGAGAAATGTCCTGACCGCTGCAGAGTTGAAATGCTTGATTAGACCTTCTCATTTCCTCTGAGAAAAGCCTTACCTTTTTACCTTTGATAGGCACCATTTTCATTCAAAGACTTCCCATTGTGGTAAGTGAAATAGAATTGCAATGGCATGCTTAGCAAATCAATAAGAGGAAAAAAAAAAAAAAAAAAAAAAAATAAGGGTCCATCATGTGGAGCTTCCTCTCTTAAAAAAAAAAGAAAAAGTTCAAGCACCATGTGTTATATAGATGAACAAAGTTTAAAATCACGGGAAGTTTCATCTTTTCTCTGCCCTGTTCAGACAAAAAATCAAAACTTGCCTAATGGGCTTGACCATTTTGTCTATTTATATCTAAGTATTAGTTGTGTCTTTGAAGACAATTGATAGACAGACCTCTACATAGCAAAATGGTTTCTCACCTCTCAAAAAAAGAAAAAATCCCGTTGTGTTCACTCTGATGCCAAGTCAGCTTTCTGTCTATTTGGAAAAGCAGCTAGTGTCTTTTGACACACCCCCTCTCTGGATATACCAATCACGCATCAGCTTGGGACCTTTAGTTAAATCCGGTTTAACATCAGAACTGGCCTGCAGTGATGGGCTTCAGTCACGTGTATAGCCTGTCTGAATTTTAAAAATACACAGAGATCAGCTGAAATTGGCTCACCCTTTTAATTATTTAAACTCGAACGGATCAAGGCCTCATCTCACAGGCCAGTGGACCAACTTGCAATAAGCAATCTCATCCTTCTTCCTCCCGGTGATTCTGGGAGCTCTCAAGGGGCTTATGCTTCTTGATCGTGTCTGCTCTACTTCCCTTCTCTGGATCTTCACTTTCATGCCATTTCCTCGACAACAGTGGGTTTTTCTTTTAGGATCACACAGAGGTTAAAGGCACAGAGTTTGGGGTCACTTCGAGCTGAGTAGTTCTGAACTCATTTGCTCTGTGTTAGTTTCCTTGTCTATACACGCAGGCTAAAAGGATACTTCTCCTATGGGTTGTTGATAGCATTAAATGAGCATAACGCCCTTGGAAGGGGAGAGGCTCCTATCAGCTATGACTCTCTCTGCCCAGAGCTGTCCTGAGGGACACAGGCACCTCCTGTTGTACAGACCAGCAACCCTGCTAGTTCAGACATTTTTGCTGGAGGATCATAAGCTCAAGGGCAGTTAATGCAATTTAGTGAGACATTGTTTCAAGATAAAAGGAGAGAAGAGGGTTGGGGGCTGTACCTCACAGGCAGAGTACCTCCTAGCGTGCTTGACACCCTAGGTTCAATTGTCATATCATAAAGGGACTCGGCCTTCTGCTATCCTGTAGGGGCCTTTGTAAGGACTAGGGTTTTACTAGTCTCTGCAGCAGCGGGAAGTGGGTCTTCACAGCCTGATGAGGAGCGCAAGCCTGCTCTTCTCTTTGGGGCTTTTAGAGTCTTGAGCTACTTTCTTTCAACCCCTTCCTCACCTCTTAACCCTCCTCTTCCCTTCCTTTAAGCCCCACCCCCACCCCTTCCCTTCCTTTAAGCCCCACCCCCACCCCAGCCTTAACTTGGGCTCTCTGGAGTTTTGAGATTTTTCTGGCTATTTTCCTGAACAGTGCAATGCTCTGTCCAGCTGGATAGCTTGGGCGACTCTTCAGAAGCACAGAGTCTTAATACCTTAAGAGAACTGGATAGTTCAGGCCACCCTTCAAAAACATCTGCCCTTACACCCTAGGAGGACAGCCCTTGGAGAGTCACTTTACAAAAAGAATCCTCCCTCTCTCCAGGACTAGAAATAGCTTCTAGCAGCTGTGATTTGCAAATGAATACTTTTTCTTTTTATCCTATTATTATTATTAGTAGTAGTAGTAATAGTAAATAAGGTCTGGCACAGACAACCAACACAATTTCATCATAAGTTTAGTAATTAAGCAATCTTCTCTTCACAGAACTTTCCTTGTCAGTTTCCTTATCCAAGAAAGGAATAAAGATCAAGTAAAACAACAGAATCAAATAATGTAATCCACGTAAAGCCATTAAAATGGTGCCCAGCACTTTGTGAAGTACTTAATTAACGGCAGCCGCTGTTATCTTCACTAATGAATTGAAACCCCATCACTGCTGGCTTCTTGCCAACATGGCTGACCCATGGTACCAAAGGGAAAGTGTGAGTAAGCTTAGGTTTGATCCCAAGTTGACTTATTGTTTTAAAGTTCATCTTCCCCTATTTTGAACCAAGGACTGTGTTAGTAAACTTTCTAACTCCGAGACAAAATCCCCCCAGATAATCAACTTAAGAGGAAGAAAGGTTGATCTGGGCTCATGTTTTCAGAGTCTCAGCCTAAAATTTCTCAGCCCTGTTGATTGGACCAGTAATGTCAAAGTTATGTCAGGGAATGTACCTGTTTATGTGGTGGCCAGGAAGTGGGGTGGTCAGGGTCACTGTACTTTCCTCTAGGGCACGCCTTCAATGATTTCACTTCCTCCCGTTAGGCCCTACCTGGTAAAGTTCCTGCTGAGTCCCAAAGTTTTAACACATGGGCTTGGCAAGGGCACTCCAAACTAGCAAGGCTATGCTTAATAATAGAGAGTAAACTTGTACCTTTGGTTTCAGAGTTGAGAGATCAAAATAGAAAAAAAAAATCTATAAATATTCAAGAATTGGGAAAAATTATGTGAAATTTTAGACATGAAACTTTTACAAATGAGGTCCTTCCTGCATTTGAGGATGAAACCATGAGACAGAAGTGAGCAGTTGTAGAGTTCTCAGACCATGGCCTTCAGTCTGTTACAGGTCCCACAATTTTTTGTTGTTACTTTATCAGCCTCACAGGTGACCTAGATGCATATGTGCATCATTTGAATTAAGTTTAGTAGTTAATCAATCCCCTCTTCACAGGGTGCCAGAAAAAATATCTGAAGATTCTATTGAACCATCTCTCCCTTACTACAATAACAAAAGACACAAGGTCCTTCCACAGTTTCATCTGTAACAGCTGCTTCGGAACTGCCTCTCTGCTGGCCCTGGCCACTGTCAAGTAAACTGAATTGAAAGACCCTGTGCAATTGCTCAGGTCGTTTACTCTGAGAGCTCTATCCAGGTTCTGAAATGTCTCTAAACATGTCCATGGCACAGGTCTGGACAGCTAAGGAGTTGTGGTCACATTCATGACAGATCTGCTTAAGACATTTTCCAGAGAGCATTTCCTTGACTCGTGGCAGCAAGATGCTAACCAGCCTCTCCAGCACCAATTCCCACAGCTTCAATTCATCCTGGATTCAACTGACAGAATAATCTGCTTCCAACATCGATCTTATTACAACCTTCACCTGCTCAAGACCCTGCAGAACCTCCCTATTATTGCTGCATCCATTCCACTCTTTGCAGTCTGGCATTCTAGGCTCTCATCAATTATGCTGTCCCTGGTGGAACATGTCCAGCCTTATCTAAGTCTCTTCTGGACACACTTCTTCTGCTACAGATAAAAGTCTGTGCTTTGGATCTTCCAAATTCCCATCCATGTTTTACCTGCCAGGAACCATCTCTAGATTTTATGTCAATCTAATCACACTTTCTTTTTTCTCTTATCATGCACACGCTTATTAAGTATGTGTCCTTGAAATTAGTTCAGTTTCCAACCTTCTTCCAAAGAAGTAACTTTTTTATGGTAAATATACATTACTTCCCAATTTTGTGCATGGTCATGGTGCAGCCTCTAAATTTTTCCTCAACATTAAATTCCAGGAAAACAGCTATGTGCAATTATAATGGGATATGACACGCACTGTATTTATGACTTTTTTCAAAGAAACATTAGAACATAATTAAAATAAGTGATAGAAAGAAGAAAATACATCAGGAAAACTGAGGAAAGGAAGAGGGCTTTTTTTTTTCCTCCCTGAAGTTCAGATTCCTATATGTGTTATGAGTAGATCATGGTCAAAATAATCATTTTCAAGTGTTGAAGATACACCTCAGTGGCTAAATATTTTCCCAGCATTCACATGACTCTCAGATCCTAGACCTGGAACTCACACACACACACACACACACACACACACACACACACACACACACACAGAGAGAGAGAGAGAGAGAGAGAGAGAGAGGGAGAGAGAGTTCCTTAAGATTGGTGACTACTCCTTATTAGTTTGTTTCAAAGGCTGCCTGAACTCTCCTGGCAATATTCAAATGACTACAACCTCCTTGTACATCTTGCTAATTTAACAGTCAATGAAAAAGGTGTCCCAGAAACCTTCCAGAAGACAAAGACAGTTTCCTTGTGTCTCACTGGATCTGCCTGAGTAACAGGGTCATCCTTGTTCCAATCCTTTACATGTGAATATGTATAAAAAGACAATATATTGATTGATTGGTTGATGATTGATTAAAAATTGGTTATGGGGCTGGAGGGATAGCTCAGCCGTTAAAGGCTAGGCTCACAACCATAAATATAAAAATCGGTTATGATTGAAACTTCTGCTCTGAGTGCTCATGAAAAGGAAAGTAGAAGGTGCTAGAAGGTTTGAAGGACACTGGGGATTAATTTTCTAGAGAATCATTATATATGCATATGTATGCTTATAGTTGTGACAGTATCACAGCAAGTGAAGGAAATTTAATCTTTATGGCTCTTACTTATTCTCTGTTTGGGGATACAGAAGATGTGGATGTAAGACATCAGGTGAAAGTCACTGTACATGAAAACTGGAACCATGATATACTAAGGACTTTAGAAGGGATTTCTGTGACTGTATTATAGAGAGCTTTGATGTGATACTTGAAATTGAACTAAAGCAACTGAAAGAGAAAGTCAGACAGAGATGCTATGGGAAGGACAGAGCATCCTACACACAGGTACAGTATCTGGTGAGCTTGAGGATCACTGAACACAAATGGAATGGAATAAGCAGGGAAGATGGATGGGTGATGAGGCTCATTAAAGGGTGGCAAGTGGAGACAAAGAACTTATATTGCAGGGTCTTGGGAGACATTGTGAAGGCTCTTGACTTTACTGTGAGTGACATGGAAAGCCACTGGCCTGTCCAGAACCAATGGAATGACAAACTAATCATCCTAAAAGTAACCATTTTTGTTGCTCTTTGTAGTTGAGGCAGATTGGGAAAGGGTGACTGGATGGACATCCACTACAATTTGGAGAAAGAAAATCTTGGAGTCTTTGACCTGGATGACCATGGAACAAATGGCTAATCATGGTTGGACCTGAGCAACAGTTTGAACACATTAAAGCACAGAGAAATGTGGTGTGGGGGTGTGGAAAGAGGAGAGCTGGGGGTCTTTCCCAGGACAGAGCAAATGAAACGTGGTGCTGCCCCGAGGAAGAATGAGGGAAACTAGGCTGTAGTGCTGAATATTTCAGATGTCAAGAAAAGTCCAGGAAAGAATTGATGCAAGAGTCTAAAGTTCAAAACAGAGGCAACCGTCGGCAATTCTAGCCCAGGGGCTGCAGGCGTCAAGATAAGGAAAGCCAAGAGAAGAGACGGGGTAACTGATGGAGCTTCACTAAACAGATGTAAAGTCTTCTCAGGTCTGACTCACTGGCCTTCCCCACAGGAACTGGGCAGCTCTCTGAAAAATTGCTGCACATCTAGAATATTTTTTCCCTGTGGTTTGACTTTTCGCTGAACTCCAAAACTCCTATTTTGAATAGGACTTGTCTATTTCATTTTAAACGCTGTGTTTTCCATGCATAGTCTCCTAAATATACTGACACACCAGGAAGGTCAGCCTATATGGACTGCCAAAGCAAATGCTGAGCTAGCCAAAGACAGAACTTGGGTTTATCTTGGACTGTAAGGCCATCGTGGCCTGGCTGCCACATCCTGTCCCTTCATGGGCTCTTGGAAGGCATGAGAAGGTCAGTTAGGTCAGACCCTAAACTGAGGCCTCTGAGTACCTGAGTCAGCATCCCAGTGATGGCGGCCAGACACACTGAGGGGCTCCTCCCTGACTGAGGGCCAGCCTGATTAATCTGGCGCCTAATCAGACTCCTTTGAAGGGAGTGGAGGGAATGGCACACCTGTTTCCACTTGACTCCAATCCTGAAATAATTCTGTGGCTCCTACAAGATTTGAAACAAATTAAATTTGAAAGGGCAGAGAGGGCAGCTTTGAATGGCTGGCGCGGTGGAGAAGTGGGGTTTTGATCCAGGAAATGGCTGGACTGAGCTGTGGCAGCTGGTATGGTGTTGGTGCAGGATGAAGACTCTGGCCTTGTACAGTGGCTTCTTCTAACCTGTTATCCCTGGCATCAAGCTTCGGTTTTCTGGCCCTTGACAGCATAAGAAGTTTATAATGGTAGGACACAAAAAGCAGCTGTCAAGAGGGGACAGTGTATGGCGCTATTTGTGGAATCTCTGTGAAGACCCATTTTGCCATAAAGGGAAGCAATGCCAGGCATGACTCTGTCCAGCCCTTAGGAAGATTATTGTTGGGTAGGACACTTATCATTCCTTCCATCAAGATAGGAGAGCCTGGAGAAGCCTGCTGCTCCCAGGGAAGCTGGAGTGTTGAAGGCAGGGCTCCTAGGCCAGAGCTCTACTTGTACTTATCTTTCAAGTGGCCCTGGGGTGAGTCACAGGAAGCGTTGTCAGAAGAGTCCCAGGCCAGCCTCTGTAAAGCCTGGATGTTCAAGGTGTGGTGAGTGGGAAGTAGGAGTAAGACAGAAGGACAGTTTTTCCAACTGGACGAAAAAGTCCAGTAGGTGCCAGGATAAGAGACTGTCGCTGCAGGCTCTCGATAGTGTGGGTCACTCTCTTCTTCCACTGCCCAATCCTGCAGCCCCAAACACTTACAAAGCATTGCTAGGTGACAGGCAGTGGTTTTCGGGCTTGCAAAGTGGGCCTCTTCATACTTACAGACCTGTCACTTTGATCTTCACTACAGACACAGCCAGATGTGATCAGTATGGCAACCTGTTTCCCTGATCTGTTGCCAGTGAGGGGTTTGGCAGAGAAGCTGAGTGATATGAGGCCACAGTTTTTTTAAAGTATTCGTTACTAATACCCCTTGGCAACAAAGTTTTCTTGCCTGGGACCTAGTGCAGCTGATTAAGCACTCCTGTTAGTCCAGGTCTGGCGGTGGCTGATTTTTGAGGCCTCCCTTCATCCTTTGCACACAGAGAGAAGCTAAAGACCCCATTTGCCAGGCTAGTTTGACCTTTGCTTCCAGATCCTTGAGGGCTGGAACATTTCAATGCGGCATAGCACAGCAATCTCTCTAATGAGGTTTGTCAGGACCTGCTGTTTGATAAGGGGTGGACTCCGTGACTCTGTCAATTTCCCTCCTCACTGATGTTCCTGTGGCCTTTGATAACTCGGATCACACACATGGAGGCAGGTCTTTCATGTTCCCCAGCCTCATAGGCAGGGGTCTGCCAAGCCATCATTAATATGCACCTCAGTGTGAATGATGGCAAAATGGATGGAAATAAAGGAACCGAGGCTGCCTTTTGCCAGCCCATCATGCATGGGTGCTGAAAAAGGAGAGTGCTTGTCAGAGGGGACCAGAGAATGGGCAAGAGTCACTTGCACAGTGGTATCCTAAGGACAGGGCTATGAAAGAGTCTCCTGAAACCTCATCCAGGCTGGGATCCTTCCCAGCATCCTTAGACATTGCTTTGGTGGGAGATTTGGGATTGGGGTCAATTGTGGACAATTTAGGGTCATTATACAGGGCTGGAGACAAGATTTATAAACTGGATGGCAATCAGTTCTGCTCTGCATTTGGGCAGAACCCATTATTCACCAGCCATGGTAACTTTCTTCTATCGATATATCTCTTTTCCCTGTTGACATTAAGGAAAGGGAGATGCTTGGGCGGGGGTTCACTATGAGTATTGAGGGCAAGTCCCCACTACAGAAGAGGTAATTGCTCAGGAGATCCATCATTAGAGGGACTGAGTATTAGGCAGCAACTCCATTCTAGCACATTTTCCATGTCCTTCTAACATCTTTTCTTTCCTGCCTAGCTCACTGCATCTCTGCAGGTGATGTCTAACTACCTTAAGCGGGCTGATAACAGTAGCTAAGGAAAGAGCATACGAAATGCTTAGCATAATATCTAGCCTAACGCTTAGCATAAGCTCTTCAGAATGATAGTATTAATGGCATTTGAATCTGAGGCCTTCCCCACCTATGATTGCCCCTCCTCTGATCTATGATTCCTTATCAATTGCTGGGGCGAATTTCAAAAAATGCAACTCTCATTATGCGGTGCCTCTGCTCAAAACCCCCTGAAGACTCTCCATTGCCTACAGAATAGTCCGAAGCATCTACCTGTCCACAGCCTGCCTCTTTACTCTTTACCTGGTAAATGTTTAATAACTAGTGCTCTGAGGGAGGAAAAGACAGGCAATTAGGTAGGCATATGCATACTCTAGTTTGTGATAATGCTATATTATCTAGCAGATGTGTAGCAAGCCCACAAGCTACAAATAGTAAGTATACAAAATCCCATTATAAATTCTGTACCATCAGCTTTGTCAAAGTGAGTGCCTTTGTTCATTTTTGCAGAACCCTTGCGTCTATCCTTAACCTATAGCTGGAGTTAATAAACATGTGTAGCAGAGACACAAACATCAGGTGTTTCTTTTGACATGTAAGATGAAAGGAAAACGCTGAAACTTCACTTGTTCATCAAAAAATGTGTTCTCTTTTTTTTGTGCCAGAAATTCACAAATACCAGAGGAGTAATTCTTCAGCATTTTGCCCAATTTACAAGCAGTGGCTTTAAGAAAACCTTTGCTACATGTTATCACTCCCTCTTAGACAATCAAGAAAAAAACAAGCCAAGCCCTGAATGGTAACATCTGCCTATCTCTAAGGCTACCATAGTATGGCCAGCTTCCAAAAGGTACCAATGAAACACTCTACCTTCTCCATGTACATTAACTATAAACAATCTAGTTAAAAGTTAATCGGCTTTAATGCTTAGTGGCCTGAGTCGCAGACTTATTGCTGTTATTTTAATATAATTTTATCCTAAAATCAAATCACTTAATTTTTATAATGGCTACATTAACAACTGTGTTGAGAATTTCCTGACATGTTAATGATTGAATGTTGCAATCCAGTTCATGTTGCTGCTCCATTGCATTTACCCACAAGGCCTAACAAAAAGCTAATTAGCAATCGCTTAGGGGATGCAAGACTCTGCTAGTTTCTTTTTTCTCTTCTCCCACTAGGCACCCTCTTCTCCAGTCACAAAGGGAGGAACACTGTTGGCCACCAATTTTTTGTTTGTTTGTTTGTTTTTCACTGCTCTTCTTTATACTGGTGGTCACACCTAGAATTTTCTTTAGGAAAACTTTGTCCCCTGTACTCTGTCTGTGAAGTTCAGTTGGGGTTTTCCCACCACCTTAGTCCTGGGCAGACATGTAACAGAAGTCTGGCTTCAACAGGGGGCAGAGTGGGCTGGTAAGTACACAAGTGAATCTAAGAGGCCAGGCTGTTTCCTAGAATGACTGGCACAGAGCTAATGCTCCTCTCCCAAGAGTACTTAATTGGCAAGTATGAGCTGCTGGGCCCTACTGATCACTACTCAGGGACCCAACAGAAAGAAAATAGACCCAAAAGTTGGGGAGAAGGGTTCTGGGTAGAATGGTCTGAGCCCTAGACCTGCTTGGGCCCCAACTTTCTCATTTTATGAAATAGAATATTGCTATTGCTTCCTGCAGACTATATGAATTAAAGCAAATGAAGTACTCTACATTCAGGTATCCAAGCTGATCATCCATTTTTTGCCTAAACTAGTGATTTTTTTCCATCACTTGTAGTCATCACAAGCGCCCAAGGAGGGAACTCCGTACATAGTGAAATCTTAGTCTCCTTTGAGGAGGTGGTGTGAGTCATTGTTGGCCCTGAGTTCTGTTTCTCTCCATCATGCTTCTCTTCTCAGAATCCATGGTAGAATCAATCAGAGCCCACACACAGAACAGGCTGTGAAAAACAATGAGTGAATGGGAATCTCAGTGTCTTTTGGATTAGTTACTGATTGCTGTGTAACAAGTTACCCCAAACCTCACTGCCTTAACAATAAACATTTGTCTTTTTAATAGTTTCTGTGGTCTGTGAATTTGGCAGAAAATTGAACGGGCAGTTTTCCTATGGACTCTCACAGGAAGTCGAGTCAGAAGGAACCCAGGACTGCAGTCCTCAGAAGTCTTTCTTCTGGCCAAAGGGTGTTTGCATGATGGCTAATTCACATGGCTGGCAAATCGGTGCTGCCTGTTGATAGGAGGCCTCAGTGCCCCTCCACAGGTTTTCTTCAGTGACTCACACACTGTGACCAGCCTCCCCTGGAGTGATGATCCAAGAGCGTGAGTCAGACATTGCAATGCTCCCCGTAACCTCACTCCTGAAAGCACTGAGATCGTGTAGAGAAGAATATACTATCCTTTGTCATGCCACCAACACTGGCTCATTTTGAGAAGAAAGCACTCTAAGACGGAATGCCAGCAGATAAGGCGCATAAGGAGCATCTCAGAGATGCCCTATAGCTTTCAGGGAGTCTAAACACTCATCATTATTTTTGTCCTAGAACCAATATAGAAGGTGATCACTATTAAGTCTCTTCGTATTTGGTGTACAAAGAGTTCAGATTCTTGATGCTAATGGCTCAAAGAAATCTCGGTGCTATAGCATGAAAAGCTAGTAGCTGGTAGAAATTCCAGTATGGAAAAGTCAATGAGGGAAGAAGCAGGTAAGATGTTCCTCGGCTTTTCCAAACATGAGAACTCAGTTTCTCTGCTGACTACGGAATTTGTAGAACAGCATTCTTCCTGGAGTGAAGTGAAATCACTCTTCTGTGGATAATCCATAGCCTTTCCTAATCTCATTTATGTTCTGGATTAAGTAAGATGAGGGCACAGTCCATAAGAGAAAGCCTAGCTGAGAGAGCTTTGTTTGCTCTTGAGGAAGTTGGCAGAACTAACGGCAGTGCTCAGATACTGTGACACTCAGTCTAGAGACTGAGTCTAGAGAATCTGTTATCACTTCTCAGCCGTCTCTCTTTGCTCACAGGCCTATGCGTCTTCAGACTGTCCTTGTGTTTCTGCACACACAGGGACACCTGCAACTTAAGATTCACACATGACATTCAGAAATGTGGCAGCAATGCAGCTTTGCAGAACTCCTCTGTGTAAAAAGATTCTTTAAATCCTAATCATCTCTTTCCCCATTATAAATTTCAGGCAAAGAAGTTAAAGGTTTTTCATGCTTGAAGCAAAATTGGAATTTTGGAGGTAGGGCCTGACTGTATGTGCATGTGTAATTAACATCATTATTTTATTTTTCTGAAAGGTGTAGCTGAGATTTCCTATTTTTTAAATAATATTTTAATTGGTATAGTCATAGTATATGGTACCAAGTGTCATAAAATTGTGTTCCTAAAAGTCTGCATTGTACATGGAACATACTCTCCCCATAGCCTCCTTGCTTCATGCCCCCCCTCCCATTCAACCCCTTTCCTCTCCTAGACAGTCTCACTTGTACATTGATATTATAGATGTGCTTGGTCTTATGCATATATAAAATTAGGATCCACAAACATGTGATATTTGTATTCCTAAGACTGACATCATTCACACATATCTTCAGTTCCAACCATGTTGGTTTGTTGTTTTTGTTCATACAAATGATGCAACTTCGTTTTTCTTTACGGCTGGGAAAGTTCCGTTTTTCTCTATCCATCTCTCTGTTGAGGGAATCCCTACTCAGGTCTCACCATTTACCTATTATGAACAGTGCTGGAATAAACATGGATGTGCAAGGGTCTCTTCTCAAAACAAAGCAGATAGATCTACTTATTAGCTGTACCACTCTTGGTAATTTAATCAAAGGACTCAAAGTCAACATATCACAGAGACCTTAAGTTGAGACTTTCTTACAGCCTTCAGTCACCACTCCTCATATCCTCATCACTTGATACATATTTATTAAGTTCAGACATCGTAGCATCAAGTGTGAGATACACTGGAGAACGTAATGATTCAGTATGAAACATACCTAAGTCACTGTGTGCTAGGACTGTGAAATGTGCCCCTGGTGGTTCTTCTTGGTTGTCAGTGTGACTACCTCTGGAATTTAACTAAAACTCGAAAATGGAGGGGCACAGCTGTGAGAGATTTTTGCTTAATCTGAGGTGGGAAGATACATTTCTCATCTAGTTCTTTGATGCAGAAACATACACCTTTAATCCAGATCTGTTGGGCAGGGAAAACCCACCTTTAATCAGGACCACACCTTCTGCTAGAAGTCTATATGAGGATATGGAAGACAGAAGCTTTTGCTCTTTGTCTGCTTGCCTCTCACCTCGATAGCTTTGTAATCAGCAAGAGGTTTGACTGTTGACTTTTTCAAAGCAAAATTTCCCAGAAGGTTCCACTACTTCAAATATATAAATGACATAGAAATTCTTTGGCTATCTTTCAGGGGGAGGTTTGCAACATTCTTTTTCCATTGGCTGTCCCAACCTCCATCCTTCTATCCAACAGAGAAACCACCAAGTAACACAATAGACCCAAGAGTCACACAGGACAGAATCTCAGGACAACTGCTATAGACAATGAAAAATCTGTGTACTTTTTTTTTTTGTAAGAAAGTGAACATGTGATGTGTGCCTTTATGTATATTTATTGTATATTTTGTGCATGCTAATTGTCATTAACCCAAGAATGAGTTAGCAGGAGATACTAGTTAGAAGATTATTGTGCTCATCCAGGCAGGGATTGTGGGAACCTTAGTACTGGGATCACAGAGACTCTGTTTAGAATTTTATAGACCTTCCCAAATGACTTGGCATCCCCTCTATAACCTCTTCTTAGTGTGAAGATAACCAGTGAGTTTTCTTATGGTCTATTTGTATTGTATTTCTCTGAAGATAATCAAGGCTGGGGGCAGACTCTGTCATTTTCCTCTGTGTTTAGTGGGGGGTACAAGCTTAGAAGTCTCCATTTGTGACAGTCCTTTCATGTTTGAGTAACTCAATGTTTATGAGGCTCACAGTGTATGTCAAGCTTTACACTTTGTAGTGGGGTTACAAAATAAAGAAGCCCTTACCCTCAAAGAAGAAATGTGTCTTGAAGGCCCTTCTTATAACAACATCATTACAACATAGCTATGGGATAGCAATTAAAGAGTAATGAGTTCAGCCTGATTTTTGAAGCTTGGAGAAGCCAAAAGGAGATTACAATTTCTCCTTCATACATAAGCAAGTACAATTTCATTTTGCTTCAAGACAGAAATGGAAAGATGCTAAAGGAAGAGCACTACGGGCAGAAGGGATGGGATGAGCATGTGCTGGGCTCTGAAAGCCCACCTTCAGCCCCTTCGTTTTCTTAACAACTCAGCCCATCATGTGACTTCTACATAGCTTTGAACCATAGGACTCCTGTTAGTTTGTAATTCCACTACTCTACACACTGCCTAACCTGGCCAGTTGAATGAGGACAATGACGTTACCCATCTTATGGGATGGTTGTGAAAATTAAATTCATCTATCCATCTAGAAAAATTAGAGCAGAGTCTATGTATGAAGTGCCCCAGAGTGCTGTCCTGTGTCTCCCCCACATTCTTTGAGCATATGGTAGCTCTAAGTGGCAGGTGGTGGATTCTACAGGAATTTCAGAGATTTGTTCATTTGGACCTGAGAGATGGCTAGATAAAGAAGGTTAGAGAAGGAGAAGGGCAGACATTTCCTCGGGTGACCATCTTCACCCCAGAATGACTGGATTGTGGTGTGACCTGTGTCCATTTGGAGGTGGGCTGAGGTGTTAACTCAGCACAGATGGCAGTTCAGTCATGCCTAGGTTCCCAAGGGCCCTTTCCCAAAGTGCATTAGAAAGGGCTCAGGAGCAACTTGTCCCTCGCCTGACAGTTGCAGCTTCTGGCACAAGGACTGTGGATTCCAGAAGAAGCCACAGGGAGCTGGAGCCTCTCAGGGTTGGCATGCCTTTGAAGCTAAAGCCTTTGGGCATTTGTGTACTTTTGTTAGAGGCCAGAGGCCACTGGGCTGAACAAGGTCACTGCTATCCCAAGCATGAGGACAGCATGTCCTTATAGTTCAACTGGAAGCCCTGGCTTGGATCCCTTAGCTGTAGAACTCGGGGATCAAGTGAGCCTTAAATGACTGACTGTGCTATGGCAATGTGCTTTGAGTCAAGATACCTCAGGTGTGTGATCTGAACTGAGTCTGGGTCTTTTCCTCACTTCAAAAGTAGACATAACAACACAGCCCAACTACCCAGACACTGTATTTCAGAGAGTGACCATGGGGATCAAATCAATCTGTGGCTACGAAAGCCTTCCTAAAATGGCAGACTAGGCTGTGAATGGAGGTTAGCTGGCAGAGTACTGAGCTCCCATGCCTGAGGCCTTGGTTTCCATCCCAGAACAGCATGAACTGAGTGTTGTGGGGCATACCTGTAATCCCTGCACTAGAAACATAGAGGTAGGACACCATGATTTTTTTTTAGTATTATTATTTTTGTCATCTTAAAACATATAATGGGTTTGAGGCTGGTCTGAGCTAGATATCGTATCTTAACAAGGACAAATGTCAGCCTGTGTTTTCTAAGTGTTGTGAGCTTTTGACCTTCCACCCTTACCTGTGATGGTAATATCTGTCAACTACTCAACCTTTTGTCACTCACTAGCCACATTTACCCATTACTTCTGGCATTTGAGTTTCAGATTATTTATCACTTCTTCAGTGTAAACATTTTTGTGTCTAAGATTGATTTGAATGTTCTCCCTAGGTCATATAAAGAAGAGTCCTTTGTTCTCTCTCTCTCTCTCTTTCTCTCTCTCTCTCTCTCTGTCTGTCTCTGTCTGTATGTGTGTGCACAAGTGTGCACTGGAGATTGAACTCATGACCTTTCATATGTTAACCATATGTTCTGTCACTGAACTATGCCTTTACCCCTTACACAATACTTTTTGTTTGTTTATTTGTTTGACACAGGGTATCACTGTGTAGCCTAGGATACCCTTGAGCTTGTGGTCACCCTGTCTCAGCTTTTCAAATGCTAGAGTTACAGGCATGTGCCACCATGCTCACAGTCTGCATTATTTCTTATGCTCCATCTAAATGAGCTTTTAACTGGCTGTCTCAATGACAAGGGTGTATAAATTTCTCAGAGATGGGTGGTGTCACAAAACCTGTAGTTGCTACAGACCTAGAACAATCTGAGGATGCATGTTTGATTTGAGTGAACAGATGAATGGTAGCTAACTTTTGGTCAGCCAGCATCTTGAGTGTGACTCCATTATGACTTCTCTGTTACTATGGACAAGAATGTCACTTTCCCCACTCACTCACAGTAGAGTGGGGAAGGGCTGGTGTTGATTGGGTAGGGACCATGGAGCATAATCGATGGATTGGAAGGGATGTGTGGGAAGAAGGAATTTGCACCCCTTCTTGCTGCTTGTGGAGATTGATTCTGAGAATGCAAACGAAACAGATTAGAGCTAACATCTCAAAAATATTCTTAATGAAATCAAGCTACCTATATCTCAGGAAAAATTACCTTCATAAAGCTATTTCAACCAGCTAAGTTATCTGGTAGGCGTACCAAGATTAATGCTTCTCTTGGCAAAACTTCTGTCCTCCTCTTCCTACAAAAAGATTTTACTTTCCAAACCCTTCTCTTAAAATAGACTCCAGGATAAATAATGACATCGCTATTGATCTATTTTTAAAGGAAGGCCAATGTTCCATCATCCTCCAATGGACTTTGTTTTTGATTAGGAAAATCTAAATCAACCTTGTTTCCTCCCTGGCTTCACCTGACCTCTTCATCCAAGTTTTCTATAGAGAAGGAATGAGCAGGCTCTATATTGGGATACAGGGACCTTTGCTCTAAAGCTATAATTAGTTCTATGACCTTCGACAAGTCACTTAATCTCCAAAGCAGGTTTTTTATTTTCAAGCAGGTCTTTGAATCTTCATAGGATTTATTCAGACCAAATGTGAGGCCCAGAGCCATGCTTGATGTTTCATTTTCTCATAGTCAAGACCCCAGACAACATATAAAAACCTTGATAGTTTTTTTTTGGTAATTTTTTTTGTCTATGGCATTTTCTCTAATATTATTTTTCTACCCCAGATTTTAATTTAAGACCTTACCATCTCTCAAACCACCATTTTGAAGACCCTATCAGCAAAGGCAATGTGTGTCAGAGTGTGAATCTTCTTATACACTTGCAGCCATTGATGGCAGAGTGTGAATTCGGGTCTTTAAGCTCAGGGTCTGTTTGACTAGTGAAAAAATCAGGAAGTTCTCCTAATCTCCTGGCACCTGGGAGTCTATTTCCAATACTCTTTGAGGATCCAGACAAATTTTGGCTGGTGCAGGTTCTTATAGTGCCAATCCTTTGTTTCCTTGGAAAATTGGCAGAGCTTCAAGCTGAATATGTATAGAAAGTTCACTCCATTATGCAGCATGATCAATCAGGTGTTCATCTGACTAGCTCTTGTTTCCCCTCAGACATCTTGCTTCTGGTACTCCACATTTAACCTTATACTAATTTGTGCCTGGCTTCCTTAGGCTAGACAGGTCCATTTGATGAATTCTGCCTTCTTTTCTAGATTAGCACTAAATTGGGCATTAAAATATGGTCACATATGTAAGAGCACCTGTATTTAGTCATCTTCCCATTTTCAGTTGCTAGCCTAAAGTATATATACTTAAAACTGACATTGTTAGATGCATTAGTACATCTGAATTATTTATATTTAGGTTTATACAGTCTCCAGCTGCAACTGTATATTTCAATATCTTTAAATTCCATGTTGCCATCTGGACTAGATTGCTGCTAAATCAAATCAGATAAACATTACCTTTCCACTACCTTGGATTTATATCAACCATTCATTTCCAAAAGCACAGTCCTGTAAAATCCAATCTACTTTCAAAAAGCTTATAAAAATTAGCTCGATTTTGAGGGTTTTCTATGCTTCCTCTGAAGCTTCAGCTTTGAAAGGGGCCATTTGTGTAGACAGAAAAGCAGTGTGCAGCCAACAGGGGCAGAAGCAGGAGATTTCATTGATTATTGTGCACAATAATCAAAATCTTCTGGGCCTGACTTCATCCAATTACTCAAGACTTTTCCCTAATCAAGTTATTGTGAACTGGTTTATAGACCACAAAAATAGAATGCTCAGGCTTAAAATGTTAAGATGTTCCCTATAATTTAATCTGTCATCTCTCTGAGCTTGAGCAAAGCATTAGCCAGATACTCAAGAGTTAATAGAATGGTGGGACATTCAGAGTTATGTTTTTGTAGCTTGCTCTACACGTACAGTCTCCTTACCTAGAGAACAAAGATGAAGGTTTGAAATCACAGTTAGTCACTTTTTATCCAAAAATCACAGATCCTTATTTACTGGTGTAGACAACAATGACCTGTAATTTGCCAATAAATGTAGTCTATGAAAATAAGTCATCATGTTTTTTTAATGTTTCATTGCATGTATTTATTCTGTGTGTTGTATATATGTACTCATGCCCACATGTGTCACAACACACATGTGGAGGTCAGAGAACAATTTAAAAGAGTTGATTCTCCCACTGTGTGGGTCCTTGGAAATCAAGATCAGGTGGTCAGGACTGTGGCAAACACCTTTACCCACCGAGCCACTGACTAGCCTACCAGAGTGTATCATATGGGAAGAAGGAAGAGAAAAGGGGGTGAAGGAGGAATCTAAGCCCAGAATACACTGAGCAAGGAGATGGAGGCTAGGAGCTGGAGTGGTGAACACACATTGTCATTATTTATATACAGTCACCTGAAGACCTGCCATTCTTGTCTTCTACCCATGCAATTCCAAGTCTGGGCTCAGTTAGCAAATCTAATGACTGGAACATGAACTTTTCTCCCAGCAGCTCTGCTGGATATATCTGTGGTTCATCACTGTACACTTGAAATGATGTCATAAACAGTCACATTTTAATTCTTCCTGCATTTCCTAAATGGGAGTAGGGAGTGGGCCGATGGACGAAAAGTGGTTCCCATGTGATATTCTAGGCCTGAAGAGCTGGACACAAGTCCTAAGTGCAGGAATGGAAACCCATTCTTTCTCAGTATGACTAATGCTAATTTTTCCTGTACAAAAAAGAAATATCTCTCTCTTTAATGGTAAATTGCCATTTATTGTAAATGTGCCATAGGAAGGAAGCCATAAGTCATTATTATTGGCCTATTATGATTCATTCTACTTTACCCTGAATTAAATAAAAATGTGCACATTAAGATAATACACTTTTAGTTCCAATGTTCTTTTGCTGGAAGAGTGCCCACTAGATTTTTCCAATCTTACCACTTTGGGGGCTGACACTTGACTTGCAGAACAGCCATCCCACCATAACCACTGAGAGTCCTTCATTCATCCCAAGCACAGAAGATGGCTTCTAATCTCTGATTTAATGACCTCCTATTCTTTCATCCAAACTTTCATGTAGACTATGAGGAGAGTCAAGCCCTCAAGAATGTTAGCCTTGTGTGTCTTGTGGAGGAAAAAGAGGAAAAGCCCAAAAATGAAACACTTTTAGCTGAGTGAAGGTAAACATATTCAGAGAGTTGAGAGACAGTTATTCTCAAAGGAAGGAGAAATCTAAAATGATGAAAGAAAAGAGAATGCATACCACTAACTCTTACTCCATGGGATGGTCAGTCTTGGCTGTGAACTTGACTGGATCCAGAATCAACTAAAAGATAATCTGGTAGGCACACCTGTGAGAGATATTCTTGACCAGGTTATTTGAAATGGAAACACCCACTGGGAAATGTGTATGGTACCTTCTGGTGGCAGCCTGGATAAAAGGAGGTCTGAGAGGCAAACTTGCTTTTTGACTGTCTGCCTTTGTATTTTACTGGTGAGTTTATCTATCGTTTCTGCCGCCACTGCTGCTCCTGCTTCAATGTTGGTTGATACCAGAACATAGCTTCTTAGACTTCCAATATGGGCTGAAGACCACTGGCTCTCCAGGAACTCTCCAGGCTTTCAATACCAGGTTAGAACTGCTGGGACATCCAACCTTGTGGACTGAGCAACTACTGAATTCTCAGTACAAAGACAGCCATTGTTGCACTATCCGGGTAAATATAATAAATCACATTTTGATAGTCATTCTGTCAGTTCTGTTGCTCTAGAGAACCCTGGGCCATACACTCCCACTAAGAAAATTAAATATGAATTCTAAGTTGAAAAACAGAAAGGGAAAATTTCCTGTGGCAGGTTAACTGTGAAATGTCTCCCATAGACTCATTTTTGAAAGTTTGGTTTCCAGCTGATGGTGTTACCTGGTAAACTTGAAGACATTTTCAGAACTTGGGTCAACATAGAGGAAGTAGGTACTGGGTAATGATAGCTTTGACGGTTATACCATAGCCTCATCTACTGCTTCCCGTGTGCACGAACTCAGAAGCTCCACCTTGCCTGCCCACCATGATGGACTGAACTTTCTGAAACAATGAATCAAAACAAGCCTTTTCCTCCCTTAAGTTATTTGTGTCTGGCATTTATTCACAGAAACAAGAGAAGCCAACGTAACATATTGGTAATTTACATGTGTGTAGTGCATTTTGGTCTTATATACCATTCACTTTGCCCTGCACCTCCTCCCACACCCACCTCCATCACATCCTCCTCTCAACTTCATGACCTTTTTTTTTTTTTTAATCCTTTTTAGACCATTGGGTAGTACTGCCTGGCTGTGAATGGGTATTTGGGCCATCCACTGGAGCATGGCCATCAAACAAGGTTCCCATTCCTGAGGAAAACTGCCTCCTCCTCCCCAAGCAACTTCTTTATTATTTAAAGCAAGGGTCATTGTATATACTCTAAAGAATATGTCACAGAGGTTATTAATGAGAGGGATAAAGGTGGTTTCACCTCCCTGTTCTATCTGCTATGCCCACAAATGGTATGTATTTCTCACTAAACCAAATAGATGATATTCTAAAGCCAATCTTAATTTACCTATATAAATTAAGTTATTTGCATCCAGTATGCTGATTTGCTATGAACTCTTGACAATGTAGAAGTACCAAGCAAGCGCCTTGGCATGAATAAAAACCAGACTTTTGCTTGGTGCCTTTTACTTTGTAGCCCACATGCTGGCGATGGACAGGGAAATTATGCCAGTGCCCATTTCAGTCCAAAGCCTCAACTTCTTTGTTCCAAGGCCAGAAGACAAAGTGCAAAATACATGACCACAAGTGAAAGAATGGGAAGGCAAATTGTAGCACACAGAAAGAATCGAAGGTTCTGGCAAGGCAGTGTATGGTTAGCTTGATGGAGATGTGCCCTGTAAGCAAAGAAGGGAAAGAGGAATGGAAGGAGAGAAAGAGGGGCCAAATTGTTTGGGGCAACCATCCAGTATGTGTATCACCTATAAATGTAGAGTCAGCCTCCCAAAGATGGTCAAAGAAAACAATGTACTGCCATGAACTCAAATCAAGTATTATCAAATAGTGTAAAATGTTTCTAGAAGAGAGAAACAGAGGGTAAATAAAGGACAGACCATAGAAATTACTGTAAGTATAAAAGTGTGTGTGTGCCAATTAGTAATAAATATTGTAGGAATAAAAATAGCCCTCGGCATGCAGAAGGAAGGTTACATGGTAATTAAGGAAATTGAGAGGCTTATTGGACATCTAAAATATCGGGAAGGAAGATAATGAAAGCATAATTGCAGATAAAAATTATAAGAGTGTCAAAAATGACTGAGGAGCAGTGAAGTTGCAAATGAAATGGAAATATCAAAGCCATGCAGATAACATATTACTCGTGTCTTAATTGCTATAGGTAGAAAAGAAAAGGGAAGGAACGATGACAGGAGAAAGCGTCTTTGAGAGCCACTCAGCAAAGGGCAGATCACAGAGTGACAGCCCCAGACGGGGATGAAAGACAATTTATTCAAAGGTATTCATTTTCAAGATAGCCCATTTTTAAGAATATCATCAGCCTGGATAGTCTATTGCCTTTTCCCCTCATGGATGCTATCAGGTTAAAGCATGTGAGGTTACAAATATGTGACGGTTATTGAACTGCAAATTTTGTATGGCTCATTTCAGACTATGTGTAGAGTCTCAAAGCCTTCATGCTAAGATCCATCTGTGCAGAATTTTCTGAGTTTTTTGCATAAAGCATAATATTGGAGTTAGAGAAACAAGCCAGACAAGCCCAAAGTTGTGCTGTTTTGTTGGGGGCTAATCTCTCTAAAGTGAACATCTGTAGGCCCTATAGTTTATTGCATGCCATTTGAATTAATACAAAAGATACTTGCCACCTCACCTAGTAAACTATTCCTTCTTTCCTTTCTTCTCTCTCTCTCTCTTTCTCTGTGTCTCTCTCTCTCTCTCTCTCTCTCTGTGTGTGTGACTCTATCTCTTTGTCTGCCTCTCTGTGACTCTTCCCCCCCCACACACACACACAGCTGAAGATAACCTCAAATTCATGATCTTCCTGACTCAATTTTTAAGTACTTATATTACAGGCATGAACCACTCTGATTTTTTTTTTTTTTTTTTTTTTTTTTGTGCTGGGATTGAGAACTGAGAACTATATATATTTTAAAACATATTTATTCTTTATAATTATTGGTGTTACTATTATGACAATTACAATTGCTACTATGAAGTGTGTGCATGTGTGTGTGTGTGTGTGTGTGTGTGTGTGTGTGTGTGTGTGTGTGTGTCTTGAAGGGGGATGTACAGGTGCTCATGTGTAACTCAGGTAAAGATGAGAAGACAACTTTCACATGTTTGTTTTCTCTTTCTACCAAGGGTTCCTGGGATTGAATCCAGTTCTAAGTGCCTTACACATCACACAGAGCCCTCCAACAAGCACAAAACTATTTCAATTTAAGTGAAGAACTTTGGGAAAAGGCAATTTCCTATATGTTAATACATAATACAATATGGATGGGAATGGTAAACTACATAAGAAATCTTTCTATTACATTCCCTTTATATTGGAGAACAAATAAAATAAACCACCAATATTGAGCAACATTAAGTGAGTCTGATTCTGCTTGATGGATTTTAATAAATATTTACATTAAGGGAAACATTTCAACATACCTCAAGGGGTTATTACAGAGACTAACAAGACAAGACAGTTATTTTTCAGAAACAGCAAATAATTGGTATTTGATAGAGTTGTCTGATTCACTGATAATTAAAATTATAAATGGGTCTTGTTTGGACTGAGTGATTATGTTCATGCTTGGGTGACTCTGCCCTTTAAGTAGTGGGGCATGTAATTAGACCCCTCTTTGACCTTTGACTATCACAGTGACCACATCTAGACTGTGACATCTATGGCCTAGATAAGCACTTAGAACCAGATGGTGTTTTCAGACAGAATTAATATGGGCTCCACTTACCATGCTTTGGCTTGTCACAGATGGCAGAGCAAAGGACTTTGGATGTCATGTCTTGGACACTGTCTGCTACTTTATCTGATATCTTACTTTTTTTCCCTGAAAAGATTTCCATAAGCAGAGGACTCAAATACCTCACCTATCATTTCTCTTTGTTTTTTTTAATTCAATGTGGAAAAATGAACTCTTAAAGGTGCTGTGATGTGTTGGTGTTTCTAGTACATGGCTTTGTGCCTCTGGGAACTAATACATTGACCAATATGAAATTATCAATACTCAAGCAGTAGTCCTATCCTCATCATCTATGTGGGATTCCTCGCATATGTCAAGATTTAGAACCACGGCACTGTCAAACATCATTCCTAGCAAAAAGAGTATGTCTATCCCAATGCTTTCATTTTAAAAAGGAGGAAACCAAAGTACACAGAGGCCAGAGGTTAAACAGACTGCTAAGGGGCAGCCAGCTGATGAACAAGGTCAGGACCAGAGCCCAAGTGTCTGAGTGTCTTTTCTTTACCTTTTGAACTTTCCCCCCTTATTGGTAACCTTTAGCTGGTGAGAGACTGTTCTTTGTTACAGAAAGGTAAGTTTAATAGTTCCTACTATTTTTCCCTCTGTGTTATTTCAACATGATATTTTCAAGCATTATATTCATAGCACAATTGGGTTTTTTTTTAAGAGATATTACATAGGCTGTCTCATGATGGATCCCAGAATTACAGTAAGCTTCAAAACCATGAGAGAGCTTTGAACAGTAATTTGCTAGAAACCAAGCCCATCTTCTAATCAGAAAAGTTCTGCTTTCATATTCTTTGAATACATGTTAATATTGCAGATGATTATGTATTTGCATTTTGGGAAAAGGAAGGTTCATGATCACTAAAATGCATCAAACTTTCCAAGTACCTAGTATATAGTAAGTAAAGTGTTTACATAAATGCCAAGTCTAACTGAAACAGCAGTTGGTGCTGTAGCCAATAAATACTCTCTCTGACAAGAATGGAGTAGTCACTGCTCATCACTTCCCTATGTCCTGATGATTCCCTTAAATATAGTTGCATGCTTATTGCTTAAAGGAGATACTGAATCATGCCACATAGCATTTGTAGAACCCTTTAATCAATCAACAGTGGCTGGTGTGTATTTTAATCAACCACACTTTCCACACATAAGAGAGAAAATTACTTGTGGGTTGTAACAAGAAATACCAAGGTTTATAGTTATCACAAAAATGGCCAGGGAGCAAGGACAGATTGCCTGAATTGCATAATGTAAAAAGACTTTGGTGGGATTTCTGAGATAAAAGATGCAACTGCCTCCTTTGTCAATGGCCTTGCTACTCTAATGTCACCTCTGTGTAAGTGACTAAATGCCACTGATTATGGCAATTTGTTTTCTTGACATCGAAACAGCTAAATTATGATCCTGATGAAATTATAGTAGGTGAGTATGTGAGGCATTAATTAAAATCCTGATGAGGACAAGGGTTGTGTCACATGAGAAGTCCAAAATGAAAATCATATTTTAAATATTATGATAATGAAGTCACAAAGACCACATTTAAATAATCATTGAAATTATTTGCAGATAATTTAATCTAAGTGCCCAAAATTAATTTATCTGAGTGGGCATTTTATTACCTATTTTTAGATAAAATAAAACTGCAAGTACTAGATGATATTTTTTTAAAAATCTACTATAGATATTGGGATGGAGGATCCTCAAAACAAAAACAAGCCAGAATAGATCTAGATCTACCATCTCACCCAGCCATACCACTCCCGGTATTGAATCTTTAATCAACATATAACAGAGATACTGAATTCACATCAGTGTTTAATGCAGCATTGTTCACAGTAACTGCTTGTGGAGTCAACCTAGTGATCCAGTAACTGAGGATGAAAAAGAAAATAAGGCATATTATACGATGGGGTTTTAGTCAGCCATAATAAGAGATGATGTTATGTTATTTGCAGAAATATGGATGCAAATAGACACATAGAGACATATGAATTAAGCAAATTAAGCCAGTATCAGAAAAACAAATATAGTACAATTACTCTTTCTCTCTCATGTGTTTACTATCGATATTTTATATTGATACATAAATTCATGTATGGATACATCACATGCCAGAAGAAGTGCAACTGTCTTAGAACAAAGGGGCCTAATGGAAGTGGGGAGAAAGGGAAGGATAGAAGGTATGGAGAAGATATGCTCAATGCACAAAATATTATATAAAATGCCCTTCTGTATTATTATATGTTTTTTCACTTTAAGTCAGGCTCATGCACTTTTATTTTTAATGTAACGCAATTGTCCATATTTTGGGGCCACATAATGATCTTTCAGCACATGTATATGTTAATTGTCTTGTTGCTGAAGAAAATGCTTGATGAAAGCAATTTAAGGAAAGGTTTATTGTGACTCATGGGTCCACGATCCAGTCCATCATGGCAGCAGGAGCAGGAAGCCAGTGGACACATTGTATCCACTCCCAGAAAGCAGAGAGATACAGTGAAATAATCTCCTTTTCAGCCTCCTGTCTCCTTTTCATTCCTCTGGTATTCCAGCCCATAGAATGGCACAGCCCACAGTTAAAGTGGATTTCCTCACCTCAGTTAATCCAATCAAGATAATTTATTATAGGCATTCCGAGAGGCTAGCTTAATCTTTCACAAACATGCCCAGAGGCTTACCTTCTAGAACTTTCTGTCAAATTGACAATATTAACAATAACAACATGTATGACATTATGTATCATCTCAGGGTGATTGGCACATGCATCACCAGAAAAAGTTTTCAATCTGTGTAGGAAGCATTTTAAATCCTTTCCCCTAAGAGTTTGGCGATATACAATTAGTCTCTGTCCATCATAATAATCCTACTATGCTCTAGAATGTTCTAGAATGTTAGAAGCTATTCCTCCTGTATAAATTGCACCCTTGGACTCACTACCTATCCTCTCACCAGCCCTTTCCCCTTTCCCTCTCTAGTGTAAGCTCCAGGGAAGTAGTAACTATGCCTGGCCTCTGAGGTCAGCTGTGTAAGCTTTCAGCTCTAAGTGAGAATGCATGCCATTGGTCTTCCTGTGTCTGACTTGTTTCACTTTACATAATGTCTTCCAGGCTCATTCATCTGTTGAAAATGAAAAGTTTCTTTTTTATTCTCTGCCACTGCTCTATTAAGCTCTTCACAACTGACCCATCTGAGATCCACAATCCTTCAAACGACAGCAGTGATCAGTATTCAACCATGATTTCTAATGGACCTAGTGTAGGTGTCAGTTACTTTGTCTACAAAACTTATTTCTTGCTTTTCAAAACTTTTGCTGTCATAATTTAATTTTAAAAACCAGACTCCTATCTATCCCTTAGTGGGGTTTCTAATTCCTGTTAGGTGATTGGCTCTTAATTCATTAGATATCAACTTCCCTGGCTGCCTTTTAAATCACACAAATAAAGTACTTTGAAAAATGTTCATGAACCAAACCTAGGCAATGACGTATCCTGAGAAATTTTATTATTCACAGTTCTACAAAAAATTACAGATACACCTTTTACTTGTGTGTATCCATATATAGACATTTACATGTATGCGTTTGCTGGGAGACTTGTGCATTTCCCATTGTAGACATAAAGAATACCTGAGAACTTCAGATAGGCCAACAGCAAAATGAAAATGCCCTATGACCTTTAATCTATGCCTTTTAGTAGTTTTATATTTTCTGCCATGTATTAAGACCTCTTTTTCAGTTACTCTGATACTAAATGTTTACTTTTGTTCTGTATTTGTTGTTTTGTAATCTCTTAGTTACTGCTCATTAGCTTGTATGCATGAAGAGACCAAGATTGAGGAGGTCAAGCTTTTTTTCCTCGATTTCTTGCCACCTTATTTTTTCGAAACAGAGTCTGTCTCTGTGCTCACTAGTTTGGCTAAACTGGCCAATCAGTGTGATGTGTTCTGAACTCAGCTCCTCCTCAAGTTTGTGAAGAAAGCACTTCAACTGAGTTACACCCAGGATTTAAAGACCAATCTTATTGGTTGCCAGGTTTCACTTCAGATCAGTCTTATTTCTCGTACCTTTTCTTCTCAGTGTTCCACCAATTCATGTTTAGCAACAGACCTGAGTATATGAAATGGGTGATGATGAACTTAAGTACTCTCTATAACTTCCCAGCAAAAGGATTAGGAATTTAGAATCCGACAATGGGCTTGGGATTTGACTATGTAGTAGTATGAAAAGCAATTGTTTTCTCCTGGTATATTCTTAACACAACACAGGATAGATAGGGTTTACATAAACACCTCCAAATCATTTATCAGGAATCTACATTTTCTACCTGAACTTAGAGTCACATATTACAAGCAAAGGGCTCTGTCTTACAAGATAGCCCCCACTTCAGATGCAAATCACACATTCCTAGCTATAAAATGGGGTTTCCAACCATATCTCTTAGGTATTTCCTAATTGGCTAGGGTGGCTTACAGAACACAGGGCAACTCTTCACTTGTGTTTAACATAAAGGGTATCACCAAGGGCACAGATGAAGAGGGTAATGTACAGATAGTCCTGAGCACAGGACCTCCTTTTCCTTTGGAATTTCATGCACCACACAATTGGCAAGTGAATGTGCTTACAAATCAGAAATTATTCAAAGCCTGCAGTTTAATAACTTTAATGGAAAGATGAAGGATTTTTAACGCAGTCTCCACTTCCTCTCCTACATCAGAAGATGGCAATGAGACTAAGAATTCCAAGCTGCTAACATAGATCAATTTTTTGGTGACTAATTTCTACCAAGGAATTATCAAAAGTCACCTCCTTAAGAACTATGACTCTCCTATCATCTAAAATGTCAAGGGATTAGGATCTGGAATGAATGACCACATTCTAGGATAAAAGATACAGCCAGAATTCTTAGTGGTCAGAGATTACAAGTTCTGTGACAGTAACCAAGAGCACACACATACACACACACACACACACACACACACACACACACACACACACACCATACTGTATATCATGATGTTCCAGTGTGATGGTTCGAATGAAAATGGTCCCCATAGGCTCATGTATTTGAATGCTCGGTCCCTAGTTTATAGAACTGTTTAGGAAGGATTAGGAGGTGTGGTCTTGTTGGAAGAGGTGTTGCCTTACTTGAGGAGATGTGTCTCTGGAGAAGGCTTTGAGGTTTCAAATGCCTGTATCAGGCCCAGTCTGTCTCCTCTCTTTCTTTCTCTCTCTCTCTCTGCCTCCAAGTTGTGGATAAGATGTGAGTTCTCAGCTACTGCCTCAACACCATGCCTGCCTGCCTGTTACCATTTCCTCAGCATGAGGGTCATGAACTCATTCTCTGAAACTGTTAAGGAATTCCCCTAATTAAATGATTTCTTTCATAAATTGCCTTAGTCTCTTCACGATAATAGATTCATATATGAAGATATATGAAGTTTCTTCAATCTTCTATTATTTTATTCACAAGATTAAAGTTATCATCACCCCTGTCTTAGTGGCCAGTGTGGGAATGAGATGATAAAATGCATTAAAAGAGAGTAGATGACTCTTCTAATGCCAGTTGACCGTCAGCTTGAAGCCATAGTCAGGGAGAAGTAGAAAGATTTAACTGAAATTTGTTTTCCCAAAGAATGATTAGAAATCTTCATATTTTTCAAAAGTAAAGTTTATAGTCATAATGTTTCCCTCTGTAAACATAATGCATATGAAACATTAAAATGGTTCAAAGGCAGAAAAAGAATGACCCCACACCTTTTAATCTATGTAAATAGTTTCATATTTTCTTCAGATCATTACCTCATGCATTAAAACATAGGTTTACAATTACTCAAATACTATTTACTCTTATTTTCTATTTGTTATTGTATTTTATAGTTTCTTAATGGATATTCATTAACTCCTATATAGTCAACATTTTAGATTCCATATGTATCCCTATAATTTAGTACAATTTTTACATGCTTTAGATGGTAAGTTTGACTCAAAATTCCAATTTGTGTTTAAATAAAGAGCTTGAGGCCAAAACCTGATCTGTATTTGTCGTCTTTTTCCTAAGACTGGTTCCCAGAAATAGTATTTATTAGCAATTGGCAGAAAGATTTCACTTTACCTCTAGTTTATTTTCTAAGGTATTCTTGATGGTTTCCCCCTTTGGTATTCTTTTAAAAGTTACTTTGTTCTCCATGGTTGAAATTGAATTGGGGATAAAATAGTGATTAGTAGCAACCACTGACTACTAATTGACTTTCTCTGTACCTGGGAAAATAAAGTTTAGAATTCCCATGGGAACTATGAGGGAAGAAATGATGAGACAAAGACATTCAGAGGATGTTTCAAGGACAGTTCCTGCAAATCTCACCACTGCCAACCACAGCACAAAACAAGCTCACTTTGCACAAGAAGACACACACTCAACACTTTCCAGGTGACATCATCCCTCACATACTCTGGTACCTAGAGTTATGTGGATCATGAAATAGGATAGGCCAGAACCACTTCCATGCCACTGCAGCTTAAAAACATTTTGATGTTGTAAGCTGAACGTCAAGAAATCACATTAGTTAGCCTACATCAAAGAGACCTCCTTGTGTTTTGGCTGTGCCTTGGTAGGCAAAGATCATGAACTTTGCCCGTGTTTGGTTTTGTTTTATTTATTTATTTTTTTAATTTTGGCCCTGCACACTATTGCCAAAACCAAAGATATGCCACAGCTGTTCTATGGAGAGATTTATGCCCCGTTCTCCCTTCCCCTCCATCTGTCTCGTGGCTGGAAAACAGGCCTAAGAGGTAAAATGTTAACCTACACTGTATTGTAAAATGGCAGTACCCACAGAAGCAGCTGTAGTTTCTGATTCCTGCTCTTTCATATTTTGCTGGTGAACCAGGGACAAGTAATTTATTTAATTCTCCTGCGTTTTTCCTTCTTGTAGGAAAACTTGGAAGGATTGTGTTTTCCAGGGTTGCACTGAAATTATTGTACCTAAAATGCCCAAGTCTTTTACCATCTAAAATGGTGGAACCTTTGGTCTTAGTTCTCAGCTTCTGTTCCACAACACCCATCACCTACCCCATATCAAAAGTCCGTCTCTAAGTTATTTCTTGTAGTTCCTGTCAGATCTGCATACATTTCATTCATTCCTTCAGCAAATATTGACTAAGGAATTAACCATATGCCACCCAATAAATAAGACAAATAAGGCATTTGTTTCTGGGTTCATTTTTAGTGAGAGAGAAGATGAAGAAACAATATAAGTTGTTTATGAAGTGATAAATACTATCAAAAAATATAAAACAGGATCTGGGTAGAAGATGGGACGTGGTTCAGAGACCTGAGGCCTCTCTAGAGAGGGATGTTCCTCCAGACATATGTTTCAACCCTGCTTTTGCTCATGCCTTTTTAGGGGTCAGTATGGTCTGTGACCAGAAAGAGTGGACAGTACAGTATAATGTGTTTCCTGTATTTCTCATGCCCACTTTAGTGTTCCCTTTTCTTCAAAAGCAACTCCTTGCTTCTCACATGCAAACTCCTCCTTTTCCTGCTGTATATAAGGAACATGCTGAGTTTCCAGGTTGCTGCTAATGCATCTCCACCAATGCACAAGGTCCAGATAAACCGAGCACACACACACACACACACACACACACACACACACACACACACACACACGTGTGTGTGTGTGTGTGTGTGTGTGTGTGTGTGTGTGTGTGTGTGTGTCCATTCTTCCATCAGCCCAGCCATGTTAATCCTAGAGCTTGCAGGTCATGGCACCTAGGGTTGCAACTGGCTTTTTCACCAACTAGTCTTGAGATTCCAAGCAAATGGTTTAATATTTCTGTCTTGGTGTCTCATCTGTTAGAGGAACAGGGTGAGGCTCTTTCTCCAGTCTCTTTCACATGAGTCAACATGGATCCTCTTATTAAAAGGGAACAGAGACAGGCTAGGGTTGTCACTTAATGGCAGGCTGCTTGTCCAGTATGCATAAAGTCCTAGGTTCAATCGACAGTATTGCAAGAGAAAGAGATGGGGAATATGAGAACATGAGCTTGCTTGAATTCTGTGTAGCAGGAAGCCCTCTTTGAAATAGTGCTATGGAGACCAGGCCTTGATATATTGCAGGACTTCTCATATCTTAACAACTTAGAAAGGCAAGGAAAATAGTCAATTAAAATCTGGTTGAAAATAGGAAAACCTGCCTTAGGGAAATTTGCAAAAACATTTTTGGTTGAGGGGAAGAAGAATGGAATTTGATTTACTCCCAGTTCAAAACAATTTGGAATTTTTTTAAAGGCCTGGGAACCTTAGGGGGCAGTCAACTAGACTGCAATAAGTCAGTGACTAAACCTCCATTTTTAATGAAGCTCAATTGCTCATGTCTCAGGGAAACTGATGGCACTCTGCTTGGTAACTCAATTCCTTTCTGTTTTCACCATTTAAAGCCATCTTTATAGGTATAGACAAGGGACTCACCTTGCACCTTAAACGATGTTCAAAAGGGAGGCAACTTCATTTTCATAACCTGGGAACCCAAAGGCATGGATCATCTCAGGAGCCTGCATCACAGACAAACCCACCCTTGGAGGCTGCTGTAGCTGGGTTGCCTCAGTAACCAGACTGCCCGAAGCTGTTTTCAAATTGTAAAGCCCATAAAGTGAAATTTATTGCACTTCGCTGTATTTTACTAGAGTTAGAGGGTTCAGATAAAATTTACTGGGTAGTTGTAAAGCTCCATTGATAGGAAAATGAACTGTTTTCACAGGCACTCACACTGGCCATTTTGATTACTGTAGTGAATCCAGGCCTTGCCAGAAGGCTTCCCTGCTGTTACAGTTTAATTGAGGACAGGTAAATATAACAACTGCAGCTCTTAGTCCTGGGCCAAGGCTTATATGGCTATCTGATCCCAACCAATAGCTCTGCTAACACGTATTGTCTGAGACAAATACTTTCCCATCCTTTCTGTTCTGAAAAATGGGTGTCTAGCAAACACTCTCTCTAAGACACTGCTCACCAGGCTGTGGTGGTGCACACCTTTAATCCCAGCACTTAGGAGGCAGAGGCAGGTGGATGTTTATGAGTTCAAGTCCAGCCTTGTCTACAAAACAAGTTCCAGGACAGCCAGAACTACACAGAGAAACCTTGTCCTGGGAAACCAAACAAAACAAAGCACACTTCAAGGAAGCGAAGATGGGCATGCGTGTGACAGAGTGACTGTGTCTTACCCTGGAGTTTTGAAAGGGGCACTTTATCTGAGAGGACTTTTAATTCTGCTGCATATTACAATGGAGATCAGAGTTCACCATGTTTGAATAAAAAAAGTATGGGGAGATAAGAAAATAGCACTTCCTCTGAGGATGGTGAACTAGGTAGAAGAAGAGGAAGAGGGAAAAGGAGGGAGGGGAAGGGAAGAAGAAGCAAAGGAGGGAAAGAAGGGAAAGAAGGTTGAAGGAAGAAAGAAAGGAAAAAGAAAATACAGAGGAATGGGGAGAGAGGGGGAAAGGAATACTCTAAGCAGGAACCTGATTGCATTTCTTTTGTGTTCTACTTCCCCTTAACCATGCTGGACAGTAACCACTGCCCACATGAGTCAGCCTGTGTAAGCTTCTGATACAGTAAAGGCCATTTTGCCAAAGGTGTAGGACAGCCCACTAGTATTATGGAAGAATGTTTTAGGTGATATGTGGTGGATTTATTTTCTTACTTGTGTTTATTTTTACACAATGCAGATAAATATCAGTACTTGTTCATAGCAGTAACAAAAGAATCCTTTTAAAAAGATAAACACTTGGTTAAAAAAGACAATTCAAAGGGGGAATGGCATATTACATCACAGCAAAACTCCCACAAAGTGGTCCTAGGATTCCTGACCAGTGGCAAACATTACCTTAGACAAACTATAAACATTGGGGAGAAATGGAGTTGCATTACCTTTGTTTGTCTTTCATTCTCGCTGATTACCGTACTTCTTGAGGCAGGGACAATGTCCTATGTTCTCTATGTGATCACATTTCTTCCTTGGGCACTAGGAGGCAAATGGCATCTTACTCTGCCTTGTAATCAGCCCCGTGACTAAGTCTAGTCACTGAAAAGGATGCAGAGGAGAACTTTGCTTTTCTCATGCCAGCTCCTCAAATACCATTGTCCACAAATTTTTCTTCCTTCCCTGAGTCTGGTGGTGGACTGCAGAGGGTCTAGCCTAAGCTTATAATCTCCTGAGTAATGTCAACAGAAAAGAACCTAACAATAACTCAAGGCCAGCTAATAAACACACAGAAAGTCTGTACAGTAAAACAGTGTAGAGAAAAATAGAGATATAATTGAAACAAAAGCTGGAGGAATAGAATGAGTTACCCACAGCCCTTAGCTCTTGTCAAGGCCAGAACTGAAATGCTAGAGATATAAAGTTGAAACCAACATGACTAACATATGCAGTCTTGTTAAATTTAGTGATGAGCAGCAACGGCTAAGTAAAGAAGCAGCCACAGCAGGGCTTGGGCCAGAGATGCAGCTCCATCCTGCCTCCTGAAGCAGTCTCTCAGGGACCTCCATTCCAATGATCCCCGGACACTTAGCCATACTGCACAAAACTGTGGCGTGGCATAGAGTTCGATTCCACTGTGGAGAAATTTCCCATAGATTTAGGCATGGGGGTTGTGAGGGAGATGAGTGCTCAAGGATAGCATAAGACACAGCCAAACACAGGCGTGGGCTTCTCAAGATGGAGCTTCTCTTAAACGTCTTCACAATAGCTAGTAGCCATATACACAACTTTGGTGGCTTCTGAAGTTACACCTTAAAGGGTTGTTAAGGAACTTAAATTACAGGCTAGTTGTCTATAGCCAAAAAGTCACAAGGGTTGTAGAAATGAAGTTTTTTGTTTGTTTTGTTTTCTGTAAACAGAGTCGATAATCATGCTCGTGAGATGCTCAGAGAAGTTCAGGTTTACATCTAGACAGGGTGTTGGAACATTCAGGAAAGCCATAAGTCATATATGTTCAAGTCTTAAGCATGATTCTTTGTTATTTTAACACTTGTGTTTGAAAATATCTTGGTCAAAAAGGAATGATGTCCTATGTCTTTCCAGAAACTGTTGTGAATTGTTGAACGTTCAACTCTCAGCTGCCCAGAGATTACAAACTCCAGAAGCCCCTTCCCTTTCTCTGTTCTTTTAATCGTCTCTGCTTTTCTAGCCCACTTCAATATTGGTTTTGTAGCCAACGTGCCAGTGATGCAAAGCATTTTAATGGTAAGTAACCATGTTATTTTTTAATTACCTCATTTCTTATTTTAAAAAAATAGCTCTTTCCATTTATATAATTGAAATTTACAATATAACATGGTCTCTGTCTCTATTTCAATGACCAGAGCTAACCACAGGGCTGACTCATCCCCTTCATAGTGCCCAAGGGATACATGTCATGGTGTAGAGAACATAAAACATTGTCTGGAGAAGTGTGGTACTCAAGGGAAAATGAAAGACAAAATGATGATATTGCAATTCCATTGCTTCTAGAAATCAGTAAATAGTTTTTAAGAAGTTTAAGTCTGCATATCAGAAGAGTTCAGACCCCAGAAAAAGATCTGTCTTGGACTGAAGAAATGGCTCAGTGTGTAGAGAGCTGGCTTGGCATGCACTAAACACTTTCCAGGATCCCCAGAACCAAACAAACCAGGCATGGTGGCAGATCACTGCAATCCTAGTCCTTGGGAGATAGGGGCAAGAGGATCGGTAGTTCCTGGACATATTGCCCTACATAGTAAATTCAAGGCCATTAAGCTGAATGAGACAATGTCTCAAAAACCAAACCACATCTAGAAATCATTGGCACCAAGATAAGTGTATAATAAGGAAACAGGACACAGGAGGGAGCCAACCTTGGTCTTGTTTAAAGGGATAGTGGTACTGAGACAAGAGCTCCCCCATGAACCAGAAAGACTCCTATTTAGAGTCAAGGCAATTCAATCAAAGAGCAATCTTTTTAACACCCATTAAGTCTACGTCACCAGGCTAGGTTCAGTGAGATTCTGCACGTAAGATTCCCAAACACTCTCCCTCTACCCAGGAAGAAAATCTTTTCATCTGTATGTGTGATAACAAAGGAGCAGAAGAGAGAAAAGTATGCCTAGTCAATTTCAAAAATGGTTCTGCCCCGGCATCCTTTGAGACACAGGAGACCTCTATGGTCAAATGGATCAAATGAGTTTGAACTAGAAAGTAGGCAAATCAGTAAGAATTTCTCCATTGAATTGCCCAGTTTATGGGGCTTTGTTCATTTTAACCCAACTCCTCCCCCACCCCGCTGCAGCTGCCTTTTCCTAAATCAGTAATACTGGTTAAAAAAAAAAAAAAAAGTCCTCCATCTTACTGTTTTATTGTTCTCAGTTTTTGTAATATTGAAACTAAAAAAGAAAAACAAATGCTTTTAAAGATATAAGAACCACAAATTTGTATTAAAGTTAGATTGGACCTTATGTGACATTGTATCCCAAACTTCTTAATTTCAGATGTGGAAAACGACTCAAAGTGAAAATAATGGAGTCACACGGGTAGTTGTTGGCTGAAACAGACCAGGAGTAAGAATCCTGTTTCAAATGCAGTTCTTTCCTTGCTGCACCATATATCTTTACCTATGGGTTACAAACAGGCAGCCTATTAGTAAGTAGGGATTTTAAACATTTTCCTTCCATAAAACAGCTTGACATTCTTTTGGCCATATTGGGTCCCTTAACTTAAGGCCAAATCATGAAACAATATTGAACAGAGGTCACCATTAATTAGTATTTTACAAATGCTACAGTCTGGTTCCTGTAACACCAGAAAATCCTTCTGGATTTTCATATAGGAAGGCCCTGATGAGAAGGATGGACATTAGAGAGAGCATCATAGAAGATCAATATCATTTTCTTACTTTAATCCCTGAGTCAGTGAGGTTGTACCTTTCCTCATATTTATCTTTTGTAATCACTTTAGTGGTGGACATGATTTGTACTGAGGCAGTAACAATTCTTGAGCATCTATTATTAGATGGTGAAACCTACTCTGACTCACACAGTGTTGAATTAAAGGGGAAATGGCTAGAGAAATTCACTCCTGGGCTGAGAGATTATATGTCAAGCTGTAGCCTAAAGTGAATTTTTATAGCTAAGTTATAAACCTGTGAAAATACTGAGACACTTAACTGCAACTGGCATCTTTACGATTAGATCAAGAGAAATACCACGTTTAGAAACTATCAGATTCTCTCTAGTGTTGGGGCAGTTGGGTGGGACACATTCAGGAAATGAGGAAGGAAAGCTGTGTAAAAAAGAGGAGCAGCACACATTTCACATCATCGTCACATACATGAGGACAAGAACTGTTGAAACCAGAACAGTGGGGGTGGGAGAGAGCGGTAGAAAACAAACATAAACAAACATAATGTTAACCCTGCCATTTTGGGAGACTACTGAAGAACGGAAGAGATTTATTTATTTGTTTGTTTGTTTATTTGTTTATTTATTTATTGCAGTATTCTTTCAGCACTTACTTAAATCCAAAATCATCCCCAAACTAAAGAGTGAAAGCAATAAGTGATTATTACAGAAGAATGTGAAGGAGACACTTATCATACTTAAATAACAGATCACAAATCATATCTCAGGCTAGTGAGATGGTTCATCAGGTAAAAAGCTCTTGGTGTCAAGTCTGAGGACCTGAGTTTAATCCCTAGGACCTACATAGTGGCAGGAAAGAACTGATTGTCACAAGTTGTACATATGTACATACACATGCTGTGCTGCATGTCACAAAACGAGAGAGAGAGAGAGAGAGACAGACAGACAGACAGAGAGAGAGAGGGAGAGAGGGGGGAAAGGGGGAAGAAGGGAGGAAGGAAAGAAAAATGTATATAGTAAAATCTATATATAAAAAGCATATTTTAATGTTCTTAAGGGTGCCAGGGTCTAAGAACTCCCTGAGCTGGCCGGTAAAACACTATAAGGAAGCATATACTTTTTTTTTTCAAAATTATTTCCTAACTATAGATCTGAAAATGTGGCCAATCCCCCCCCCCACCTACCTGCTGAAGCCTCAGAATTAAGGAGTCTCATATAGCTGCTACTATATTTATTTGCGGCTGAATCTGACAGCACTATGTCAGGACGCCTCAGCATCCCCTTTCTTCTTCAAAGGCTCTGAGGAAGAGGAGAACAGTTCCATGTTATTCACAACAGAATAGGACCCACTGGAGTTTGCCCTTGACCTTCATGGAGCCAGTATGCAGGAGCCACTGGTAAGTGACCCTACTTTTAAAATGTGACAGTCTTATCCATGTCAAAGGCAAAAGTCAATCAAAATGTTGGTACTTGTCAGATTTCTGTTCCTGTAACAAGACATGATGGCTTTCAAGAAGACAGTTTTACTTTTACTTATAGTCACATACATTTTAGATCATAACTGGGCCCATTTGTTTTGGGCCTATTGCAAGGCAGCACATCAGGGTGAGAGCAAGTGTCAAACAAAGTGACAGGTGTGGCCAGGAAAATAGAAGGAGACTAGCTCCTCACAGTTCCCCTGGAGGGGACATTCCTAAGGACCTGAGACCTCCCAGCAGGCCCCACCTCTGAAAGAATCCACCACCTACTAATAGCATCACTCTGGGGACAGTCTTTAATGCACAGGATATTAAGGGACACTCATCTGGAGGCTTTGCTCCAGAGGGCAGAAAGGCATCCTGTGGAGGACTAGACCTTTGACATTCTGCGACAGAAGTGCCATGCAGAGGCCTTTGGGAAGAAATACTATCCAAACAATATGGGGCTGTCTACACCTCAGCAGTTTCTGTGATATTCTAGACATTCTCTTGGATGAATGGAGAATGATCCTTAGATAATGACCTCGGGCTCCCAGAGGCCTTTGCAACTGGACAGAAGTTAAGACTAAAATCTCAAAACAAAGTGAGGAACATCAATTTTTATTATAGTACCTTCTTACTTTGTCTTCTGTTCCTCTTTCTGAAAAGCTTTCTTAAGCAAAAATGAAATGGAACATCCCAAAATGGGAGAGCCATCAGGTTTGGCTAACTAATCTCATAAATAGTCACCAGCACCATTTCTATTGCTTTCTTCCATCACTTTCCTGTTTCTGGTTTCATTGCTAAGCACATATCCTCCACAAGGTGTTTCTGGGTAGCTTTGGGTTTACTTGATCTTCCCTTAGGGTGACCACACATAACAGTGTGCCCAGGACAAGTCCAATTTATATCTATGGCAGGGCTTTCAGGTATAGCATCCCCTTTCACTTTCAAATGTTTTCCCTTGTAGTTATTAACTATTTATTCATCCCGGCCTTCTAGTATAACAAGTAGGTTTTTTCCGCCCACCGCCTGGTCTTGTCCTGCTGCCGAGCCAGCCCCAAATAACACACAGAGACTCTGTATTAGATATAATGTTATTGGCCCCGTACTTGTTTCTTATCGGCTAGCTCTGTCTTAAGTATTAACCCATTTCTGCTGATCTATGTATTTCTCTTACCAGGGAGCTGGCCAGCATACTGCTTTCTCCAGACTCTCCATCTTGGCTCCTCCTTACTACTTCCTCTTTCCTCCTTGTCTCCTAGTCCCTCCTATCTTGCTTTCCTATTGGCCAACAGTGCTTTATTCATTAACCAGTATGAGAAGCATATATACATAATGGCATCTCCCTTCATTCTAGATCTCAGGAGGAAGGACTACAGGAACTCCATGTTAACACTACAAAAAGGCCTCTGAGCCTCATGATCACCTCTGAAACAACTACTGCCTTCAAGGGGTTAACTATTATGTCTCTGACACTCATCTCTGATATTGACAAGTTAGATATATGTAATCAATGACCTCGTTTGGGAAGACTTGATCTGTAAAGGCAAAGAGGCTGAGCAAACTAAATTTTAAAAATTCATATATGATCATTATATAACCATACCTGAAGCCCTGCTCATGTTTTATGGAACTAGCTGCTATCATTGCTTGCAATTGTTTCCCTTGGCTTTCTTCTCAGAAGTCAAATCACAGGTACAGATGAAGGCTTGGATGACATAACTATAGATATGGGTACACATGGTTCTTCCTTAGATGTTCTCTCCACTCAAACTAATTGTCCTCCGCATGTCCATATGCACTTTAAATTAAGCTTTAGAAATGAAAACAGAACTGATATGAAATTATCTGATTTCTCAAAGCGATGCCATGACATGGCTGTTTTCATCCCTTTGCCATGCTTGTAATTGTGGCAGACCGCATACCTTTTTGTATCAAACAAATGGAAGGACGAATTCTAGCTTTGCATTTTTAAATCCCATGTTGCCTCCCTTACATCTGTGAACCTGAGTGGTGTATTCTCCTCACTGGTGTATCACTGTAAGAGACAAAGAGGTAGTCAGATGGGAGAGAAGGGACACACAAAAACACAAAGGAAATGAGGCCATCTGTATTCTTATGTCTCAAAGACAAAACACTTCATTGCATTTCATTCTCAGCTCTCCTTTATGACCCTGCTATGGTTTAAACATTCCCTGTCAAAGTCACATGCTCGAAGCTTAATCTCCAATTGGACAGTGGTAGGAGACAGGACCTAATGAAGGGAACTGAGTCATGAAGGCTCTTGTTGTTTTCTTTCTAGTTACTGGAACAGAATACCCTGGCAAATACAGCTTGGGAAAAAAGGATTTATTTGTCTTATAATTCCAGATTATAATTTGTTGTTGTGGGGAAGTCAAGATAGGTACTTGAAGTAGCTAGTCACATCCACAGTCAAAGACAAAGAAAGAATGAACACATCCATGTCCCTTTCCCATTTTTCCATAGTTCAGGGTCAGCATATGAAGCAATGCCACTCTCCTGGGGGAGGGGGCCTCATCCCACCTTAATTAACCCAATTAAGAAAAACACATAGAAATGCCCACAGGCCAATCTGATCTGAGTAATACCTCATTGAGAATCTCTTCCCAGGTGGTTCTCAGTAGTGATAAACTGACCATCAATGTTCACCATTAAAACTGTACTCTTTTGAATGAATCACAGTCCTGTTAAGTTAATGATCAGTGCTAACCATTACAAGTGTACTCTTGTAAATTAATCAAGGCCACAAATAAAAGGGTTTTGGGGGGTAGATTAGTACTGTTGCCCTGTGAGGGGCAGCACTGATCAACTGTAGAAGATGTAGCCTTCAGTGGGCATCCTAGAAGCAGAAGCTGAACCCTTAGCATGACCTGCCAGCACCTTGACATTGGACTTCCCAGCCTCTAGAACTCAGAAATACAGGTCACATTATGTTGTCATTGCACCAAAATACTGAGTATGACAGACAATAAAACATCCTACCTACTGAACTGTATCCCCACCAAATTCATCTGCTGGTATCCTGGCTCCAATATGACTTTATTTAGAGATAAACCCTTTAAAAAGGTAATTAAAGTAAAACAAGATAATGAAAGAAGGCCCCCAACACAATACCTGCTGTTTTTAAAGAATAAGAGACCTGAAGTGTGTGAACACACGAAAGTCCATGTGAGGGTATAGATGCAACTAAAGGGATGCTACCAAGTCAGGAAGAGAAGCCTTACCAAAGCCCAGTGCTGGGGGTAACTTCATTCTGGAGTTCCAAATTCTAACACTAGAAGAAAGTCCATGGTTCTTCTTCGGCCATTAGTCTGTACTGTTCCATTTTGGAAGCTCAAAGGAAGTAATATGAAACATATATCTTAAACAAATTAAGATTATGTAAGTAGCATTTCTCATCCTTCCTCGTTTTTTAACACATTGCCTTTTTCCCCCCGAGAATGCTTAATTTTCTTTGAAATTTGATTTTTGAAGTGCAATACTATTTTCATCACATGGATTTTATGAAACATGTATTTCATCGTCAGTCCCAATTCCTGAAATAAAGCTCCCAAACTTCTTGGAATCTCTAGAGAAATGTGAGTGTCATCTGTGTGCTGATGACAGGGGTGGTGGCTGGGGATCTTAGCTTCAGGACCTGGACTGGTTGCTTGAAAGACCAAGGCAGGATTAGAGGGTTGGGATTTGCATCTTCTAAAGAACCAAAGCTTAGACTGCTCACCAACGGCCAATGATGGAGTATGTAATAAAGGCTCCATAGAAATGGCAAAGCACGGTATTCTGGCAAGCACTGGGGTGACAGAACACATGTCCCCACACCCTTGCTCTAGTCTTCTACCACATTCTTTTTAACAGATGAGTGGACACAAAGTGTTCCTTGAGTTCCATAAGCTAGCCAGAATATGGTGCTTCTAATTCATAGTTCATTCGACAGAAGCAGAGGTAGCAGCTGCTTGCAAGGGGTGTCTAGAGAGCAATGAAATCTTGTGGGATTGAGCATTCAACCTGTGAGGTCTGAGGATAACTGCAGGGAGATGGAGTCAGATTTAGAGGATCCCTGACTATTGTGTGCCAGAGAGCTGGTTGTTGTAGATAGAAAGGCCCCACTCACACACGTGCATACTGGGTGTCAGAATGAGAGAGAGAAGGGGTGAATATTTGAGCTTTCTGTTTCCAAAAAGCCTAGATGAGTTATTGAACTTGAGCTCTAGTAGATGGGTTTTTATGTAAAGAGCAGGCAAGTTTCCTGTTGTTAAAAAAAAAAAAAACACTACAGTGAATTCACAATACAATTATTATAAATTAAAATTGTTCCGAACCTGCAATATTTTATTTATAGTACAAGGAAGGAAAAGGTTAAAGTCTTGACATAAATGCCAAATTGCTGCCCCAAATTACTATAGCAATTCTCTTTCCATACACATTATTTCAGACTCTGTTACACTGAACGCTTTCTACTCTGAAGTACAATTCTTTACGTTACTGATTTGATGAGTGAAGCATTTTCTCTTATTTATGTTTTAGTGTGCATTTATTTTGATGCTAGTAAAAGGAATTTTCATATTTATTCACCATTTGGATTCTTTCTTTTTGTACTTTTTGTAAATTGTCAATACCGTTACAGTTTTTTTTTTTTTTCTTATAAAAGCACCCTAACTTGAGTTACAGCTTGTCCATTATAAGATTTTTCCTTATGGACCCCAGACTGGCCTCAAATCTGAGATGTAGCAGCAGAGGGTAATCTTGAACTTCTTTTCCTCCTACCTCCACCTCCTGAATGGTGAGATTGCAGGCTTGAACACGATTCTAAGGATGAAACCCAGGGCATTGGGCATGCTAAGCAAGTGCACTGCCAACTGAGCCACATGCCCAGCCCCACATCTCCTGCTCTGCTGCACACATGTGTTATAATCTCTGTTACAAAACTCCTTCCCCTCCTCCCAAAGTCTCAACAACAAACCAAGCAGGAGTTTTTTTTTTTTTTTTTTTTTTTTTTTAGTTTTATATATATATATATATTGTTTTGTTGTTGTTGTTTGGTTGTTTTTTGTTTTTTCTTTCCTTTTTTTTTTTTTACAGGGTTTCTCTTTGGCTTTGGAGGCTGTCCTGGAACTAGCTCTTGTAGACCAGGCTGGTCTTGAACTCACAGAGATCCGCCTGCCTCTGCCTGCCTTTGCCTCCTGAGTGCTGGGATTAAAAGCGTGCGCCACCACCACCCTACCAAGAATCAAGAGTTTGTTGCACTTCCCTACAGAGCATAGGTGAGGGGGTAACTTGCAGGGAGATGGGCAGTCCTCCACAGTCAATTGTACCCACAAAGGCTTACCCTTACAAAGGCATGAGAGCTTCCTCTGATGGGAGATGTCATTCAGTAAATATTTTTCTCTCATTGGTTAATGACTAAAGCACTGTTGGCCAATATAATAGCAAGATAAGTGGGACTAGGAGACTAGGAGGAGAGAAGAAGGAGTAGGGAGGAGTTCCAAGATAGAGGACGGAGAGAGAAGAACACCAGCCCCTCTCTCTGGTAAGATAAGACCACGTGGAAGTACTTAGATTAATAGAAATGGGTTAATATTTAAGACCGAGCTAGCCAATAAGAAACTAGTAACTGGCCAAAAGAATTATATCAAATACAGAGTATCTGTGTGTTATTTGGGGCTGGTGCGGCTCTGGGCCCAGGTCAGCAGGGAAAAACCCACTCCTAACATTCCTCTGTCACATAGATTGAGTCCCTCAACCTCCAACCCCAGCACCTCTTACCTTGCTTTCCTCTAGCCCTCTATACACTCTATTCCATCCCCCAGCCACATATGGTGATAGGAAGCAGCTGGCTCTCAAGCAAGAGTCTGGTTCTGTACCCCATCCTTCTGTGCCAGAGTGTATACCAGCCCAGCTGGGGCAATCTTTTCAGGGGCCAGGATGGCACACAGCTGAACTCACAGATATGGCAGTCACTTATCAATCACTTTTTAAGTTAGGTTAGGTCATCTCAGACTTCCTAAGGCAATTCCTGTTCACTAGAGGCCAGAAGTTGTCCAGTCAACCTCTAACCTATCCTCTGCTCTCCAGCTTGAATATCTCTGGGATCTGACAATGCTTTGTGTACGCTAGGACTAGAATTCCCAACCACAAAAAGAACTCTGCCATGCTCTTTTAAAGCTTGCCTTGAATAGCTCCCTTATTTAAATGGCACTCTTTTAATCTGTGTCATGACAACACCCAGAGGCTTTGGCTATGATCAATAATTAACTTTCGAACTGTTGCAAGAATTTCATCTTTTGTTTCACGAAGGAACTGAGAATCCGTGCCAAATACACTGTGTTTCCGAATCATCTAACTCTCATGAAGAATCCTATACAAAGTGGGCCAGTCTTAAAGAGATCTACAGTAATTCTATATAATACTGTGCCAAGTTATATCATACTCTGAAATCCTAAAGAGTCTCTTTACTATGCCAAGTTATTTGTATCATACACTTAAATCCTTAAGAGTCTTCTTGTTTTGCACACGGCTCACATATTTAGATAATTACAGAAAGACTTTTATTCCTGACCAGTTTATGATTGAGCAGACATAATCACATTTGAAAAGAATGTTGTTTATTCAGATCGAGGCACAGAGGGGACTCAAAAAAAAAAAAAAAAAACCCACACACATAACTGGGCAGCCCTTGAGTGTGTCTAAAAGATTGGTGTTCAACTTCAGCAGCTTCTTCGAAGCCTGGGGTGAATCACTCTAATTCTCCCTCCTTAATTTTTGTTTGTGAAAGAGCAATAGAATTTTAGTAGCTCAGTGAATAAGACGAGTCATACTTAAGACCTATAGAATCCAGTAAAGCAGTATTTGTCCAGCAAACAGGTTTTGCTTAACATGCAAGACACTTGGAAGCTTGGAGTTTAAGTACCTGTGGAAAGGACTCCCACTTTCCAATTCATCATGCTCATTGCTTTTTGATGTCTCACAGACTCCCAACTTTCCTCACACCACATCCTGGCCTCCCCAGTCTTTGAATGGGAATAGCATAGATGCTCAGAGTTCAGGGACACTGACCAGCGACATATAAGGACCTGTCTGAACTAAGTGATTACCTGACCCACACCTCTCGAATCAGAATCTCCTGAGAACTTGCAAGTGGGACTATTTTTTTTTTCTTTTTCTTTTTTTATGATGACAACCGCTGGACAGATGTGAGAAGCTGTTATTATTCATTTTTTAAAAGAGCAACTCTGATGCATGCAGTAGGTCTTCTGGGAAATTAAAAGCACTCACTTTCACAGCCACAGGCTGAATGATCAAGAAGGAGCTTGCTTGGATTCTTGTCTAATTGTATGGTTTTAATGAATAACATTAAACATGAATAGGAATAGGCTGGAAAATTATTCAGTCCTCCTCATCTTCCCTCCCTGTCATTTCTCTTCCTGCCTCAGCACCCATGACCCTATGAGCCATTCCTTTATGAGAGTGGAGGAAACTGCTCTAGCCCCACCATCAATGTGTGCCTGTGTGAACAAACTCCAGGAGAATCTTTAGATGCATGACTTTAAAAACATACCAATTATACCACGATAGGTTCCCTCACTCCTAGCATCTCTCCTTTTATTTTCTTTTGTCTTTGTTTTGTCTTGTTTTGTTTGTTTGTTACAATAGAAACTCTGTTGAACTTTGGCAAGTCATAGATTAGGGTATCTCAGGTGACTATGGGCCTGTGCTTCTGATCAGCCAGTCAAATGCTCGTTTCTGGGAAGTGGCCCCTGGATAGTGGGGTGTAGGTAGAAAATAGCCAGAACTGATCCCAGCTGCAGCTCCCATCCCAAAGGGTGGCTCTGGCTCTTCTCAAAATTCTGTCATTTTCTTTATTTTCTGAGCCACCAAAGACTTTTTAACTAACACATTATTTTTACCCTGGATTAGCCAGTAACAAGCTCTGCTTCTTGCATCCAAGAAATTTATTCTTCTTCCTGAAGAAATGTGGCTTCTTCTCCTTCAGAATTTACACTGTTATATCAGCAAAGGCTCCCAGCAGGGATGGGGATAGACAAACCTCACCTTCAGGAGAATTTTACAATCCTAGCTGAGGCTCTGATTTAGCTTGGCTTTATAATTCTTCTTCAGCTCTCTTGATGCAGTCTGACAGTGTGTGGAGTACTGTTTCACCATGATAAGAAAGCATTTGCCTTAGGGAGGAGGGAGAAGATTGAATGGAAGTGTTTTACATTCACTTGAACCACAATTATTTTGCTGACACAGGGCAAGGTACTAACAGGGTTTTGCTGTTGGGGGATTAAAAACCATTTGGCCTATTCCTTGTTCAGACATTTCTCATCTGTAATATTGTAGCTTAAATGCAGAAACATGTGGCTAAGGAAAATAATGAAAATATGCACCCTGACCTGTAGAAATATTCAAATTCCCAGCTGATGGTAATGCCTGGGATGTTCTCATTTGAAGGGCTATGCCTTTAGCCTTTCATATTCTCTTTCTGTTTTATCAGCCTTACCCTCTCAACTTCTTTCTCAGGCTACCCATTCCATTGGATATCAGCAGGTCTCTTCTCTAAGTAGGTATTTGAAGAGCTCAAAGACACCTTTTAAAGCTTTCTTTTATTTGTATTGCTGTGTATGAACAGGTGCACGCAGGTCCCTGCGGGAGACTAAAGAGGACTTGGTCCCCTGAAACTGGAGCTACAGGCTGTTGTGAGCCACCTAGTGTGGGCCAAGTGGATGGGGTCAGAATTTAAGGGTACCACCCATCACGGCAAGAAGTGCATGGTGGTAGAAGCATGAAGCAGTGTCCATGAACAGAAACATAAATATTAGCAAGAAAGCTTGCCAACACAACGCTATTTCTAGAAAGCTCTCAAGCCAGCACTTCTGGTCCTTGGACCCCAGTTTGGATAAGAAGGTGTCAAGTTGCCTTGTGACTTCTCAATTCCATCCCTTGATTTAGTTCTCTGTTTTTCTACTTGAAACTTTCAACTTTCAGCTTTTACTCCCAGGCTTGATTTTCTGTCCTATGAATTGATAACCTTCATTTCTTTCAGGTCTCAGGACCTGTTGTTGGGCTTTTTAAAGCACTTTCACTGTGTTTCGCCTCATCACTATCATTCCTCGTGCTCTATTTGTACCATGAGATAGAAATTACTTTCTGAATTAGTAGCTTTGTGTGGGTGATGCAACAAGGTATCTGAGAAAAGTGACTTAAGGACAGAAGCCTTCCTTTTAGACTTTCCTGACACTTTTTCTGCTTTAAATCAGGCTGGGCCCTTGATCCATATTTGGAGTTGATCTGTCTTTCTCAGTTAAACCTCTCTGGGCAAGCGTTCACAGACATTCCTGCAAGTGTGTCTCTTAGGCGATTCTAAAATCTAGACCGTGTTGACGGTGAGGATGAGCCATCAGACCTCCTTAAGTGCTTCAGACATTGCAAGGAAACTATGAAGTAATGATTAAAGGTGATTCTCTTGATGACAGCCAATTGACAAATATTTGCTCTTCCCCCAAGAGATGTTCAGTCTATAATGGGAAGGTGAGGTGGTTTAGAATCAAGAATGTGTCCCATCACATGAAAAAGCTATAGTCACTGAAAGACCTGTTCTATGGAAGAGTCGGAGGGCTTTGGAAGATGGTAGAAAGTAAAAAAAGAAGTTTTTCTTGCCCAGTGAAGCTAGAGGTACCTACAACTCCTTGGCAACACTGGGGATGATGGGAGAGCTCTGATAACCAGTAGGTTCCCAAAGACTGGATGCTAGACACTAGGGATGCCAGTGTTATGCAAGGGTAGCATATAAGCTGAGAATTATCTGACTTCAAGGGATACAGGGCTTTGTCCATTGCTGTAACTGTACTCACTGTGGTACATAAAGGGAATGGGCCTTTCCTTTCCATTAAGTATCAGACCAGCATCTGGAATCCCTGAAAAGCTCTAAGAGAAAAAAAATCTCATATTCCATCAGTTTGAGATTCGGGAACTTAAGATCAAATTTGAATTGATCTCAAGAAACAACACGGTATGATGTGTTTTCCAAACATGATTTTGTAAATTATGGTCTATAGCCATGCATACTTCTAATCATATTAAGAGAAAGAATCAGAAATATGGCCAGTTTAACTGTAAGTACATTCATCATTGTCCTGGTTTTCTTTCTGTTGCTCTGATAAACATTATGACCAAAGGCAACATGGGGAAGGAAGGGCTTATTTCAGCCTACAGCTCACAGTCTCTTATGAAGAGAAGTCAGAGAAGGAATCCAAAGTAGAAACTTGGATGTGAGAGCTCATACAGAAGTTGTGGAGGAACTCTGTTTACTGGGTTGTTCTCTCTGGCTCGCTCAACTGCTTTCTGATATAACCCAGGACCACCTGCCCATAGGTGACAACACTCACAGTGGCCCACCCCACATCAATCGTGAATCTAGAAAATAGTTCACAGACTCCCCTGCAGGCAAATCTGATAAAGGCAATATCCTAGTGGAGATTCCCTCTTCCCAGATGACTTCAGCTTACTTCTAGTTGTCTACTGCTCAAACTCATGTACTAAGGAATTTTTATTGTTAAGAAATTGTTTCATGGCAGAGTACCAGGTGATCCTACATTCAAAACAACTGGACAAAGCAGCCTTGCAGACTACAGCCAGGATTTCTGCATCTTCTTAGAATCCTCCATGACAGCGCCCCTTACCAGCAGGAAGTAGTTTGAAAAAAACGACGCCCAAATTCCCAAATATTGTCTATAAATATTTGTTTTCATTTAAATGGATTTGGTTATAAAAAAATAAATAATAAAAAAAGAAAAAAATTCCTTCAACTGATGACTGGATAATAAAACTGTGAACCTACAAAAAAAAAAAAGAAAGAAAGAAATTGTTTCATGGGCTGGAGACACATGTGATCAGGTAAAGGTACTTCTACCTAGTTTAATGGATTAAGATCAATTTCTGAGATACATATGGTAGGATAAAACCAGCTTCCACATGTTATCTTCTGACCTCCACATTCAACTATAACACACACACACACACACACACACACACACACACACATATATATATAGAATTGTTCTTTATATTTAGGGAAGTAAGTTACCAAGTAGCCTATATAATCTGTTATCAATTCTGCTTATACATTTCCCTATGTAAGAAAAACAGTGAATTATGAAGTATTAATAATAAGTATTTCTGCCCAATGAGATCTAGTAAGTCTTAGCTTTATCTTTGTAGGTTTGTAAGTTTTATGAAACTTGGTGGCAAAATGTATTTGTTGCTGTTATTAAAAATTAAATTGTCTTAAAATTAAAGGCAAAGCCCCACACGTATACCTAGGAGCCATGACACACGGCAAAGCTCAGAGCAGATCTTGATTTATCTGACATTTTGCTCTTCTTAAACCTCAGCTGTTTGGCTCACTGTGAAATTCTTTGACAAGTGCTTCAGCTTCCTGCCACAACTCTCTAACACTAATAACTCCAGTTCTTAGACTATCATCCCCAGAGCTATTCTCCTTAGTGTGAAGTAAGTACTCAGTGCTGGGGAGACCTTGAGTCTGGGGGAGACGTGTGCTCTCTATTAAGTAGCATTTCTCTAAGCTTCAGCTTTACATCTGTAAAACAGGGGTGCTAACACATCTCTTGGGATGTTAGAAGAGGACCTGTCCAAAACTTTTAATCCAGCTATGCTGCTTTCACTGTCTTCATCTTTTAGATGGCTCCTTTTTGCTTGTTTTTTTTTTTTTTTTTTTTTTTTTGTGAAAAATAATGTTTAACTTCTGGTCAGATAAATACAGATTAACATGAAAGTGAGATAGTACAATATACTATCTCAAGGACAAGCGTGAGTCAATGGCAATTCTCATAAACTGCTAAAGAATTTCTGGGTATTGTAACTTGGAACAACCTCTTTGCAAATAACTTAATGTTGTCTAGTAAAACCAAAGACCTGAAGTCTTGTCTGAGCCTCCTCACCACCTTAGTTCGACTTCTAATTTTATGTTACAAACTCATCAGAGCATGCACAGGGAGTGCATATACCAGCGGTGTTTGAGAAAACACTAACTAAAAGCAACACAAATGCCAATGATGAAAGAATGAACAAAGGAAGGTGGTCTGCCCATTCAGTATAATACTCAATGTCAGAACACAAAAGGGGACAGCAAAACAGATAAAGGAATAAATGTTACAAGCACAAAAGGAATGAAACGCGCATGCTCCCACGCGCGCGCGCACACACACACACACACACACACACACACATACACAATGTCTGTGGCATGATTTCATTTACAGAAAGTTCAAAATAAGCAAATTGGGAATACACACAAAGGCATAAGACTATTTTTGAAAGACAAGAAAAATAATCACTATAAAAATTAGTGATTTTTTTTTTTTTTTTTTTTTTTTTACCTTCAGCAGAGCAAGGAAGGTATTGTGTTAAAGAAGGAAAATGGATGTATAAGTCTTTGGGGATGTTGCCAATATTATTTGGTGAGTGTTTATTTGATGGCCAGTTATTATTCTGACATTTATGATTTATGCACATTTCTGCATGAGTGTTACATTTCAATTATACTTCTGGGAATGCTAGGGAACTCCCTGTGGGTGTGTACCTGCTGTCCTTGAATCAGAGTTTCCATCCATTAGCTTCTTCCCTAAGTCTGACCTGCAGCAAGGCCTGTGGGATAAGAACATGTTTTGGGATCCATAGAGTCAAGCAGGGAAATTTGGGCTCATAGTTTTTCTTTAGGGCTAGGAGGGAGCCTAGATTTATGTAGAATTTTGAATTTTAAAAAAAAATGGACTTCCATGATCTTAGAGGGTGGTGGTGTAGATCTATGGCATTTCAAGAGGACACATGTGCCTACTCACAACTGCATGTTGGAGGAGATTCCCTCTCTCCTTTCCTTGAGAATGTCTGCTAGAGGACTAGCCACATGGGGAGAAATGTTATTTGTGTCTAGAATGTACCTATGAACTCAGGCTGAGCCTCAGAATAGGCAAGGAGAAACTACTGTTCATGTAAGGAATCCCAAGCAGTGAGAAAGAGGGGATGAACACACCACATCCAGAAAATGGAGCCAGTATTTTAAAGCATCATACAAATACAAAGAGGGTAAAAGGTAGACTTCAAAATGTCTATATACGAATAATAGGAAATCTAGAAGCAGAACCTGGAAAGATGGCTCAGTGTTTAAGAATACTTGTTGCTCTTCCAGAGGACCTGGATTTGGTTCCCAGCACCCACATGGTGTCTCACAGCTGGCTGGCTGTAATTCTTGTTCTAGGGGATCTGATGTCTTTTTCTAGTCTCCACAGGCACCAGGTATGGACATAATACACATACATATATGCGAGCAAATATTCATATACATAAAATTAATTTTAAAAAAAAGAGCTAGAAGGAGGAAACAATACCAGTATTGAAGGAAGGCAATATTTAAATCCCCCAATGGAAAAGACAAATTGAGGCTTAAGAGCAATAAATCTCATTGAGTTCCAATTGTTATTTGAAAGGAAATGACAACAGATTCTACAAAGGAAAACAATCCTTCTTGTACTGGCATACCATCTATTGACTCCAGAGTGAAGGATTTACAGTCACTCAGCTACCAGAAATTTGGGGAGATGTTACGTGAACGAAAGAGTTCAGCAAATTTAAGTGACCCTATGTCCCGCTGGAAGGTGTGACTTTCAACAATAAAATGAGTCACAATTGAGAACTCAAGGCCTGAGAAAATGAAGAAATAATAGGCCTGGCGAAGCACTTACCCAAAGAGTTGTCTGAAAGCATTAGCTTCTCAGGGCTTCTTGAAATGCAAAGACATATTCAAGGGAAGACTTTGTAATGAATTCAAGCTAAAAATGCCACTTGTAACAAAATCTGAGTGGCCCGAGGTACCAAAGATGGAAACCCAGTAATAGCAGACAAAACACAGAGAAAAAATCTTCATGAGCAAAGTTTGAGATGGGAAGACTTTATTATATAGAAAAAGGTATTCATTCACTCAGAACTTTCAAGAAAGATGCCAACCACCCAAGCAGTGGAAATATAGTTTGTTTCCCTTCTAAATTAATGCATGGGAATTGAGATATAGGGGTTGGAATAATTTTTCTTGATAAAGTCAGCAAATAAATAAATAACAATAAATAAGCAAGATGTGGTACAATGTGTGTCATAAACTGCATTTGGAGCTGAAAAAACAAATACTGGTGCTGAATTTTCTTATATGTTGTATCTACTTTTTTCCATCCAGTTGCTTAGTATTGTTGAAGCCTATTTTTATAAATTACCTGAAATCAATTTTAATAAGGTGTGATACAAATTTTGAGGAACTTTTTAATTTTTTTATGTGTGCTGGTCTGTTGCCTGTGTGTATTTGTGTGCCATGTGTGTGCCTGCTGCATGTGAGGCCAGAAGAGGGTGCCATATCTCCTTGTGCTGGGATTGCAAACAGTTGTGAGTCACCATGTGGGTTCTTGGAATCCAACTTGGGTCCTCTGGAATGGCAGCCAATGGCCTTAAGCGCTGAGCCGTCTTTGCTTCATAGTAAAAAGGAAGGAAGGAAGGAAGGAATGAAGGAAAAAGAGAAAGAGGAAAGAAAGGAAGGGAGGCAAGCAAGCATGATTTTTTTCAAAAGCCTACATAAACCTCTATGTTAATTTAGTTTTTCATTTGGGTGCCCTGTCCATTTCTAGGGCTGGAGCATTAATGTCATTCACTATTAGTATACTATGGTCTGGTATGTTTGTTTCATGAAATTGTGTATGTTGATGTCGATATGAAGTGAACCTTCCTGCATCTTCTGACTAGTTTTGATTTCAAGTCTACATCATCATATGTAAGTAGAGCAATTTCTGCTTGCTTTCAAGCTCCATTTGTTTGGGAATCTTTTCCAGCCTTTTTGTGCTGACTGTCTTTGCAAATGACAGGCATTCCCTGAAAGCAAGGAAGAGTTCAGTATCACTTTTTTTTTTTTTGATAATTTTTTTTTATTTAAATTTGAAACAAGGTTGTTTTACATATCAATCCCAGTTCCCTCACCCTCCCCTCCTGCCCCCACCACCAACACCCGTCTCATCCCCTTTCTGCTCCCCAGGGAGGGTGAGGCCTTCTGTGGGGAGTCTTCAAAGTCTGTCATCTCATTTGGAGCAGTGCCTAGGCCCTCTTCCATGTATCTAGGCTGGGAGAGCAGTATCACTTCTTAATCCAGTCCTCTAGTCTGTCTCTTTCTAAAGGAAAACTGAGATCGTTAACCCTCAGTATTTAAAGGGATGCATACATCCCTGTAGTCTGTTGTTTGATAATGTTCTATATGTTCTTAATCTTCATTTGGTTATCAATGATTTTACTGAGATTTGTTCTTTCCAGTATTCTAGTAGATGTGTTTGCTTTCTTCTTGTGTGTAAAATTCCATAAAATTGTGTCTATAGTAGTAATCTAGTGGTCAGAGATCATTTTAGTTTGTTTATTATGGACGATTTTTATTTTTCCTGTGATAATGGAGGAGCTTTTCCTGAATATGGTAATTTCTTTCTGGGCCTGAAGTCTATCAGTCTCTGCTCTCTTGGCTTTCAGAATGTCTGTGGGGAAATCTGCTATTACCTGATGACTATGCCTTTTTATATGACTTGGCCCTTCTCTCTAGCAGCTTTCAGTATACTTTGTTCTGTTTCCCCAATGTTTTAACTATAATGTAATGAGGCCAATAAATTCATAGTTATTCATCATCTTTAGCCATTAGGGAAATGCAAATCAAAATTACATTGAGATTTGATCTTACTGAAGTCAAAAGGGCTATCGTCAAGAAAACAAACAGCAACTGCTGGTAGGAAAAAGGACAGACAGGAACCATTTATTGACTGCTGATTATAATGCCTATTCATTCAGTCAGTATGGAAATCAGCAGATTGAGATTCCCCCCAAATTAAAAATAGAACTATCTGATCTACCTCTTGTAGATATATACCTGAGAGAGTCAGAGTAAATGTTAGTGAGATGCTAGCATGCCTTTGTTTACTGTGGCACTGTTTCCAACAGCTGCATTGTAGCGTGATAGATAAAGGAATGAAGAAATAGAGATAGAGATGAAAGGCAGACATTTGATCAGAGATGGAGACACAGACAGAGACAGAGTCAGGGATAGATAAAGACACAAAGAGACAGTCAGAAATAGTCAGAGATAAATAAAGATAGAGACAGAGAGACAGGGAGACAGAGAGATAGAGACAGAGTCAGAGATAGAGACAAAGACAGAGAGACAATCAGAGATAGAATGAGATGGAGACAAAGATAGGGACAGTCAGAGATAGAAATAGAGTCAGAGCTAGAGATAGAGTCAGAGATAGATAGAGATGGAGAGGGAGAGACAGTCAGAGGTAGAGTCAGAGATACAATTAGTGACAGAATCAGAACAGCATCAGAGACAGAGATGGAGATAGAAATAAACACATAGGGATAGAGACAGAGAAAGACAGAGTCAGGGATAGAAACAGGGATGATAGAGGTAAAGGGAATTTGGTGGGAAAACACTAGGGATATAGAAGAGGACTGGAAAAGGGAAAAGAGTAATAGTAATAGAAGGGTTAGTACGATCAAACTATATTATATGCATACATGAAGTGATATGATGCAACCTCAAATGTAGTATCATTTACATGTGCTAATAAAATGCCTTAAAAGAGCATATATATTCAAAAATACGTTTTGGGAAAATGTGACCAAGAAAAATTTTAGGATAAAGGAATTGGCTAAACAATACAAAAAAATAAAAATAAAAAGAAGAAGAAGAAGAAGAAAAGAAAAGAATGATAGTGTTATAACCAGGGAAGGAGAAGAAGGTAATTGTTATAAACATTTATGCATCAAACACATAGCAACTTAATAAAAATTTAAGACTGACAGAGTAAATGTAAGTTCAACCCAACAGTACTTTATTTAATGTGCTGTCTCAGAATCACAGTTAAAATAGACCAAAAAGTACAGCACATATAAGACAATTGGATAATACAAGTTTGTAACCTTGAGATATAAAAATACATCATGTAGACGTCTACAGATTATTTATAAAATGAATCTGGTCAAAAATCTAAGGCCTATGGTATGATAACAGAATAAAGTTAAGAAGTAATAGTTTTAAAGACTCATGATAATATGTAAAGGATATATATCAGTAAGGAAATCGGATATGAGCTACAAATGATTGGCAATGAAATAAAAATTAAAACACTCCATCAAAATTATAATGCCCATGCTGAAAGTGTGTTCATGGGAAAATGTTTGGTCTTTAATGGCTTTATAATTAAAAGGGAAAGATTTAAAAAGATAAAGGTGGTAAGGAAGGAATTGGATAAGTATTAAGACTTTTTTTAACTTACTGAATTATTAAATAATTAGAAGAAATTAACAAACAAAATCTATCAAAATAGTCAATGGAAATTAGTTAAGCTAAAAGCTAAGAGTGAGACTGGGGAATAGCTCAGTAGGCAAAGTTCTTACATTGTGAGCATGAAGACCCGCGGGTAACTCCCAGAATCTGCCTTAAACAGCTGGGTGTAGTGCTATGAATTTGTATTCCCAGTATTGAGGTGACAAAGACTTGTGGATCTCTGGAGTTTACTAGCCAGCTAGCTTAGTCTACTGGATGAGTTTTGGGTCAATCAAGACCTTGTCAAAACAAACAAACAAACAAACAAGATGGACTGCACCTGAAGAACCTGTACCTGAAGATAAGGTTATCTTGTGATTTCCATATGCATGTACATGTTACACCTGCATGTGTGTATGTGTATGTGTGTGTGTGAGAGAGAGAGAGAATCTGTGTGTACAGCTAAAGCTGAATATGTAACGAGAAAAAGAATATGTGTGCTCAAAAGCTGCACCTTTGAAAAGACCTAAAAAGTAAAATAATGAAGTTGTTTTAAGATTTTCTATTGCTGTGATAAAATAGCAAATGACCAAAAATAAAATGACCAAAAGCAACTTGGGAAATAAAGGGTTAATTCATTTTACAGCTTGTGGTCCATCATTCAAGGGTGTCAGCATAGAAACTCAAGGCAGAAGCTGATACAGAGGCCACAGAGGAGTGCTGCTCAATGACTTGCTTTTCATGGCTTGCTCAGCCTGCTTTCCTATAGCACTCAGGACCACCAGGCCAGGGATAGGCTCTCCCACATTAGTTATCGACCAAGAAAATGCATCACAAACTTGCTCCCAGGCCAATCTGGCAGGAGCATTTTCTCAGCTGAGGTTCCCTCTTCCAAAATGACTCAAACTTGTGTCTAGGTGCCATAAAAACTAGCCAGCACAAAATGCAAAATCCTGCAAAGCCTAATTTGGGAGTAAAAGTGCACAAGAATCAAAAGTGAATTAGAAGACAGGATTGTGGACACACACAAAAAAAGGGTGAAGAGTTCCCTGGTGATGAGAAGGAGAAGGGTGAGTTCATTATGTAAGTCTACTATACAATGCTTGACCTGGGTTTAATAACTGTCATCTAATGTCATTGCTGCTGTTATTATTGTTATTGCTACTTGTATATAGCTGTCAATAGTTCTTATGATAAGGCTCAAACTTTCTCTCTCAAAAAAAATCAAATGGCAAGAAATTATCAAAATGTTAGCATTACCTCTATTTGTATCAAACATTGCTTGAACATACATTATGTTCAAAGCTCATTCAGATTCAATGAGATACTGGATATAATCTCTGCCTTCCCCAAATGGAAAATCTGATAGGTACACGAATCATCAATGTGGACTCTAGATAGTAGGTGCCAGGAGACAGTTGAGATACCACACCAGTGGGCTATGGCAAGAAAGAAAAATTTGGTAGGTTAAAGATTTAAAAAGGAGAGAGGTGAACAGATGAGCTTCTAAGAGAAAGGGGGAGCTAGTAAATGAGCTAGTCTTGCTGAACAAAGGAACCTACAAGGCAAAGAAGGTGAGAGAGTGTAGACCAGATGATGGAGAGCCCTGAGTCCCAGTCTACCTAATGCACTTCCCATCCTCCTGGCTTCAGCGAGTCAGTGGAGAGCTTCTGATATGTGGGTGATATGGTAACTAACCAGTGTTCTTCAGGATTGGTTAACAGCAATGTGCTTGGTGGACTTGGGGGTAAGGAAGTATAGACTTGGCCAGGAGCAGTCATACAAGTTCAAGGCAGAGAAACCACTGTTATTATTTTGTGTTTCACTCCCAACATGTCCCCCCCAATCTAGAAACATCATTTTCTCCATGCTGCAAATGAACAAAGCACAAAATGACTTCAGAGACAAATAGAATATGAAACAAAGATGCCTAAATCTTGACTGGCATGGTGCCTGGTTAGCCACACTTTAGTTCTGTGCTGCCCTGAGCAGACATTAGAGTGACTCTTAATTTTTGGAGATATTTCTCAGTTCCTTCTGAGGCACAGCCTGAAAATAAGAACCTCTCCTCAGGCTGCAGCTCAGAAGACAGAACTATTTTAGCACTGACCGACCCACCTGGACTGATACCTTAGGATTGGGGTCACGGATCTCCCCGACCTTAGCCTGGTTTGCCTCTCGAAGAATGCAGCTTCATCTGGCCCTTCCATTCCCCTCCTCCTTGGTTGTATCAGCTCCAGGAACACAGAGAGTTAACCTTTGCAACTGGATCTGCTCTGCACACCACGGTGTCACCCACTAACAGGGTGTATAAGGCATCTGTGAAACGAGTAAAAAGAAGTCCAGGAATTCAGTTAATTAACCACATCAGTTTCTTAACGTGATCAATTTTAATTAAACTGAATTTTAATAGAGATCTGTGTAGTCTGTAGAGACCAATTGCTAATTCTACAAAGCATGTGCTGCTTTTCAGTTCAGGTTTGCTCCCATCTAATTAATATGGATAGAGCATTAAGCCTTTTTGGACTCTGGTGGTTTTCATTTCATGACTATTAATGATTTTAATGAACTGGACTAATTCAGTAGTTTTCATCCTAGTGTTTCAGGGCTTTGTTCATCACAAATTTCAGGTTTATAATTGGTTTCCAGGTCTTAACAGTGGTCATTGATCAGCTTCAGCAGTTCCTTTTACAACTCAGTAGGCGCTGGGGACTGTTAACCCTTTGCCCCCTGGAGCAGAGATGCACAGTGCAGTGCTTCCCAGCAAAGCGACCTGGGGTGGCTGTGGGGCAGTGGCTACTTAAAAGTCACAGGGTGAGGGGGATGTTGGAACAGGTCAGAACAGGAAAGGTCATGGTAGCAATGTGGCAGCTGTAAGTTTAAAGCACTAATGAGAATAAAGAAGATCAGTGATTGAATTATTCTCCAATATTCCGAGCGAGAAAGACGCAAACCAAGGCTTTTTATCTACTCATTGGCCCCTGCCAATCGCTAGCAGGCATCTTTGTCAACAACCAAACAGCCAGGACTGAAGAAGAAGAAAATTAAGAGCTGAAAAGAGCTGATGAACAACCGAAATGGTGAGACAAAGCTGCAGGGGACATAGAGGATGGGTGGAAACTAACTGCAGAAATGGATGCTGGTGGCTGAGCACTTACTCACTTTTCCCTACAGGACAGGGCTCTGGGCTCCCCAATGGAACATGGCTAGTTGTTTTTCTGCCTCTGGAAAACAAATAATATTGCCGCCTTTCATTTGAAACAAAACACATAACTTCATGCATCGTGTGCTGCTTCGAATGGTTACTAGACCTTTTTGTTCATGATCTTCCTTATTTCTGGAAATTGACAGGCAAGGTGAGTATGCAGGGGAGTCTAGCTCCCATCACCAAAATGGCAGAAAGCAGAAAGCCGCACATTCTCTGATCCAGGCATCTATGTCTTCCAGTGGTTCTCAACCTTCTTAACTCTACTTCATAGCTGTAATTTTTCTATTGTTATAAATCATAATGTAAACATTTCTTGAGACAGGGGTTTGTTAAGGGGGTCACCACCCACAGGTTGAGAACTGCTGTAAAGATCCAAGTAAGAACATCATAAACACTTGAGTTCCACCTTCCAGAAGTGAAGACTGACATCAAAGGAAGTTGTCCAAAGTTCCTTTTCATAGATATGTCTCAGATATTTCCCTTTTCCTGTCCCAGATCAACTGACAGAAAGTTAGATGTACCCAGGTGCTTCTGATGGAGCTTGATTTCATCTGGAGCCCAAAACCCAGTTGGAATCCTTACAAGTACTTCAATTAAAAGCAAGGAAGAAAACCACGGTTCTCACCCAGAGATCTTGTCTAGAGTCTTCCAAAGAGTGACTTTTATATCATGTCAGTGTTGTAAGTATAAAGACGAAAAGGAATCAATTAAATGGAGGCCACCAATGTGGCGTTGAAAATAGGTCAAGAGAAAAAAAAGGCATAAAGATGAGAAATTTGATTTTTTTTTTTCCTACTTTACACCCTTAATTCCTGCTTATCTCTCAATCCTTTCCAGCCTTGCTTCAATCCTACAGAGCTGCTGAAATACTCTGTCATCTATAAAATGGTGATAATGTCTTCCTTATAGGGTCATTGTATATATTAGCACCCTTAGCAAGGTGCCTCAATAAACTACAGTTATTATTGTCACTCCAGTCACCAGTGCTCCTCTGATTGACAAATGACTTAAGTCTTCCTCTGTTGATTTGCTTGGCAGTGCTTCATTAGACCACATTTCCTCAGACTACTGAGGTGTCTTTTTGATCATTCCACGGTTGTATGTGGAAGACGTTCCATTCATCAATCAGAGTTCCAGGCATGAGGGATACCATGCAGTTCAGAAAGGCTGAACACATTGGTATGCTTGGAGTTTTAATTTGTTTTTTCAGGTGAGGGAAGGAAAATAAGAAAGACTAATCTATTTAAACAAGCAGCCATCATAAACAGAGTTTGCATCTTTAATTCTTGTTTGTCTCTCAATCCTTCCCAGTCTTCTACCAGATACTTAACTTGTTGCAAACAGCAGTCACAAGGTTTTACACATGTCAATCCCCATGAGATGGGCATAAATATCTCCATCTTATTGATGGACATTAAGTTTTCTTGCCAAGGTCAAGGATTGTTTAACTTCCTTGGTAAGTTTCCTTGTCACGGTAATGAAATTTTTGACTTCCTTGGTAAGTTTCCTTGACACAGTCATGGAGATTTAAGGGACAGAACTTGTATTTAAGCCAGAGGAATCTGCACGGGAGTCCCACCTTTAAAATCCAGCTTTACTTAGAAAGAATAGAGTAAAAAATGCAGAGACAGAAAAATGCATTTAAGATAAGGTATCCACAAAAGCCATCTTAGAGGAGGTGGTATGGGAGCAGAGAGCTCTGCTCTGACAATAGATGGGGATGGATGATGTTCTAGAAAACATGAGTGATGAACTGAGCTGCCCCCCCAACTAGAGGCATTGCATATGGAAGCCTTACCCTCTTGTGTGACTAGAATAAGAACTTTGGAGTGGGAGACTTTTGGGCATACTGTTAGGACTAAGAAGCAGTGCAGTGTCTACTTCCACAGAAGCAGAAAAGAGTGCCCTCTTTCCACCACAGATGTGAAGTAAACGACATGCCAGGGTACAGTGGAAGGTGGCCATCTACCTCCAGGAAATAAGTCCTCACCAGGAAAAGAACTGGCCATCACTTGATCTCGACCTGTCAGCTTTCACTACTGTGAGAGAATAAATTTCTGCTGCATAAATGTCTGCCCAATCTGTGGTGTTTGCTTGGATAGCTAATACATCAAATGAAGTCTTGAAGCCTAGGAAGATACTGCTTCTCAGAGGGTTCATGAAAGAAGATGGAGAAGTCACCTGAATGTCAGGAAGGATGAACCTTTGCAAGAGATGCTGTGGGAGTTGGTGGAATGAGTGAGACAAAGCAAGGCAAACTCAAGATTTTTCCAAGAGTGACCCTATTATAAGCAACCAGAGGAAGACAACCTGGACCCCAGTGCAATATTGTTAAGGTAGCAGATATTCTACAGTGCTTGTCAGTTGCAATGATGTAGTGAACACAACATACAAAGGAGATTTTATAGACAGGAGATATTTGCAGAAACAAAGTCATTGAATAGAGGAGAGGGGCTAGCCTTGATTACAAGAAGAGACTTATCATTGTGCAATTATGGGATGCAGAGTGACAGAGAAATGTGTGATGTGGGGCTTATGGGTGTACCTGTAAGTAGGTAGGGTAGAAGTTTTGGTAATGAAATAAGAGGTATTTGTTTCTCTCTGTTATGCTAATGTTCTATTAATATATCTATACTGTCCCTAACCAGGCACTGTTGTTTTATCTTCTGGTCCAGACAAAGATACTAAGCTCCAGAGAAAATTAGTAACATCAATGGTTCACTGCGGTGGTGATCAGCAAGCCTGGGATTTGAACTGAAATTTTCTCTTTTTGGCTCCTGTTCCTGATTTGCTGAAAGTGAAAGGGGAGGGAGGAATTGAGATCATGATCTTAGCACAGAAAAGCAAATTGAGTAATGAAATGGGAAGGATATCCAAGCTGTCCTTTAAACTTTCTTACCATTGGGACATAAATTTGCAGGGAAATGATTTTTCTAGGTTTTTTTTTTTTAATTGACATTTGTTTTGCCTACAGCTCTCCTTGAGTGAGCAGATTTCAAATTGGGTCTGAGTTTCAAAAAGAGAATGAGAAGGAGAAAGAGGGAAGACAGAAAGAGTATGAGGATGGATGGCTGACTGGATAGATGGGAGGCGGGAGGATAGATGGATGATGGATGATGGATGGATGGATGGATGGATGGATGGATGGATGGATATGTAAGTAAATGCATGTATACACACATAGACAGATAAGGTAGACAGTTTTCATAGTCATCAACTGTTGACCTAGACTGGATAAAAAGGAAAGAGAGGCCAGAGATGGATGAGAGGCAGTGAAAGCAGCTGGAATGAGATGGGTTTGGTAAAGCAAACTGAATAATTAAAGTCAGACTTGGATTAAGATTCTGATGTTTTGAGAGGCACTTGACAGTAAAACTTTTGGAAGGAGTAAGATTCATAATTTCAAGTCCTAGAGTCAGACCTCTAGAATGGAGCAAGAATTTACTGCCAGCAAGATGACTCAATAGTTAGAGGTACCTGCAGCCAAACTTGGTGAACCAAGTTCAAACCCTGGCACCCATCTGCTGAAAGGAAAAAAACCCAACTCTCACAAGTTGTCCTCTGATTGTCACACTTGTGCCATGGTGCATGTGCACTCCCACACTAACACACACACAATCGATAAATGTTAAGAAAATTTACAAACATTTGTAGGAAGCAGTAAGGCAGGACATGAATATTGAAGTTCCCAAGGATAATGGTGGGTGTAACATAAGAGAGACTGTAAGTGGGGTGCTAAAATCTTCAGAGACTGGGAGGTGAGTAGGTGACAGGGGACAGAACAGATGGTATAGTCTCATACCATCTGCTTTAAAATTGCCAGGAGTTTTGAGGATGAAGGAAGGAACAAGTATTTAGAAATAGCAGCAGAGCAACTCCAAAGCCTATAGTCACCCCTTTTCACTCTCCAGCTGAGATCTTGTTTGCTGTTGTACCTCACTCCCAATTTCTAAACAATGTACATATGCTGTCCCTTCTGATGCCTAAGTTTAGACAGGGTGTGTTAACATCGGGCTTTGGAAAATGAGCATCATGTCTCTTACATATGTGCATATGTATACATGCACACACATATGTGAACACATACCCTTGCACAAGCATACACACACACACACACACACACACACACACACAGAGTAACTTGAACATTTATATGAGTTTTATATCTTTCCTATAATCTTGCAAAAAAAAATTTGGTGTGTATTGTTTGAAAGTCACTCTTCATAGGACTTAGATTCTTTTAATATTAAAACATATTCTATGTTCTATGGAAGAGGGTTTTTTTATTCTTTAAGAGTGGATTTTTTTCCCATTTTCTTCATATTCAGCTATTGCTCAAATGTGTGGGAAGCTGAATTTCTTATTTATTTTCTTTTCCTTTACTATAAGAGCTTCAGATCCTGGGATAAATTTCAAGTTGCTATTTTGTTTGGGGCTTCCTTGCCACATGGGCAAGATAAATTTAGATTTTTTTTTTTTAAAGAATCTAGTACTGGGATCAAGGTCAGGGGTTTGCACATGCTAGAGAGGCTCTCTACCACCAAACCTTATCTCCAACCCCATAAATTCAGCTGTTTAAAGTACTGTATTTCATATTCTCATATGTCACTGTGCCCCGATGTCACCCCATCTACATCCTGAAGCACTCATCACCCTTTTTTGAGTTTCCAGGATAAGGGGCCAGGATTTTGCCTTCTATAAGTTGAGCTCTTCCAGGCCCTTGAACTCTTGAGAATAGTTCTACCTCTCTTGCTCTCCTGTGGCTTTAAAATACCCATAGCAGACCGCAGGTCCATATCTGGCCTATATTCTAGTGCTGGACCTGTCTTACATCTCAGACTCTGGTTTCCTGCTTCATTCCTGTCAACCAAGCCTTTATTTTTACTTCAACTTGATAACAAAATAATGTTGTTGGGTCAGCAAGATGGTTCAGTAGGTAAAAGGTGCTGCTGCCAAATCTGATGACCTGAGCTGGATCTGCAGGGTCTGTATAGTTGGGATGAACTGACTGCAGCAGCTTGTCATCGGACCACCACATGTATGCTGTGGCATCTGTGTGTCATAGTGTGTGTGTGTGTGTGTGTGTGTGTATGTGTGTATGCACATGTGCATTCACAAGCACATATGTATGAGTACATGCACTTCACAAATTTGTGGAATAGATAACAACCTGGGCAAGGACAAAGCACTACATTTGTCCTAGCACAGGGCCATCAACACTTCTCCCATAGACAGGAAATCAATCTTGTCTGTTCTCCATGTTAAATTTCATCTTCCTAGGTCAATGTTCTTGGCAAACTTACTTTGTCATTGCAGTCTTTAAAAGCCTCTAGTTAACACAATTTTGAAAATCAAGGTCATTATCACACCCAAAGTCCTTCAAAACCATTGGAGAATGCTCTGCGCTCACACCTTTCCATAAAACACTCCATGGAAGTTTTAACCTCTGGTACCTCAGAATTTGGGCTCAAAAATCTGACCTTTTCCTGGTTGGTGGTGACTCATTCCTTTAATCCCAGCACTTGAGAGGATCTCTGTGACTTTGAGGCCATCTTGGTCTACAGAGGAGTTCCAGGAACAGTCTATCCAGAAAAACCCTGGCTTGGAAAAAAAGAAAACAAGAAAGAAAAAACAAAAAGAGGGCCTTTTAAAAAGTGATTTCAGTTAAATAAGATCATAGGGATGACACTAATTCAGCAAGCCTAGGTGCTCTATAACAAAAAGGAGAGACATTGGTGATGGGTACACACAGACAAGTGGCCATCTGGGGATAGAGAAAAAGTAGTCAGAGACAGAGACCTGGGAGAAGCAAACCCACTAACATCTTTTTGTATGAGTTCCAACCTCCAGAGGGATGGGAACTGCATGTCTGATGTGTAAGATAATCATGCATGAGATTTTGTTGCAGCAGCCCTGGCGCGTTAACACACCTCCTGTCTCATCAGTCATATATCCATATTTCCCTTTCCTGTGCCCCGGGCAAGACATGCTCTTCATATCCTTCAACTGTACAAATTAGCCTTCACAAGTAGAAACCCCAAGGACTTTAGTAGTGTTCACCATATGTGGAAGGCTGAATAAGGGTTTCCATAGTAATAGTAGGAACCTGTGCATTGAAGCCATAAATAAATAAAGGATATGGGAGTGGAAAAATTGTTGTGGATGATCCAAGTGGTCCCTAAATGCAGTTATGAGAAATCAGTAGTGGGGCATTTGACTATAGAGGAGGGATGAGAAGATATGCTCATGGGAGATTATGGCTAATTAGAGTGATTGTAGAAAGGGGTTGCAAGCCAAACAATGCAAGAGTCTTCACAGGCCTATTTCTTTCCTGAAGGCTCTAAAAGGAACCAGCCTGCTGACACCTTAGCCCAGCAGTTTTGAATTTTTGGCATGAAGAACTGTCAGGGAATGGATTTGTGTTGTTTGAAGCCATCAAGAACACAGACTACATAGGCCACAGGAAACTATTTCCTGGTTGCTTCTTAAAAGGCAGATTGCCTTCTGTTCCCTAACACAACACTGCAGCTCCTCATTCAGTTTTCTTCTATTATAATTATTCTACCTTTACTGGATTTCTTTGACATTTACTATTGCCATCTTTTTAACCCTGTGTGTGTGTGTGTGTGAGTGTGAGTGTGTGTGTGTGTGTGTGTGTGTGTGTGTGTGTGTATACCAGGACTTTAATGTGTCAGACAATAACTTTGTAGAGTTGGTTCTTCTACCTTTACATGGATATAGGGGATCAAACTCAGGTCATCAGGCTTGCACAGCAAATGCTTTACCCACTAATCCATCTCACAGACATTGAAACCTTATTGTTTTCAAACTTAAAATTGCACAGAAAGTTGCAAAACATAGTGTTAGATGTGCTTCTCCTAACCTTTGACAATGCTAACATGTTGCATGGCTGTAAAAAGTAGAAAGATGGCACTGTTAACAGTCCTTCTAATTAGGCTCTAGTCCATATTCACTTTTCACCAACCATGTTCAGTTTTAATTATATTTTCCAGTAGATTGTGAGCCCTTCAAAGCTTGGGACTACATATTTAATTTGTATCTTTATATCATTATATTTACTTTTCATCTTCAGAGCATGTAACAAACACTAAGGCCTCAATAAATATTTTTGGATAAACAAGAAGAGAAAATCAGGATGAAATGAGAGAAATTTAAGCTTATTTACTCATATTATTTACAGAGTTATACCTTGGATAGAAGGCAGGATATATATGAAATAATAGCCTTCAATGTCATTACATTTTTAGTAGAATTTCAGTCCTATACTCTCTTTTAGTACATATTTTCTAATTTGAAAAACTTTACACATGAGATTTTGTTACAGATTCTGTATATCATCTCAATTAAGAATTTCTTTCAAACAACCATCTAATGGTTAAGCTAATAAGGTTGTTTATTGGGAGGATAGAGAGATGATTCCACAATTAAGAGCACTAACTGCTCTTCCAAAGGACTGGAGTTTGATTCCTAGCACCTGCAAGGCAGTTCACAACTGTCTGTAACTTCAGCTCTGGTGGAGCTGACCCCTCTTCTGATCTGTGTGGGCACTGCATGCATGTAGTGAACTTACATACATATACACATGCAGGTAAAACACCCAGACATAGAAATAACCTTTAAAAAAGAATGTTTATTCTGTCCAGTTAGTATTTTGTTAAGATTTTCTGAAATAGGAAAAAGACAGACGACAGACCCACAGATAGATAGATAGATAGATAGATAGATAGATAGATAGATAGATAGATAGGAAAGAAAGAGAAAGACAGGGGAGAGTAGGAAGGAGGGGGAGGGAGGGAGGGAGGGAGAGAGGGAGGGAGGAAGGGAGGGAGGGAAGGAGGGAGGGAGGGAGGGAGGGAGGGAGGGAGGGAAGATGGAGGAAAGGAGAGGAGGGGAGGAAGGCATCAAGCTTGCTGGAATAGTACATAGTCTTCTATGGTCAACCTTGGGAAATGAAACATTCCTTTTCTATTTGGTAATTTAAAGACAATTATATGTCTTATTTTCCTGCTAGGTTGCATTTGTTCATTTAAAGGATGTACAAATCATTTTGCAATGCGGGAGATCTCAGTCACAGGTCAGCAAATGTGAGGCTCTCTGATCCTTGGAGGAACAATGGAGAAAGAGTTCACTGTCCCCTGTGCCCTCCAGCCATGACAGACCTTGATCTATAGATCCTCTTAGAGAACAACTTCTAGTAAGAAATGGAAGTAAAATGACTTTGGCCACTTCCCCCAGGGTGATGTTCCTTCCTCTCATCATTTGTTCTTTTAGTCCCTCCCAAACCTCAGCTCCCAAACAGCCAGTGCTCAGTTTCAGCCATTTCCCCAATTCACAAACTATCTAGGGGCATAAACAGCATCTATCCTAGTTCAGCATTTCCTCTTTCACTCTTCCTGGAGTTTGTGTTAAGCAGTGACTTGCTTTTCAGATGCACATTAGAATCACCTGGCTAGCTCCTGAACTCCCCAAATCCAGCCTATATGACTTTGAAGAGCTTTGAGTATCTATACATCTCAATGTACTTCAGTGTGCAGGAAAGTTTGAGAATGAGGGAAAGATTTTAAAATAAATGGAACAAAAACAAAGGTGACCACTGAAGAATCGCAGAAAGGACCCCATGTCATACAATCCAAGAAAGCGCCCTTCAAATGATGCCTGATATTCCTACCACTGTGTTATGTCTTTAAGTATAGGTACCAGTTGTCCAGAAGTTCACTGTTAAAATATGAACAATCACTTACTATATATATCAATGTCCAAACCCAATTAAAATCTGTCTTAATGAACATTTATATAACCTTTGTTCAAGAAACTTGCAGTGGGGACCTAGAATAGATAACTCATTTGTCAGCACTTCAGATCAGACTTTCTCTCCCTGTCACCTGGGAACTTTAAGAGACAGAAACAAAGTGTTTAGATGGAGAATTAGGGGAAATTTGAATCCAAAGCAGATTCAAAGTTTAAGAGCACAAAAGCCTGATTTGAAAATAATCTTGGAAAAAAAGATTCTAGATACTTGACTATACTTTAAAAATATAGATACATGGTGTTCCCCAAGGTTGTGGGATGCTGCTCAAATGATTCTGACATGCTGCCTTGCACAGACCCCAGAGCGGATGCATCCAGTCCTATCTCCTGGCTGATGAACTCTTAGTTCTCATGGTCAGAGGAGGTGGCTGTCTCTTCATCAGCAGGCTATTTAAATAATGCTGAAAGAATTATGTTTCACATGAGGCCAGAAACCTGGACAGTGCCCAGATAAGGGATTATAGTCCGAATGTAGCAAGAATTTAGAAACCTCAAGTAAAGGAAACAAACTACCAAGCTGTTACTTTGTGAGATTTCCCAGAAGTCCCCCTTCCCCACCCCACCCCACCCCCCACAGCCTTCTGAAATTGTTCCTTCTTCATCAGGGTATAGCTCTTTGCTTATATGTTATTGACTCCTAAATACAGGCTAGTTAGCTGTATGTTTATCCTTGACAAACTGTGATGTTCTTGATGGTAATAACTATGTCTTATTCTTCATCATTTCCTGCTATTGGTTCACAGTAAACATTATCATTCTGTTCTTCTGGTATCTTTTCCTAACTGCTCTCTCTCTCTCTCTCTCTCTCTCTCTCTCTCTCTCTCTCTCTCTCTCTCTCTCTCTCTCTCTCTCTGTGTGTGTGTGTGTGTGTGTGTGTGTGTGTGTGTGTATGTAAATCTTAAAACTACATTAAAGCTTTCAGTTGACTTCCACAGTACTGATGGAAACCATCTCAAGTACTGAAAGCCAACATCAGCATTTTATAGGAGGTAAAATCGTTATATAGGAGGTTAAAAAAAAATCACTTGTAAGAACTGAAACCCAAATATTTCTAAACAAAAGCAAGCAAATTTACCAGTAGCTGACCTACACCAAAACAAACAGCAAAGGACAGAGGAGAGTATAGTTGAAGGGTGGAAAAGAGAGAAGAAGTCAGGTTATGTAGAGAGAAACTCAAGTGAGAACTGAGCTAGGAAACAATAGTCAGTGGTGCCTTATGTCTGTCATCTCCAAATTCAGCAGGAGGATTGTAGTTCAAGGCTGGCCTGGGCTGTATAATGAGACCTTGTCTCAAAAAAAAAAAAAAAAAAAAAAAAAAAAAAAAAAAAAAAACAAAAAACAAAAACAAAAACAAACAAACAAACAAAAAAAAAAAACAAAGAAGGAAACTACAAAAACCCCCAAATAAGAAATAATAATCATGGTTTGGGGGAAAGGGAGTAAAATACACAAAAATAAAATGCATAACATTAGAAATCAGAAGGAAAAGGGTTATGTATAGCATGGGAATGCAACAGACCCCTCAAATCTCCTGAACAAAGGAGTTTCTGACTCTCACAGCTTTTCAGATGAGATGTTCCATACCAGGTAATTTAATCTAGTCTAGCCTACATGCCGAGAGGCACGGAAAGGCGCACAATTTGAACTATAAACTTTTTCCGGCACACCATAAGTAGGGGCTGGCCTGTTTCTATCCAAGGCCCGAGAGTTCTAACCAATTAGAGCTGGAGCTGGTCGGTTCTTTGTTCCTAAGGGATTGGCTGCAGGGGGGCGTGGCTCATTCCTCCAGGGCTACAACATCTGGTCTCTTAAAGCCATAGCATCTTAAAGAGACAGGCTCATGACCTAACAAATAGTTCAGAACAATAATAACAGAAATAGGAGAGCCAAAAGCAAGTAGATAGAGCTAATGTATTCCAGTGTCCTGGTGCTTCCTGTGAAGTGCTGAAAGTGTTCATTTACTTTAACTTGAAATAAATCAAGATTGTATGTTATTAAAAATCTATAAAAGAGTGTATAATAAAAAAGCCCAAAGATATAGACTCTACATATTGAATTTATCCAAAAGAAGTCAAGAAAGAAAAATCATTCAATTGAGACTAACAGAAAATAAGTGGATATTCACCCAAGAATTATGTGCTCTTTAAACATGCCAATTTAAAAATTAAAATGGTCAGACTTAATAAAACCGACTTCAATAGATACTGCTAGCCCTTAAATCAAAGAACATGGGAAATTTTTAGGGCAAACAACATGCAAATCTGGTCACAAAACAGCCAGGAAGGACTTAGAAGCCACAGTCCAGAATGTTTCCTTCATCACAGACCTTGATGCCAAAGCTCAGAGTGGAGACAGGTCCTGTGGGTAAGGACTTTTCTGGGACTTCTCTCATTGCTGCCTAACACTAAGTGTAAACTCATCTTCCCCTAGCTTCTCACTGGCTCTCACTTCAGAGTGCTCTCCAGCACAGAGTAGGCTCTCCTGTGGAGCTGTGCCTGGACACAACAGATCTTCTGAAGTGCTTTCCTCTTTACAAACTTCCAGAGACATCAGGGTGCATGATCTGACATCTGTGTGCTGCCCGGCTCCGAAGATGGAGATGCTCAAAGGTCCCTTCTGGGGTTTCATTTCCAAGGCCCTTTCACCCTCTCCCTAATCAAAGATTTATGACTTGGGAAAGGATAAAAGGAGATATATGGCAATTCTAAGTCAAGAGAGTCTTCTTGACTATATTTCTCCCCTTCTAATAAAGTGTATGATCAAATTCACCTGCCTTGCTCACCAAATCTGGTAGGAAACTTTAACCCCTTGCCTACCAAATTCCAAGGGCGGACAGAAGAGATGCATCTGTATAACACTGCCATGTAGTAATGTCGGCTACAGATTGAGGTAAAAGGAGAAACATTTAAACTAATCCAGAAAGGTCAACTTCAGAGGACTATGCATGTGAAACAACCAGAACAAAGCTACTCCAATTCCGTAGCCAGAAGCATCATGACCATAGTTCTCTGTCATGGTTCCTGCAGTCACACTGCCTGTGTCAGTATTCTCTGACAGACCTGAGCAGTGGCAGTGGATTTTGACCTCTGGAAAAATCAGAAGTAGGACAAGAAGTACACATATCCCTAGGCATTAGCATTAGGTTGCATGATGAGCCATGTCACAGAAAGGATAACCCAAGACATCTGCAAAGCCTTTGGGCTATGCCCTTTCCTCCCTCAAGTGTACAAACTTAGACATCTACAGCTGCAGCCCATTCCAGGGTCTCCCCCCCCCCCACTCACTGCACTATGTACTGAGCACTAAATGCCCTCATGGCTGATGGGAGGCTACCTCATTTAATTTTCACCGCAGCCTTGTGATGTAGGCATTATTGTTCTTACCACTCTACTATGAGGACATTGATTCTTAAAAGGGGTTGAGATGCTCAGGGGCCAGTTATCGAACTAGTGTCAGACACAGAGTTGGAATCTGGTTGCCTACACTAAAGCACCACTTTTCCTGGCTAGGGTCTTATCTGACTCTCTGACTTCTGGTAACCTACTGGCTTATCCTTCATAGGCCAGTCTGGAATTGGAGTCTTTACATTCTCTGTAATCTCAAGAGCTAGGACAGACTTCTGTCTTCACCAGCAATTACTGTTTGATATCTGACATGCTCAACCCTAGTTGCCTCCCCATGTTTACACCCACTCTCTGCACTCTGTGTTTCAAACTGCAAAGTGGCACACGCTGCCTGGCTGGCCAGCCTGCCCTATCTATTACAACACAGAGCTTTTGCCATCCTCACAGAAACTCCATCCCAGCAGACTTCACTCCTGAGTGTGTGTCCATTGTAGCAGTATGCAGACACCTGGAGACAGTCTACCCAGAGCACACAATCATTTCATAGTGAACTGGTAATGGGCACTTCCAAGGGTACCCACCCTAGGGCAGCTTATCAGGCCCATATGTGAGACCACCGCAGGCCGGAAAGATATGAAATGCTGTTCTTCCCTTTAGATTTCTGCTGGTGAAAAGAAAAAAAAAATGTTTTCATTTTAAGGCATTTAAATGATTTGCAGATTTTATTTCAGATGATTTTCTTGATGAAATAGCCCTTAGTTATTATTGCTTTTAAACAAAATTCCTCAGCCTTAGCAAGAAATGTCATTTGAAATGGAAGAGCCCACAAACAGAGTGGACAGGAAGCCTAGTTTCCCTCTGTGTGCTGCTTGTCATGCCCTGTGCATTAAGCCTCCATGCATTAAACTTGATAACTTTGCACTACTGCTCAAGAGGGACTGTAGAAGGCTTGGATGTCACACTGTGCATATTGGAAGTTCAAAGGGTAAAGAGAATGGGAGCCACCTCATAAAAGAGGACCAACTGACCGTGTTGGTTGGCTGGATGATCACCAGGGTCCCTTGCAGTTGTAAAACTCTTAAGTGGTCATGGGGGACCAGCCCAGTGTGATGGGGTGAAAGGTAAAGATAATTAGTAACACCATTTGTGGCCCTGATCATTTATCTACTGCTTATTGATCTAAGGAGATGTATTACTGTTAATATCCCAGAAATAATTCCAGGGGGTCCCTTGAAACTCTGTTATAGATTTTAGTACCATGTTAAGACTTATGGTTATTTTCTGGCCCATATCCATAAAAACTCATATCCTTTGAGATTCTCGGTTGCAAACCATGGAAATCAATGCTGGTTACTTCACACACACAAAAAAAAGGAACTTATGAGCAGGAAGAGGAAGTTCACAGAAGCACAAAGAACCTGGAAGACCAAGCTTAGTAAAAAGAACCAAATAAGGAACACTAGACTTTTTGAAGAGGAAGCTCTATGTCTATTGCAGGAAACATCTGATCTTCAAGCCACACCTACATTGGTGATGACACGCCCACTTGATGAGTTCTGAGACTCTTGGCATCCCAGAGTCCCCTGCTGAGTCCTGTCTCCAGCTCCACCAAGGGCATACTGTGGTCTCTGTGACTTCCACAATGGGAGACAATGACAACTTCCCCCCATCAAGCTACATTCAAAGAGGATTCCACCCAGAAGGAAACTGCAGATGAGAAAGATTGAATCACAGCATATTGCAGGAGGGGCACATCCGTGAATGCTACCATGTGGTTCACAGATATACATATGCTTCAAAGTCAGACAGACTTGGCCATGCCACTTCCTGGCTGTGGGACCTGTGGGTTCTTCTTTGGACTTTCTCCCTCCTATCAATATGGGATTAAGGGCAGATCTAGCCATGCAAAAATCTGACAAATAGGTAAGTTTTAAGTGTTTGCTTTTCATGCAAAGAAGACATGTTCTTTATTTTGTGTCTCAAATAATTTGTGGCTCAATGACTTTTCTGGAAGTTTTTGACAAAGAATCTTTGAAATGAGGAAAAGGCATGGAAAGGAGCAATTAGCAGCCTGCAGCTTGAACGACATTCAGCAAACAGGAAGCCCCTGGTCTTCGAGATACTTTTGTTCAGTAGGTATGCAAAAGGGGATATCCTTGGCCTGTCTAACCGAGTGTCTTTCCTCTCATAGAAAACCATACCCCACATCTTTTACTCCTGTTTAGGATGCTGGGGTGTCTCTGAATTTTTTACTCTGATGCAAGTATTTGCTTAGAACGAATACTGTTGTGAGAAAGGATCAATGCGGTAACTTCTTTTCATGCTGAGTTAGCAGGAAAGATCAAAGCCCCTTTTTCTACAGACTGAACTGCTCAGGCATCTCAAAGTGCCTTTAGGACTTTAGATAGAAGCCACCACAGTGCAGGACACGTTCTCTTTATAGTTTTTCAGGTCTTTTGAAAAATAATGTAATACAGCTTGCTGTTGCATGGTAGAGCAAATGAAATAAAGAGGTCTGCCTACATCCAGCCATACTTCCTTAAATGAAAATGTTCAGTCCATCCACTAAGCAGAGTTTTTGGTTTTGTTTTGTTTTGCTACAGTGGAAAAACACTTCTAAGTATCTCCCTCCACCATATTCATCATTATTTTATTTGTTTATTTATTTTTGAGATTATAATAGAATTACATTTCTCCCTCCCCTTTCCTCCCTCCAAACCTTCCATATACTTTCTCCCTCTCCTTTAAATTCATGGAGTCTTTTTTCCAATGATTATTATTGTATGATTATATGTACGTGTAGATACATAATATTCCCAAATATAACCTGTTCAAATTGTGTGATGTTACTTGTATGTATGTTTTCAGGACTGAATGTTAGGCACTGGGATACCAACTGGTAAGTTCGTCACTGGGGAAAACCACCTCTCCCTCTTCCAGCTTCCTTCAGTTACCTGCAGTTCTTTGTAGAATGTTGAGACCTTGTGGACTTTCCCCCATCCATTCTGGCATGTCATCCTTGTTCAGCGCACTTTTGGGCAGTCATGCTGGTGACACTTTATGGGTCTTTTGAGCCAGAAGGATGATTCAGTGGGCAAAGGTGCCAGGTCCCATCCCAGGGACCCACCTGGTATTGACTCCTGAAAGGTATCCTGTGATTTCCACAAATTCATCATGGACTGCACATCCCTTCCCATATACTTACACACAAGTAAATAAAGTGGTGTGTGTGTGTGTGTGTGTGTGTGTGTGTGTGTGTGTGTGTTAAATGGGGTCTTTTGAAAAACTATCCAGTATTACCCTTCAGTTAAACAATAATGAAATTTATGTTTTGACATTTTTAATGAGTGTTAAGACACATGTTAACATTTCTGGATGTATTAGCAAGCTGTGCCAATTTTATTAATTCTCAAAGACCTGTCATCCTTCAAACCTCAACTATGGTAAAGCATTAAAATATTAACATAAAATCTCTGGTGTGGTTAGTGGCATCAAGAATGTTCAAGTAGGGAAAAAAAATGATGCAACACTCATTTTTTCTACAAGTATCCATGCAACAGCTCTGCTGTGAGTAAGTTGCTTACAATAAAAACTGAAAATGACCTAAATGCCCAGCACCTGGGGATTCAGAAATGAAGTGTATACTCTTCCTATTTTGTTAATTAAAAATAAAATTTATAACAGTCAATAAAATAAGACAAAAGCAAATTCCATGGAACCTTGCTTGTTGTACACTTTAGACAAAATGAAGTTAAAACAGTATATTCGATATGAACTCAGCTTTGTAAATAATTCACAAATACAAACAGAAACAAGACCAGGATAACAAATCATTTGCAGGATTTTTGTTTTTGTTTTAGTTGTTTGTTTGTTTTCTAACTGGTACAAAATTTTGCAAATCTCTATTTTCTAAATATCATAACAAGAAGAATTAAAACCAGTAAATGACTTAGCAAAGTTCATACTTGATTTTATCTCAAGTATGATTTTATTTCATCAGCTATTAGCAGTTGTTTCTAGGGAGAGTGCCAAGCCCTATAAGTGTCACACAGTTCTCACCTCATCCTTACTGGCATCTACAAGTTAATATTTATCTAGATCATGCTAACATGATTGCAAATGTTTCCTTTTCTTCATTAAGCTTCATGCCCATCCTTAGTCAACCTACCTTAGCAAGGTTCACATATTTGATAACCACGTCAGGAATTCTCAAAGAAGCACTTTTCTGGACTGAGATAATATTTCTGCTCTGTCTCCCCTTGTGTTTTCTGTACTAGGGGTTCATTTTGAGCAAGAAAGTAGATTGAAAACTTTACCCTCCCCCAACACACACACACACACACACACACACACACACACACACACACACACACACACACTTCTTAACTAAAATTGAATGACTCTGGAGTCACAGTATTTGGGTTTGAATTTGAGCTTCATGACCAACAAAGAAGCTGTGTGACTTTGGGCAAAATACTTAACCTCTTTATGTTTTTGTTTTGTTTTGTTTTGTTTTCTGTGGTGGGGAAAATATTAGCACTTACCCAATGGGCTTGTTAGGATGGCAGGAGTTAAGACCTAATGACCTTGAAATAGCAATGTATTGCTTGTTGCATGTGCTTCATAAATAATAAGCTGACAGCAACTCTCTACCCCTGTAACATCCGTTGTCAATATTTCTTTCCATCACTCTGGGTCCTGAGAAGCTGACCCATAAGGGATGATTCCACAAGTCTGAGATACTAGCTTCAGGCAGTTTGCCAGGAGAACTAGTGTGCAATTTGTGCTCTAGGCTTTGTTCCTCCTGGAATCCACCCTCCACCAGGGATCTGGTCATAGCTGGGTCCTTCCTTGCACTGCTAGTGTGAGCAGCTGCAGTGCTGGAGATGCAGCCCCTCCTGGTGCACATCTCACCTGACTTCTGCAACACCCTTCCCTTCCCTTGCTTCTTAAGGCCTGGGGATGATAATATCCTCCTCCCAACCATTACTAACCCCTACTTCTTACTGGACTTTGTTAGTTCAACGATTCTTGCCTCCCGTCTCTATAAATTGCTTCTTCACTAAATGCATTTTAGTTCGTTGCTTTTGAGTGAGCCAAGTGCTTTCTGCTGGGACCCTGGCCGACACTTCTGAACATTATTAATATATGTGTCCTTCTGTTCCTAACTGTATCGCCGTCAGAAGACGTTATCAAGCATAAAGGTGATCATTTTATTGAGCATGCAAGGCACCAGACAGCTTTCAGGCTCTTCTGAGTTATGAATGCCCCAGGTTTGCTAAGCCATCAGAGAATCACAGTGGTAGAATCTAAAGGATGGGATTTCTAGTTACTGTTTTATGGATGTAATAGGGTATCTGCTGCTTGGAAGTCATATCAGGCCGTGCATTGCTGTGGGTCATTTGTTTGATTGTCTTTGTAAGATTCTTGTCAATTTGAACCTTTCCTCTGTCCAAAGCATGTATGAGAAATGCCTGTCCGGTTTTACTAAATTTCTACCAGGCTATATTTATGAGTCAATTATCTATTCCTTTATTTAGATATGTACTAGAAGCTGAAGTTCTGCCTCAAATCTGAAAAATATTTTACAGGAAAAGACACCATCAGCAAAAAAAAAAAAAAAAAAAAAAAAAAACCAAAGACATCACAGTTTTCAGGGAACTATGTAATTAGGAGAAATAAAATTTGATTCTCTGGCTATCCACAAGGGACCACCCTGAGTCCCCACCTACCCCCATCGCCAGGCCCCTGCTGGAGGAGAAATCTCCTAGAGAGCTTGGACCATATAGAGCTACATACATCGAACTCCTGACCCACCTACACCCACCAGGAGAGTAGCATAGAGAGAGAGAGAGACTCCACCTACACCCATTGGAAGAAGTGACTGGAAGAGGGCAATACAAGAAAACACCCAACAATAGAAAGACAAGCATTACACCACCAGAATTGAGGGACTCTACACCAACTACACTTGAGCACACCAAAGCTGATGAAGCAGAAGAGGACGACTTAAAAATAACTTCATAAAAATAATAGAGGCCCTCAAAGATAATATGAGAAAATCCCTTAAAGAAATAGAAGAAAAAAAAACAAACTAAAATGAGAAGAAATAGATGAAAAGACCAAGCAAAAAAATGCAAGAAATGAACAAATCTATTAAAGAAAGTAAGGAAATCAAATGGATGAAGAAAACAACTCAAACAGTTCAAGACTTGAACAATAGAGAATAAAGAAAACACCGAGGGAATGCTGGAAATGGAAGAACTGGGTAAATGATTAGGAACTACAGACACAAGCATAACCAACAGAATACAAGAGATGGAAGAGAGAATATCAGGTGCTGAAGATAAACTAGAGGAAATAGATTCATTGACCAAAGAAAATCTTAAATCCAACAAATCCTTAACATAAAACATCCAGGAAATGTGGGACATCATGAAAAAGCCAAACCTAAGAATAATAGACATAGAAGGTGAAGAAGCTCAAAGGTGCAGAAAACATATTCAACAAAATCATCAAAGAAAGCTTTCCCAATCTGAAGAAGGACATGCCTATAAAGTATAAGAAGCATACCAAACACCAAATAGACTGGACCAAAGAAAAAAGACCCCTCGACACCTAACGTACAGAATAAATAAAGAATATTAAGAGCAGCAAAGGAAAAAGGACAGGTAACATATAAAGGCAGACCTCTCAAAATTACACCTGACTTCTCCATGAATCTCTCAAAGCCAGAAGGTCCTGGATAGATGTTCTGAAGTTCTAAGAGTCCACAGATGCCAGCCCAGGCTACTATACCCAGCAAAATTCTCAATCACTATAGATGGAGAAAACAAGATATTTAATGACTAAGCCAGATTTTCACAATATGTATCTACAAATCCAGTGCTACAGAAAGTTCTGGAAGGAAAACTCCAACCCAAGGAAGTTAACTACGCTCACAAAGACATAGGCAATAGATAATCCCACTTCACCAGAACCCAAAGGGTAAATCAGGGCAAATATATTCACAATACCACCACCAACAACAAATCTAAAACAAACAAGAATTAACAATCAATGGCCCTTACTTTCCCTCAACATTAATGATCTTAGCTCGCCTATAAAAAGACACAGGCTAACAGAATGGATACGAAGACAGAATCCATCCTTCTGCTGCATACAAGAAACACATCTAAGCTTCAAAGACAGATATTACCTCAGGATAAAGAGTTGGGAAAAGATCTTCCAATTAAATGGACCCAAGAAGCAATCAGGTGTAGCTATCCTAATATCTAACAAGTTAAACTTCAAACCAAAATCAATCAAAAGAGATGAAGATGGTCATTTCATATTCATCACAGGAGAAATCCATCAGCACAAAGTCTCAAGTCTGAACATCGATGTCCCAAATACAAAGTCACCCACATTCGTAAAAGAAACACTACTAAAACTCAAAGCTCACATAAACCCTCACACACTCATAGTGGGAGACTTCAACACCCCACTCTCACCACTGGACAGGGCCACCAGACAAAAACTTAACAAAAACAAAAGAGCTAACAGAAGTTAAGTACCAGTTGGGTTTAACAGACATCTATAGAACATTTCATCCAAAGACAAAAGAATATACCTTCTTCTCAGCTCCACATGGAACCTTCTCTAAAATCGACCCTATACTAGGTGGTTGAGGTACTTAAGAATGTTGAAGTATAAACTTGGAGCATTCAGTGTTCACTGGATTATCCTCCTGTCTCCATCTTTCTCTTAACATCTTAACCTGCTCTTTCTCAATCCACACTCCCCCTCTCAGGTATGAACTGGGCAAGTCAGCTGGCTCCAACTATAGGCACACAAACATGGGCTCCCACGGTAATCTTTAAAATATCTGTTTGTTTTCTAACAGAAGAAACAGAATAGAATTTGGCACAGACAGGAGAGGAGGTAGGGAGGAACTAGGAGGAAAAACTGTAATTAGAATAATTTTAAAAATTTGATTCTCTGATTACACACACACACACACACACACATATAGAGAGAGAGGGGGGGTAGCTGTAACATGTATGATTGAGGGAGGTGGTCCTTGGTACTAAGAGAATCTTTGATAAGGAAAACTCAGGTGTCTGGGAGGTGAAGGAAGGTGTCTCTAAGATTGAGAAGGAAGCAAGGAGTGGAGGGAAAGAATGGAAAAGGAGGAACCGTGGTGACCATTTGACAAGGGTGGGGGGGAGGTTAGAGAGGGTTGTGGGATCTGCCAGGCTTGGGAAGAGTGAGAGAGAAGGACACATGCTGGGAAGAAGCTAAAGTAGGGACAGGATGGGTCCTTACATGACATGGCCAGCTGTGGCTAAGAACAAGAAATCATTGGAGGATTTCAAGTAGGTAATGACCTGATTGGATTTGAGCTTTGAAAAACTCATTTGATGTCTGTGGGAGCTGTTCTTCTAAACTCCAGGATTCCAGATGCCCCAACCTTCAACAAGTCCCCACCCCCTGACTGAAATAGGAATGCAGAATATTCACTAGTTTCCTTGCAGGTGATTAGACTGAAACGGAATTAATTCTTGCTAATCAAAAGGATTCTTCTCAAGGCCCTGGCAGTGACAGGTGATTTTAAGATGAAATCGTTACTCATGTCTGTGTCTAATCAGTCCCTGCTACTGCATTGCAGCAAGTCAACGCTGCTGCGTGTTTTTGTAACTTTCCCGTAATTTTCATGTCACAGCTGTCACTGGGCTCCCTGCTGGACCCAAGTACACACAACTAATTAATCAATCAATCAAGAAGGAGAGAAAGTCGTGCCTGATGCTACAATGAGAATCTCTGCTTGCTAAACTCAATGACTGGTTTCAACCAGAATTAAAGAAAGGATACCTTCTTCACAGGAAGCAGAATTTGCCGATTCAAGATATGTCTAAGACTTGTGGGCTTGTCATTTAGGCTGTGGGCATTGTGGTCCCTGGGCTGGAGCAGATCTATGGCTGGGACCCTGCTGCTTTGTGTCCTTACTGTGGAGGGGGGCTGGCAGAAATGATAGCAGGTGAAGGAAAGGACTTCTGGGTCAGGAGTTAGATCTTCTGGATCTTGCTAAGCCACAGATCCACTACATGAATAATTTGGAGCAAGTGATTTTGTGTTATAGGACCTCTGTCTATGTACAGTATTCATGAAAACAGACCTTCCAGTGAAGTCAGTTTTCTGTCAATGCCACAGAGTACCTGAGATGGAGTTTTTTCTGAACATTGATACTGGTGTAGCATGAGAAGGAAATGGACATTGAATGGTTAACTGTGGTGTTTCTGAGGGAATCTAATCAGCTTTCAGGTTGTTTGTGACATATTAATCTAAGAGTACTAAATAGAGAAGAGAGCAAGTGCATCTCGCCCAGGGTCAGCATTCCTAGCCTTGCTGATCCTCACTTACCCAAGACTTCTTGGTGCTCCCCACCTCTGCACTCCTGCCTTCAGGCTGGATTATCACATTACAGCCATGTTTTCAGGACACCTACACAGCACATTGATATCTGACCTGTCTATCCCAGAACTTTGCTTTCATTGGTGTGATCCAGGGACACAAGAGAAGCCATCTAGCCTGGACACCAGGCCTATGTCCTTAGACATCAGCTTTCTGCATTATAGAATTTGATCATTGTACCAGTTTATAATTTTTCAGGTTTTGTTTTGGTTTGGATTGGATTGGCGTGATTTATTTTTTTGTCTGTTTTGTTTTTCAATGCATGTTTCTCTGTGTAACCTTGGCTGACCTGGCACCTCTGTAGACCAAGCTAGCCCCTATCTGCCTGCCTCTATATCCCAAGTACTGGGGTTAAAGGTATGCACTGGCTAATTTTGGGGGGTTTTGATACACATTCCTCTGAGTATTAAATCTAAGTGTATCAATCTAAGTAATTGTAATTGGATACATGATCTGTAATTTCACCAAAAAGAAAGAAGAAGAGGAAAAATGGGTGATCAAAGAGAAAAAGATTCTGGATAAAAGTTCTGTTATTACATTTGTTTAATAGGGTTAGGAGGGAAGAAACTGCTCAGTCAGTGATGTGCTTTTCTTGAAAGCAAGAAACCACCTTTAAAAAAGCAAGGTAGAGATAAGTAGCTCTATAGAACTTTCCAGCCATCTAGCCTAGTTAGGTGAGCTCCAGGCCAATTGGAGTCCTGGTCTCAAAAAAAGTGAGCTGTGATCTGTGTTCCTAAGGTTCTACTCTGGCATCCACATGCACAACCACACATGTGATGCACACCCTCACACAGACACACACAGACACATACATAGACATAGACACACACAGACACACACACAGACACACATACACAAACACACAGACACATATATATAGACACAGACACTCACAGACACACACACAGACACACACACACACAGACACACAGACACATGCTGTGCCTGCACGGCATAGGACCAAAAGTCTGCAGAGGGTGTCAGGATTAACAACACAGGACTCTTGCTTGATGTTAAGGTTTTTTTTTTTTTTGTTTTTTTTTTGTTTTTCTATTTTATTTTATTTTACTCCAGGGGCTGGCTTATATACCCTGGCACCAGGTAAAGGAAGGGGAAGCAGAGTGGGGTGGTTAGTCATCTCAGGTTCCAAGGACCGGTTAGGTCGCTTTTAGGGTTGCAGAAGCCAAAGGAGCATTTTGCCTTAAAACAAAACAAAACAAAAAAAAAAAAAAACCATGTTTTATCGCGGTTAAATAAGGATCAGGATAAACAAATAGGCCAAGTAGATGTCTATTTAGGGAGAAATAACTTACAACCTAGACAGATGAACACCAGGAAATTCTGCCCGATCCTCTCCTGTCCAAGTCACGCCAGAAAGAGAGCTTTTCCCGGCTCTCCATCCAACTTCTTTCACAGGTCACTTCCGCCCATGGCTCCACCCCCAATGGGCGTGGTCAGTGCCACAGAAGGACTATCTCACTACAGTTCCCCTTTTAGTCTAAAGAAAAGATTTAGGCTTAATACAAAACTATATACAAAACAGTGAAAAACAAGTGTGCTCTAAGAAAAGGAAAATCAAGAACAAAATGACCTACATATCTAGTCCTAGGGTGAAGGCATAATGGAATTTACAATAGAGTTGTCCTAAGCTGGAAAACGTAAGTCTAGTACCTAATATATCTAACTAGGAAGAGAGAATAATAGTTGTGATAGTTTAATCTTCAACCTCATCAAGACCTGAGAAGGAAATTAACAATACTAGAGTAGACAGGAAGTGCGGATGGACAGCTTCCAAAAGGTGCAGCAAGGACAGAAACAGCAAGCCACCTGGACAGTCACCCAAGGTCTCACAGCAATGTTGGTACACCCAGTTTTGGCTAAGGCCAAGAGAACTTGACAGACCACAACAACAGCAGGGAAATAGAATGGCTGTCTTACCCTGACTTGGCAAGGTCAAGCAGTCTTCTATATTTGTCTCCTGCAAGCACATAGGACTGCATGTCCAAATCAGTGGTCAAGGTGGGGGCAATTCTTTGCCCAACAGGCCATTAGCTGAGGCGAGAATGAACTCCAGCAGGAGCAACAACAGTGTCCAACATATTTTCGGGAAAGTGCATGGTGCTGTCAGGAGCAACAGTGTCTCATGTCAATGGAGTACTAATATTAAAACATTTAAATGCCATGTTCTGCATGTCTATGAAGTGATTGAAGATTAAGCATCTATATCTGACTAATCGCATAGGTACAGGAAATATGAGTGAAGATAATCTGTAATACTAAGGAACTTAGCTAAAAGACTGATTAAAACTTCCCTGAATAAAGCAGGAACAAATACTTAAACAATATAACTATATACATATACATACATATAAATCCCTAAAATAGAGGTAGAGTAGAAATGTCAGGACAAGAGGTAGAACTATAAAGGGCAGCAAGATAAATATCACAAATTGTATCAATATACAAAATGTCTTGAATACAAGAAAAGTATACATACATAGAATATGGTAAAAAAAATAATGTATAAAACATTGTAAGTGGAAAGATATAACACAATATAACAAAATATAAACTTAATTTTACATAGCTTACCACATAAGAATACATAACAATGTAAGCTGTAAAATACTATCTCATTCTTACTCAAATTCTCAAGAAAATAGGCTAATCTACCTATATCCCATCTAAACCATAACTTTCCCAACCATTCCCTATTTCTGTCTAAAAGATAAACCCGAGTGTAAGCATCACCTTCCATACCCAACCCTAAATAACTAAAACCAACCCAAAGATGATGACTATAACACATATCCTGCTTTCGTTACTAGTTTGTCATCCAGAGTAGTATGAGTTTTTATAATAGGCACAGAACTTTCTAATTGTCCTGTGGGAGATTGTCTTTTACTATGACTGGGAATGTTCGGACCACCTGTGACGTGGGGGCCTTCGAGAGGCCCCCCAAGGAGTTTCCCAATGGTAAAGGGTTTCCTTGCTTGTCTCTGGTCGATCTACACTCATTTGTCCAGTGTCTGCCTTTGCCACACCTTCTACATAACCCAGGAGGCTGAGGCCTTCTGTTTGATTCATTCCTGGGAGTGTTATTTCTAGGGAAGCTTTGCCTACAATTTCTTTTTAGATGTCCTATCTTACCACAGTTATAACATCTGACATGTTGATATCTCTTTAAACCTTTGGAGATGGCTTCTCCTACCCAAGCTTCGAAGTCACCATAGTAAGGAACTCTGTTATCTTGATGTCTTCTCTGACCTTTAGATATGGCTTTTCCTACCCATGCTTCAGTCTTATTGTCATTATACTCAATGTTGCCTGTATATAGGACCCATTCATCCAAGGGTGCTGATTGCATTTTTAAAGGCCAAAGCACCTGTTTGCATTGAGGATTCGCATTCTCATAAGCTAAAGAGTCTATGAGTATTCGCCTAGCATCTATGTCTGCTACCTCTAATTGTAATGCCCTAGATAATCTTTCTAGAAAGACACTAAAGCATTCTCTAGGTCCTTGACTTATCTCGGTATAGGGTTCTATCCTTTCTCCTAATTCATGAACCTTATCCCAAGCATTCAAAGCTGCTGTACTGCACAGAGACAAGATATGTTCATCATAGGCAGCTTGGGTTTTTGGGTCAGCATAGAGACCCTCACCAAGAATTTTATCTTGGGGAGCTTTATAACCTTTCTTTAAGCCCTGAAGTTTAAGAGCTTTTGCTTCCTCTCTCCATAAAGCCCTCCATTCTAATTGAGAGGAGTTTTCAAGGACAGCTGATATTAATTGATCCCAATCCTTAGGGGTTACCTTGTTATTCCATGCCCATGATTATACTAATTGCTTCACATAAGGTGAGTGCATGCCATAAGAGACTACTGCTTCCTTTATACCTTCTAAATCTTTCATACGTATTGGTTCCCACTGATATGTAACGACACCTTTTGGATGTTTCTTTGTTGCTGGTTTTTTATGAATAGATACAGGGAAAGCTCCCCTGACCCTAAATGTTGTGGAAAATTTTAAATCTTTTTCATGCCCTGTTACCTGTAGTTCTTCTTCTGATGTATCAGACTGAAGGTCTTCTAAAGCCTGAAATCTATTCACCATTGTTTCTTTGAGTGTCTGAACTTCTTGAATCAAATAACTTTCTAGAATATGGTTTTTCCGCCCGCCGCCTAGTTTTGTCCTGCCGCCGTGCCAGCCCCAAATAATGCACAGAGACTCTGTATTTGATATAATCCTGTTGGCCAGTTACTAGTTTCTTATCGGCTAGCTCTATCTTAATTATTAACCCATTTCTATGTATTTCCACATGGTCTTACTGAGAGCGGAGGAATGGCGGTTCTGTTCTCTCCAGGCTCTCCATGCTGACTCCTCCTTACTACTTCCTATTTCCTCCTTGTCTCCTAGTCCCTCCTATCTTCCTTTCCTATTGGCCAACAGTGCTTTATTATTAACCAGTATGAGAAACATATATACATAATGGCATCTCCCATCATCTCTTTTCTGTCTAAATAAAAAGAAGGGTTTTAAGCTTAACATAGCAAAATATATAACACAACAGTTATCAAATAAGAATCACAGTTAACAATATTTAGTTTATTAACATTTAGTAAGATTAAAAAACTATTTTATCATCTATTTTATATTTGTGAGTCTAAAGTCCTATATGTAACTTATTTTTAAGCCTAACTAAGGAAAACTATAACCATAACTATTTGTCTTTAACTCTTTCAAAGACCACAGAAGGATAATATATAAACTCTAGAAATGACTGAGACATCTCACTGCCTGGCCACCCGAAGTTCTTTTGTAATCTTTCATCTTTAGCCCATAGGCCATAGTGTGTCTGGCAGACTCTTTAGCAAAGCAGGAAACTTTAAACTGTCTTTTTGTATTAGCAGTTTGTTAGTCACTTTTTTCTGTGCCTGTAGACTGTCTGGCAGACTCTTCCATGAAGCAGGAACTATGTAGTAATGTCTTTCTTGAATTAGCAGTCACTTTTCTGTGGGTCCTGTATGTCCAGTTTATTACAGCATCAAATCAAACAGTCCATACAAGAGCAGTATCTTGTCTAAATGGCTAGTCTTGCCATATTGAAAGCAAACTCCATAATGCGTTTTTTTCATTGTCCATCTTCCTTTCTGGTGCAGGTGGTATTACCAAGAGCAATTATGTCTCACTGTCATGAAAACCCTAAACCATTTTAAATGTCATTTTTTGTAGGTCTTTGAAAGGTTTGAAGAATTCCTATCTATCTCAAATATATCTCTATATATCTAGACTTCATTGCATCAGTCAGTTTCTTACTTTCTCCAACTACAAATGATTCCATGTTTTTAATCTTCTCATCCTTAGATATTATCTGAATGGCATGTAAACTGCCTTCCAGAAACAATGTTCTATCTGCTAGCTTGCCATTATCCTCAGACATGGAAGAGATTCTATCATCTAGTCTTTCTATCTGATGTTCCAGTTTTTTAAACTTATTAGTAGCTTCCTCCAACCTGGAACGAGCTGTTTCTGCTAGTGTGTTAATGCATTGCATTGTCTCTGTTCTGGTTATTGAGGTATCTGACATGAAACAAATTCTACCTGTCAGCTCACCAACGCCATCTTCAATATTCTGAACCTTTCTTTCTATACTTTCTATGCTTTGAATTCTATCATTTTCAATGTTTTGAATCCTTGTTTCTATGCTTTGAATTCTATCATTTTCAATGTTTCGAATCCTTGTTGCTAAGTCTCCTATGGTTTGTACAAGTTCCTTATTGTTTCTTGTAATCTCAAACCATTTCTTTAAGAATATCATGTTAATGATGAAACCCATTGCTATTACAAAATAAAAGTACATATTGTTCCAGTCATAAGTTTCTTCTGTTAAAATCCCTTCTATATATGAAGTAAAATAATTCCTAAAGTTCTGCATTGTAAAATTATCTGCCATAGTTATGGAACAATTGATCTCAGATTTTATATCAGCTTAAATTGCAAAGGATGTTACAATTACCTTAGGTGTAATTCTGTTGTCCTGGAACTTTGATGCTTTTAGTTGTAGATCTCAGCTTGTGGTAGTTATGCCTGGAGGTGTGCCACCAAATAGCGCCTAGCCACCCACCGAGGCCCATCCGATCCCGGTTCTGCCTAGAAGTGTACCACCAAATATCGTCCGGCAGCAGATGATCCTTCTGATTCCGGTCCCTGTAGAATAGCTCTTAACAAACTATGGCAAGTGAAATTTTGTTAAAAGGAGACTTCTAGAATTGCTGGAACACAAGACTAAGGGCAGGAAATGCGCAAGCAGGGCGGGTGCCGAGCAGCTCTGCGCAAATGCAAAGTGCAGTGTGGAAATGAGCAAAAAATGAGAAGCGGTGAGTGCCTTATCAGGTCCGCTTTGGTGGCAAAGATCTCCTTTGCCATAAGGAAGAGGCAAATGTCCCAAAGCTGTGGTGAGTCCACCTGGTTTAACCCTGCCGGTTGGGGAAGGTGGGGGAGGGGAGCGGCGTCTGCCACCTGGGTGAAACCCAGGTCCCATGAAAACCCTAATCCCACTTATGACACCAGATATCGCGGTTAAATAAGGATCAGGATAAACAAATAGGCCGAGTAGATGTTTATTTAGGGAGAAATAACTTACAACCTAGACAGATGAACACCAGGAAATTCTGCCCGATCCTCTCCTGTCCGAGCCAGAAAGAGAGCTTTTCCCGGCTCTCCCTCCGACTTCCTTTCACAGGTCACTTCCGCCCATGGCTCCACCCTCCAATGGGCGTGGTCAGTGCCACAGAAGGACTATCTCACTACAATGTTTTTTTTTTGTTGTTGTTGTTTTTTGTTTTCCTGTGGTTACAGCTGCCTGCCCTGAGGGCAGCAGGGGGAAGTGAATTCTTAGTCAAGGTCTTACTTCCTACACACACACACACACACACACACACACACACACACACACACACACACACACACACACACACACACACAATGCAAATAAGTCTTGTATCTAGCAATTTCCAAATGTCCTATCCTAGGAAGTGGTAACAACAGCCCAGAGGGAGAGCGAGGAAGCAGAGGGCTAAATCTGATAGGTCAAACATCAGAGCAGAGACTACATTTGAACAACTCATCTACTGTATTGAGTGCCTCTCAAATACTCAGAGAAAGAGGACTTTCAGAGTGAAGAAGGAAGAATAGAGATGTGTGGAACACACAGAGGTATGGAGGACCAGTGTGGGATGAGGGAGACTGGAAGAGAGACTGGTTAGAGGACCAGTATGGGGTGAGGGAGGCTGGAAGAGAGACTGGGTGGGATAGCTGGGGGAAACACCTCCGCAACCAGTCTGAATGATGCATTACTCCTCCAACCTGAACAATTTCTCCAAAATCTGAAAGGCAACAAAATGGCAATTGTGTTTGAGAGACTCCAAGAGCTTGAGTGTGAGGTGCAAAATGAAGAAGCTGTATGGGGTTCTGAAGGTGTGGAAGTCTCTGTGACTCATTGGGCTGGTAGATGGAGTGGGCACTGCAGCCCTGCACTGTAGATGTGTTTGTGATACTTAAAACAATGAAGGCAGACAGGAAGGCCCAGTGGAGCATTCTAACCTTTCCCCTCATGATCAATGTCAACGGGTACATTCTCTACTGAAATCTTCAGTGTTCATCCTGAACATTCCTGCTACAAACAGCCTGTGTGAATGCTGGAGAGCCAAACCTGGCATCCAGTGAAGTGGTGGGATGGGGTGGGATAGGGTGGGGTGGGGTGTGGGGGGAGGAGAAGGGGTATTTTCTGAATATAGAGGTGTCCACGTCCCTCCAGCAGACTTAGGCATCCTTTTCAATTGCCTCAGACAATTTCAGACTGCTAAAGAAAATACTGGAAGTTTGTCAGAATGAAAAGCTCCCTCTCAAGCTCACAAAGAATGATTCCCCCCCCCTTCTGCTGCAAGTTTATCTCAAGAGAAAAGGAAAGGCTGAATGAAGCAAGTTTAATAGCAAAGTGAAAGGCAGTTCTTCTGAAACATGAAGTTGTAGTACTCCTCTGTTCCCAGCCAATAAAAAAAAAAAAAAAAAAAAAAAGATCTATGTGGTGCTTGTGGGATGTTTGGCCTAAGTGCCTACAAATTAATTGGAAAAATATCCCAGATAACCCGCATGGCAAGGAGAGCCTGAGGTTGCTCCAGAACAAAGGCAGGAGAGTGCTTTTGTTTGGTTGCAGGTGTGTGTGACCTTGTGAGAGGCACACCATAAATTGCTGAAATTGTGGGATGATAAGCCAGGCTGACAGAGCCCTGTCACTCTCCCTCAGTAACAGATGGGCTCACCCTCCTGAAGTCTACAGAGGCACATACATCATGAAGCCCATTGCTGTTCCCGAGCTCCAGAGGCATGCACATTTACCAATGCCCGGAAGAGAGATGCGGATCTACACTGCGCCTACCCACAAGAATTCACTTTCCTTTCTATGTCCTTTCTGTATTTTTCTCTTAACATTTTATTCTGTTTCTCTTTCCTTCTTGTACACGGACGTGGCACTTAATGATGGTGTCTGGGAATGGTTAGGAAAAAGCATAGGCAAGGAAAACCCCATAATGTTTCTTACAGCCTTTCTTTGTTTCTCAGAGCAAGCAAATACAAACTAGGCGGGACGACAGACTGTGAGTGGTGATAGATCATGTTATAGAAAGAAAACAGGTCCACAAAAGGAGTTTGGCCATGGAATGTCTGCTGCTGTGACATAATGCAGAGGTAGGGGAGGTAACTCTAGACTCCTATCAAGAGAAAAACCATTCCAGGCTCACAGCAGTTATCCTATACTTTCTCTGGGAAACATTTGAGCTTTTTCTTTCTCCTCTTCATGTTCCACACAAGAAATGATGTCCTGCATTTCCTTCTACATCCTTCCTGAGCTAGTAAGAAGGAAACCCAACAGCTGGGAATCTCTCCTGTCTGAAAACTAAGAGTGACAATTTGCAGCAATACACTGACCTAAATTTCCTAGGAAATGCATGTGAGATTTGGTTGAGGAATTAAGAAAATGGACTTTGGAGTCACACTAATGGATGCATAGATGCCAGTTTCACTGTAGCCATGTTTTTTCATTCTGCAAGCCTATTTCCCTGGGGACCAAATGGAAATACTAGTAACTACCCAACACAGTTAAAATGAGAATAAGATATACATAGGCAAAGCCCACCCTCACACTCATGTCCACGGAACAGAGAGCTTTATAGCCTTCATTCATAAAGGAGCAAACACTCAGTGTATCTCTGTACTTCTAGTAGAGTCTATTGTATCACACAAGAAAGCATCATAGAAATGTAGAAAATGCATGATTTAAGCAAGCATGATGTGTTTCGGTTATGGAGAAAAACAGCCTTACAAAGCTTACAAAGCACCACATTGGCTGGGTAATTTCTACAAAGTGTCCAGTCACCTAGATCAAAAGACAAAAGATGATCCATCTTCACAGATAGTGTGAGCAGTAACTAGTGTTTATGAACATAAATCAAGTTTGCTCAGATTCTCCAGAGTGTAGGATTGGATGGAATGTGTGTTTCTGTATAGGGATGTTCATTTCAGGAAACTGGCTGTCTTGTGACGAGAGTCAGGGGCTGACAGGCTAAAACCAGAAGTGAAGGCAACCAGTTGGAGATATAGGGAGACATGCTATTACTTTCGAGTTCAATGTCTGTCCCAGTAGACATGGGGGAGGTCTGGAGTGGTGACCCAAGTTTAAAGGCCATTTGCATGAAGTTCCTTTTCTTCAGGGAAGATCTATCTGTTGTTCTACTTGGGTCGTCAATGCCCCATGTGGGGTGCACTTCTGTTCTAGAAGACAGTCTGCTTTACAGCTTATCCAGTGCATGAGAACCTGCAAAAAGTGGTCATTTCTGTCCACTGTGGAACTACAGACTATTACTCTATCATGCTACATGCAAAGCGTTACAGAAGAGCAAAATAAACCCCAATTCGATGCTGCCATTTAATTCAGTATAAATGTCTTCAAGCCAAACAACCAACCAAACTATCACAGAAACATCCAGAATCGTGTTTGAACATGTAACTGAGCACTGTGACTCTGCCATTTTGACAGGTAAAATTTACCATCTTAAGTCATTTCAACAATGACAAAAAAAAAAAAAAAATGCAAGTGACCGATTAAACCAGCTTTGAGAAATCAGAGATGGATGTCCTGATGGAGAAATTCCTTTCTTCAGTTAGGTCTGGATTCCCAGGATGTGGGCAAAGACTAACTGCAGTGATGAGGTATCCTAGATGTTATAAGGCAAGCTTCCAGCTCTCTGGCTTCCATCACAGTTAATGCCTGGTTTGGATCAAATGTGGATGTCTCCACCACCGAAGGAGAGTGCCCATCATGACTTCACTATGTTAGCTCTTCTTGCCCTTCCAACCTGATTACTAAAACAAGTGGTAAGTAGAAGCTGTTACCTAACTCTAGCTTAATGATTAAGGGTAAATCTAACCTTCATGTGGTGTGACATATTCTAAAAATGAGAAGAGGAGTGGATGACATTTTCTGGTGCATTTTCAGAAGCATACACTGCCTTTTTTACATGTACCAATCATTTTGAAACTGCCCATAAAATACCAGTGTAAGTTGTTTCTGCAGGCTGTATACTGAAAACCCTTCCAAACGCTCTACTTAATCCCCCCCCAACATTGTAATTCATTGTTGGCCTTTTCTACAGTGAATTGTTGGAATTAACCAATAAATCAGCTGGAAAAGACATGCCAATTTCCTTCCCAGTTGATAAATTACAGTGTGGGGTTGGCATAACATGTTTTATTGTGTGTGTGTGTGTGTGTGTGTGTGTGTGTGTGTGCAATCAAGCTCACACATGTACATGCACACCTGCTGTATATCCTACTCCCAAATTTACCTTTCAAGAAATGCTGAGATCTTAAAGTTTCTCTACTACACGCTAGTTTTAATGGGAAACACATCGTATTATATTTCTCTCTTGTTATATAAGGATCTACTCAATCGATCAATGAGTGACAGTTATTGACAACTGGAACATAAGATAATTCTACTCACTCATAAGCGACTACTATAAAAATTAATTTGCTTTTAGTTATTAGACTTAATATGATACTAGGCCTCAGGATTCTTTACCTCTTGGGCCTTAATATTCTTAGTAATTACCACATTAACCCTTTTATAGATCAATGGTTCCCAGTAAAGCATATTTCAATAACTCTTGCAAATTGTGCTACAAGATTCTTCCTCTAAAAAATATTATCATAATAAAAATAGTAAGAATTTCTTTAGGGTTGCAATATTTAACTATTTATAGTTAAATATTACATTCTAGAAAAATAGTTAAAAGAATAAAAGAAATAGAAGTGGTACCTAATTACTTATTTAGGCACTTAAACAAAGGCAAGACTATGCTGGTCAGTGATAATGATGAAGGTGGTTTTGTGTCCTCTAGGATACCTTTGCATCACCCATACACAGACATTACGCCTCCTTCAATGTCATAGTGTTAATGCATTACAGTGTAGGCACAGAGATCATCCAAGGTCATCCAGGAGAACTAAAGGAGAAGAAAAGGAAAAGTAAGGAAAACCAAGATAGTCAAGTAAGGCAGTTAGAGCCAGGACAAAGGAGGTTGTACAAGCCAAAGTTAATGTTCATAAACATTTTGTGACACTGTGTCTTAGAGCACATGGAGTCTAGTACACAATAAACCAAAGTGTTCTTTTTAAAAGTGTTTTTAAAGACAACTCGCCCTATGACCTGTCACCATTCACCACCAGCATGTTACTACCAGGGTCAGACCTTCTAAATAATTTAGTTCCCTGACAAAGAGGGAAATATATGAAAAAGCCCTGGCTTAATAGAAAAATCACATGAAAAGGCACTTAGGGATTGAACTGAATAAAAGATGTATTAAGACCCTGGTATAAAATAGCTGAGGGTTGATGGGGGTGCTCAGAGGTAAGAGTACAAATCCTCAGAATTCACCTAAATGATGGGAGTAGTCACACACACTCCTGTAATCCAGGTGCTCTCTGGGGTGGAGATGGGGATTACTGGGGCTTGCTTGTCACCAGGACCAAGCCAGTTAGCTTCAAGTTCAGCAAGAGCTGTGCTTTCCAAGGGAATAAAGTAGAGGGTATTAGCGAAGGACACCTGGCTTCATCCTCTGACTTCTACATAAGTATTGGTACTTGTATGCCTTACACACACACACACACACACACACACACACACACACGTGTGTGTGTGCACGTGCGCATGTGTGTACATATATATATATACATATATGTGTGTACATATATGTGTGTGTATATATATATATATACATATACATCACACATATATACAGATTAAAAGAAACAGCACAAAGAACACTCGTTTATGAAATCTGGATCACTATAGGTGAAACTTTGCAAGGTACTTAACCTAATAGAATCTGTCCAAATGGAAAAACCAAAATAGGGCACCAGAAGGCTGGGGGCTGAGGAGAAGCTGAGGAAAGAGCCAAGGCTTCTTTCACTTGTTAAAGAGCAGAAACCCTAGCAGAAACGGAATCTACCTCACAGGGTCCACGAGGCTCTAATGAAGTGTCTGCTTACAGAAGTGTGGACAGAGTCAGGTGATTCATGGGTTGTTAGTCACAGAAGGGCATAACAAATTCCAGATACTGTGAGCAGCAGAAACAAATCCCTAGCTTCTCCATTGTGACCTCCAAGTTCCTCCTGGTCCTTCTCCTTGACCAAACCTTAGAATCAGCTGGTAAGAGACTCATTGTTGCCCTCCATGGGTTTAACATTACAGGGCCTTGAGAGGACTAGAGTAGACCTTGGACTACAAGGAAAAAGGGCAGCTGGCACAGAAAGCCTAGGCTGGCCTGGAAAATAAACATACTCCAAATACATGTATGTCTGACCTTATAGGACAACAAAGATGTTATGTCAGTGATCACAGAGAAAATGCCATTGGTCCAGGACACTAAAGGACCTTCCAATGACCCAAGCTGTCCAACCATAAAAGGCATGTGTTGCAACTGAGGGAGCTTTGGACTGAAGCTGATCAGTGGTTAGATGATTGTGAGTGGATCTGTAGATATAATCTCTGCTCAGGGTTCTTCAAATCCAAAGACACATTACTCATGCACCCTCACTATTCCTGTATTTCTTTTAAGATCTCCATCACGCATTATTTCTCTACTTAACTACTTTTAGGAGCTCTTTTGTTGGAGGCTAAATAAGAGGGCGGGGGGAGGAGGGAGTTGATGTCTCATGTGGAACCACTGCTAAGCCCTGTGAATCACAGTAAATCCTCAGTTTTGTAAAATGAGTTGTTCTCCTGGAAATTGCAACACTGAATTGCCTTGCACCATTCTTCAGTCTTTTTAGAGGCTGGTGTCTAGCACCACCTGTCATCATCCCAACAAAGCTGCATTCCTTGTTCTCATGTTTGTCAGATAAATGTGATTTTTTTTTTCATCTCCAGAAAACACTTTCTGATGAGAATTGTCAGTGTGTCCCTATGGTTTGAACAGCAAAGGTGTAAGAATCAGAAGTAAGGGAGGAGTGAGCTCCTAACCTGCCTCTGCTGTGAATTCATTTTCCTATTCGTGCCACTAATTTTTCTAGGGGCAAATGAGTCATCTATGTGGTGAGGTGTTGCTCCTGGAGAAGGTTCATTAAAGTTGATTCTGTTCTGGAATCTCAGACTTTCTGAGCTGTGGCCTTCCCAATTCCCCAAATCCATCATTAGACCCCTCTTGATTCAGAGTTTGCTGGAGTGAGATAAGAAAGCATCCTTTTGAGTATTGCCCTTGTGTTATCTGCATGCTTCTGACCCTCTGCGCACAATGTAGGCAACAGAAATTCCATTTTACCTACAGAAACTCAATCAATTATTGAACAATAGCACAGATACTTTCTCTTTCACTTGTAACATTTGCCTTCCTAGTGCTAGGACATTGATCAAGACAGCATACTTCTCTCAGTACATATCAAAATATAGTAATGCTCTCTGTCTTCACAGAATAACTTGGGAAGTGAAGCCTTGACTTCTAAATCTGTACCATGACTAACCTTTTCATTACAAAAGTCTTGTCAAAAATTAGGTGGAGCCTGGGCTTTTTAGCCATGATCCATGAGAGGACTACTGTAACACTTCTGCACCAACCAGGAGCTTGTCTGGTGCCTCTGGCGCTGAGAGGATGGGCACTGTTATCTCTTCATTATGAGGAAGCATGGTCCTACTCAGTATTGTGATGAACTGGTCAGGACAAGGAGACCCATTCTTGGGACAAGGGCAATCTGGCCCAGGCTCTGAGGCCTAATGGCACCAGGCTGATGGACACTATGTTTAGCAAATGTATTGTGTGGTATGGGTGAGATAGAATTGTTCATAGGACGGGTATATCTGAAAGAGGTAATGAGTGGATTGAGGTGGGTGGCTTGATTTACACCCAGGGCCATGGTGATGTCTCGGCCTGGACTGCTGCCGGGGCCCATGTCTTAGTTCATGCTCTGATGCATCTGCTGTCAATTGCTCCTTATACCATCAAAGACCAAGGATAGGGCTGCACAATGTTGGCCCTGCCCCTCACTGGCTGCCCTTCACCAGCTAAAGCACTCAGGGGAGAGGGCCCTGTACCTCACCTGGGTGACACAGTAGAGCTGACATTTTCACAGGGTCATGGGTGAGCTGGCCCTGGGGCTATTAGATTGGGAGACCGTCACACCCCTGCTGTATGGGTGCCATATGGTGGTGTGAGTAAGAGAGAGTTGATCTCCTCCCTTAGCCACCTGCAGCAGGTGGGGGATCTGACCCTGACCAGCTGTAAAACTCTCAGAAGAACAGGCCCTGCACCTCACTTGAGCAACACAGTAGAGCTGACTCTGTAGACAGGAGTGAGGGTGAGCCAACCCTGACCGTGTGAGAGGTGCATAACTAGTACCACCTCCCTCATCTGTGGTATGATAGGAACAAGGGAAAGTTATCCCCCTCCCCTACCACCTCCAGCTGGTGAGGGAGCCGACCCCTCCCCTTCCCAACTGCAGCACTCCAGAAAGCAGGCCCTGCTTCTCCCCTGGGCAGCCCAGCAGAGCTGACCCTGTAGGCAGAGGTACAGGTGAGCTGGCTCTGAGAGTATGAGAATGGGATATCTGGCCATACCCACCTCCTCTGCCATGTGGTGGTGAGGGAAAGATGTCTGCCCCTCCTTGCTCCTACCTCCCCTGGTGGGCGAGGGAGCTGACCCTCCCATTCACAAGCTGCAGCACTTGAGAAAGTGGGCCCTGCACCTCAGCTGGGTAGCACAGCAGGGTTGATCCTATTGACAAGGGTACAGGTACGTGAGCGTGGGGGACCTGACCCCACCCTTCATCTGCCATATAGTGCCCCCCCCACCATGCCCCTCAGGTGGAAGAGCTGGCCCTGAAGTAATAAGACTGGGAGAGCTGGTCCTGCCTCTCACCAGCTGCAGCATTCAGGAGAGTGGAGCTGGCCCTGACAGTGTAGGTTTGGGAGAGCAGATCCCAAGAGCTTGAATGAAGGGGAAACTGGCCCCACCCTTTGCTCATCACTGTAAGAAGTGAACTAGCCAGGGCAATGCTGGAGAGCTCACCCTGGTCATGAGGATGGGAGAGAGCTGGTGAGCTGACCAACCCTGCAAACTACTCAAGTCCAGAATCAGTGTTATGAGTTAGTCCACCCCAAAATCCATTATCTGCAAGAGCACATGAAGGGACAGGTCAGCCCAAAGCTGCTGGATCTCCATGACACACAACAGCAACAAAATAACCAAAAGGAGTATCAGTGAGGGCCCAGCATCAATAGTGTAGCAGAAATCAGAGGCCTAGAACCAGACCAATGACTCTGCAAAGAACACTTGCAAGTAAAGACATATGGACAAAAGGGTTTACTACATGACTACATGACACACTATGTCACACTATAGCTTCCATGATAAGAGTTTTCCTTTTTTTTTTTCCTCTCTTAATTTTATTTTATTGGGGGGGTTGCAAAGGCAGATATGAAGGGATAGGGAAATGAATGGGATTGAGATACATAATGTGAAAAACACAAAGAATAAATAAAAAGAAACTTAAAAGTTAGGATGTTTGTAGCTCCTGATACTGTTGAAGATCATACCAATGCTAGCAGTCTGGGCCAACACCTGCGGTCATCCATGTTGGTGTCTAAGGGCCATGCTGCTGTGGGGGACATGCAGATCTCAGTGACTTGTCCTGCCACTTGTGGCCATGGTGACAGCCAAACCCAGGCTGCTGATGAGGACCATGTCTAGGTCCTTGGTCCTACCACAGCTAGCGTCTGTGTTGATGTCCATGGCCTGTGGTGCCCCAAAGGCCACACAGACACCTGGGGCCTAGGCTGCATCCTGTGGCCATGTTGGTGTCTGTGGGCCATGCCACCACAGGGGCCAAGCCGATCTGGGTGGCCTGCACTGCCACACGGGGCTAGTGTGTTGTTCAGGCCCTGGCTGCTGTCTAGGGCCATGTCTAGATGTGTGGGCCGCAGCAGCTGGGGTGTGAGCTGATATCCATGGCTCCTGTTACCACTGAGGATTATGTGGACACCTGGTGTCTGGATAGCCACCTGAGATTATGTTGGTGCCCATGTCTGATGGACTTTCTGCCTCTGGAGCCATACTGATCAGGCTGGACTGTGCTGTCACTGGGGCCATGGTGATGTCCAGGCCCAAGCTGTTGCCAAGAGCCATGTCTAGGTCTGTATTCCTACTTCAGCCTGTGATGATATCTATGGTCCATGTTGCCACAGAGGGTCATAGGAACTTTGGTTACTGAGGACAGTGCTGTTGGCCCCGCCCCTCTCCTAGGATAGCTAGCCCTGATCCTCAATAGACACTGGAGAAAGAAAGCTGGCCCTGCCCCCATGGGAGAGCTGTCCCCCAACCATCCCATCTGTACTGGGGAGAGATGGCCCCACCCCCTCATCATGGGTGTGAGTGACCTGGCCCCAGTGGCATGAGTTTAGGTGAAATGGCTCTACCAGTGGCCCAGAATGACCAACAACCTACCACCCAGACCCACATCCTGGGTCTTGGCTTGGCCCACCCTGACATCTAACCCATCTATGACATGCTGGAGTATGTGAAGAGACTGGTCCTGAGGAGTGATAATCATGGGATCACCATGACTTGGGAGCAATAACAGGATATCCCAGAGGAGTTTCAGTCAGAATCTAGTGATGATGGAGTGCCAGAGGCTTAAACCAGACCAATGACTCATGGCAATGAACATTTTGTGGGTACAGCTGATTGGACAAAAGAACATCCTGCATGACTGGGGCATCCACTGCCACTAGGATGAATGAGGAAGTGAGGGAAAGACAAAGGAGTGAGGTGGGTTTTTTATTGATTTTGTGGGGGAAGTTGGGGGGTGTACTGCAGGGGTAAGGGGAGGATATGGAGGGACTGGAAGATGAGTTGGGATAGGCAGTGTATGATGTGCAGTTCCCAAAGAATCAATAAAGAATTATGTTCATAAACAAATAGTTTGGACTCCCCCAAATTATGGTAACTTTTGTTTTAAATTGAGCTGGAGGCCACCCATTTCACAAGGTCACCCAATGGCATCATGAAAAGAAAGGTTGAAACCAGACACTCAGGCTCAGTGGGAAAAGTGTGTACCTCACAAGAATGAGGACCTGAGTTCAGATCCTCAGACTCCACATAAACTCAGATGTGGTAGTCGGCACCAGCATTTCAGTGGTGAGATGGGAGGTGTAGACAGGAGAATCCCCAGGAGCTCACAGGCTGGTATATGCAGTAGTGAACAACAAAAGGCCCTTACTCAAAATAAGGTGCTGCGCAACACCCAAGGGTCTTCTCTAGTCTTAGTACTTGCTATAGCACACTGGAGCCCACACTTACACATCCGCATGTGCTTATCACTCAAGTAAGTGTGGATGGAGACTCTGTCAATGGAGATGAGGAATCGTCACTACAAATTGAGGGCAGAGTTCATTCGAGCAGTCCGAGTTAAGGAGCCCATCTCTCTCCACCTTCACCAAACACAAGCTGCAGTCAGAGTGGCAGCCTGCCTGGGATGTTCTGCACACATTCAGGGTCCTCAACGGCTATCAGATAGTTACTCTAATAAATCACACCTGTGAGCTTAATTAATGCTTATCCAATTCCTCAGGATTTCAAAATGAAAGGAGCCGGATGCTCAAATAGGAGACTGTAGCTATTGTTATTGTGCTTTCATTTCCAGAGAATCCAGTCTTCAGTCGCAGGTCATCGGTGATCTGCACGCTCCGAGGTTCATTAATTTCAGCTGACTCTTAGGAGGACTTTTTGAGCCTGTGTAAATGATCCTGGGAACACCTCATTTCAATTTCTGTACAGTACATTATCTTTACTCATTAAAAAATTATCACAGTGATGAATTCTGCTTAATTTAAATTGACTTCTTTGTGGGGGGAAATGCAATTAAAGTTAAGAATAAAAGGACTCCTAGGTGGGGGAAATTATTTCAATGGGAAAATAAAATAGCACCTCACCACACCATAAGATCCTTGTCTTCTCTGTTTGGGGAAAACATATTCTCTCTGTAGGTTCTTTTCTCTGAAGCCTTTCTGCCCAAGCTGGTGGTGAACTTGTGATGAAGGGAAGCATTTTGGAACTAACTGTTTGAAAATAGTCACAATGACTGTTCACTTCTCTAAGAAATCGACATATGACTCAAATTGATAGCTTAAGGACAAATGGGGGTCATTTTTAAAAACAGAGATGAAAATGCCTCTGGCATAGGAAGTGTGGTGTCAATGAATGGCCCCAGCTTCAAACACTCAAACTCCCTTGTTTCCCCAAATCTCTTACTCTGGGCAAACGAGAAGAGGGACAGTTTCCACCCTAGAAATGTATTCGAAGGATTGGAAGTGAGGCAGCCCCTCACAATTCACAGTGTGAGCCTGAAGGTATGGAAAGGGACTAGAGTTGGCTTTTCTAAGGCTGCTCATAATCGGAGTTTGAAATCATCCAAGTATAGAGCTTTGAATTAAAGATTTCAATTCTTATATTGTATCCTGGTAGTTGAACAATGTACGGAAAAAAAGAGTTGGCACCAAGAAGAGCCCACATAAATGAGCACTGTGCAAAAGTTGGGTGTTATTTTGTGGTGTTCCTGCTGGTAGAGATTTCTGCATCCCAGAAGGCTGTTCTTGCTTTCTTCATCTTTTCATTTCTCCTCATTCTTTGGAACTCCATATAATTCCTTTTCTAGTCATTGTTTATTCTCAGCTTTAATTAATAAGAGTTTATGTTCTCTCTGTGTATTTAAGTTTTCTTTTGTTTTGTTTTTGTTGTTGTTGTTGCTGTTTTGACAATTAAGCCAGAATCTAACCTTCAATGTTTGGGGGAGGGGGTTATTTCAGGGGGGAGGGGGATTGTTTGTTTATTTGAAAGGTAGAAGACAGTATGATGTGCTTGGCTTAGAATAAGTTTGCAAGTTAAAATTATAGCAGCTCAGTACAATTTGAATTTTAGATAAAGAATAATTACTTCATCTAAGCAAGTTACGTGGAACATGTTTGGTTTTTTTTAAATTATTACTTACTTGAGGTTTAATTTTACCTAGTGATCCTATGTTTTTATTTCTTAAATCTAGAAATCCTTATATTTAAATTTGGGGCTCCCTCCACTATTCCTCACCTCAAATTATAGGTGGTATGGGGAGTAGATCAAGGAATGGAGCTGAATCAGGCTGGGTTTGTTATTGGAGCTAGTGGGTTATTTTCCCTGCTCTCAATTTTCTCCTTTGCAATATGAGCATGTGGGGCCACACATCCTTTCCACTTTATATCCAGCTCAGAAATCCACAAATTAAATGTGTCTTGTTTGGGAATGTCCTTGACCTAACCAAAGATACATCATGAGCCAGAGTTGGGAGCTGTTGATCTGATCTGAGCTGAGTCAAGAAAGTGCCAGTGGGTGGGGGTGGGAGGCAGTTTCCCCAGGGAGATTCCTGAGAGGCTGAGAGTACAGGTCACATTTTATGGCTCTTTTGGAATTTGGCACCAAGAAAGTCTAACTAGACTTCGGAGGTCAAGAGTATTTCCCATCATTTCTGTGTGCAGAGGAAAGGCAAACAGAGTAGCAACGTGAGCCATGGAGTGTTCTGGATGCACCATGTTGACTGCCTGAAACATGTGCCCAGGTTCCGGGTACCAACAGATGACTCATCCAGCAGGACTGGGTTTGTAAACTTCTCATTTTAATGGGTAAGTGATTTCCATGCATGAGCCAAATACACCGCTTTGTATTTGTAACTGGGAGTTGATGCCCTGAGAAAGGCTTTGAATTCTGTCAGGCTGAGTTGCAAATCCTGCTTTCATCCCATATTGGGTATGACCTTCAGCAAGCTACTTCATTAAATGGGATGTCTCCAATTTAATGAATATTTTTCATGACATAGAGAGACATGTTTTCTGATCTCATCGATAAACTTTCACATTTCTAAGACATCTCTAATAACAATTATAATTTTTGTCACATAATTTTGTTTTTTCTATAAACGAGGAAGCTAACATTAAGAAGGGTATAAAGTCTGGCCATGGTCACATGGGATGTAGCTTAGAAGACATAAAGTCAGGTCAATCTGTCTACAAACTTGGGGGTCTTTCCACTCACTGCTTCATCCCTGTACATTTTCTCTCTCCCTTCAGCTCTTTCTGTCTCTAAACATTACCTTTCCTAGAGGGCTAGTGAGGACCACAGGTTATCATATAAAGAAGATAGTGTAGCACATTTTAACTCCCATGAAATTGTTACTTTGTGCATTCTTGATTTGGTAGTGGTTAAAGTGGGAAGAGGAATTAGGGGACTCCTCTAACACAGGCAGAGTGGCTGGATTCAGCGTATATAAGAATACTCACTGTAACAACCTGTGACTCTTTGCTTTGCTTCCCATATCAGGTTGTGTGATATTTGCTCTCATCTCTCAGAGCTTTGATGTGGCCATAGACCTCACTCATCCAATTACAATGGAAGAGAAAGAATCCTTTCCTCTGGAAACTTGCACTAACTTCTCACATTGGTCAACCCAGTGTGTCTGGGAAAAGGTGATCCAGAAATAACCTTTAGAACAGGATTGGGTCACTTCCATCCAAACTATGTGGGCTGGACATGAAGAGATGGGCTACCCAGAGGAGTTAGATAATGTTGAATACAAAGCAAGCAGAGAAAGCATCTGGTGTCTATGATGAGCTATGTTCTCTACAACTGTGAAGCAGATTTCAGGCTCCCCAAATCAGCCGAAATACAGAATTACAAAGAACTTCATAGTCTAAAGTATCTTTCATAGTCAGACCTCAAGAATGAAGTCTCAGCTTTTGTCACTAGTTAGCTGTGTGATCGTGGGCAAGACCTTTCATCTATCTATCTATCATTCCCTTTCTGTAAAACAAAGATTAAGATATCACTCTACAGGGTTGTTGTGGGAAAGAAGGGAGTTAATATTCTTAAAGAATTTCAAGCAGTAGCTTAGAGTAAGCCTTATATATGATATAATATGTATTACTGTTGTTTCCTGTGGGTTCATTAACAATTAAAAATAAGTCAGTTATGGATAGAGCTACAAATAAATTTTTTTTCTGTTTTTAGGCTTCAAGCAACTAGTTCATTTTCTGTTGCAGTGAATAACAAGGTGGCACTTAATGTAAGTCCTTTTCATAACACTCAGGATGGACTATTATCCACTGCAATAAACAAGTGATCCCTACACCCTGGTGTGCTCATACAGTTAAACTACCACTTCTAATTAACACCACATGGCCACAGCAGGTCACCCGAGGACTCTGAGCTATGTGGTTATTTTCACTTGGAGGTCATAGATGACAAGAGAGTCAGAATCTGGGGTACTTTTGCTTTTTTGTGGCAAAGAGCAAAATAATGAAATGAAGAGTTATAGACTCTTTTCTTGCATTACTTATAAATAATAATGGATTTCGTTCTGAATTTTTCATACATGTACATATGTATTTCAGTCATGTTTACACACCCCCTCCCCCTCGCTTGCCCCTCCCACTCCTGCTGTCCACTTTCTCTTCTCACTAGTGCCCCTACTTCTACTTTCAAATCTTTCTTTTCAAAAGACCAAATAAATCCCATTAGGGCTGCTTGCTTACAGGAGTAAGCGTTGTAGACCCTTAAAGCTTCTCCCACCAGCAACATAGACCACTTCTTAACATTCAGCCAGGCAAAGCAACGTTGAGAGTTTTGAACCGTGAGACAATCATTGCACGGGCCAGATAGAAAAAGAAAGAAAACTCCGTGGACATTCCTAATCTTCACAGTGTTGTTGTTGATACCAACACAGTGAAGTCCCATGTCTTCAGGAGGCTTCTTGACATATTTAATTCTTGTGGCTCTTCCACTGTGTCAAGTCCTCATCTTTATTCAGAATTGTACAGCATTGACTTATCATGTTTTGGACCCATGGATTATTTTAGATTTGTTTTACTTATTTAGTCATTCATTTATTTATAAAGGTGACTGAAAGAACAGGAACAAAGCAGAACTATGCTAAGAAAACAAGAGCCTTGTGAATTGTATAATGTCAATTAGTCTATCTTTAATAAGAATAAACTTTTACACTCCTGCAAAGGGTTAGATGAGATAACAGGTCCACAGTTTTTAGTTTTATTTCGGATGCATAGTTAATGCCTAGTTGGATGGAGCCTAATCCTCAAGCAACACCCAGTGTGCTGAAGTCAAGGGTAGGTGCTCTGGAGTCATGGCAGGTGGGTGGGTGTGGCTGGCTTTAGGCTTAATCCATCACTAATGAAGCTTTCCTAGCCTTGACCACCTGGGAAATGTGATACCATCTTGGAGAAAATTGCAGTGTGACTGCTGTCAGGCAGGGAGGAAAGCAGATGTGTATGCTACTTAGTACAAAGCCCTAACACTTGGGGCCTGAAGCAATTAGTTTTTTACTATGAGTTGCTCATCTGGGAATGGATCTATGAGATGAGTATCTTTCTGTCATAGAAAAAAAACTATTACAGGGCTCTGTAAAAGCAGAGTGGATCAGAACCAACTTTAGGTTTCCAATTCAGGGGTCTCAGCAAGGTGTCAAATAAGACAGAAGGATCCAAGAGCAGATGGAAGAATCCACTCACTGTGTCCAGTTTTGGCTGCTGTATGCAGAACCTTGGGCAGGCCACTGGACAGTCAGCACTGTAAAGCTTGTCACCCCAGGCACTTCAGAGAGAGAGAGACAGAAGACATGCCGAATTCTTAATCCTTACAAAATAGCAAAAACATTTAGAAACATGCAGAGTAGAATACAAACAACCACTTCTATGCCCAGACAACAATGCATTCCTACCTATTAGCTTTAGGCTTTTTAAAAAGAAAATATTTCTAGTCAGTTCTAATCTTCCCACAGATTTGTTAGTCTTGTCTCCTTCCTTCTTTCCCTAGAAAAAGTGGTGGGATGATATCTTCCATTGCTGTCCAAGGCAGGCGTTCATGAAGGATACATAACAGGATCATTGCTTTGCATCTATACTGATAACCATTCATTCATTTTAATCAGTAAGCAGCATTTCACTGAACGAATGATCATATATACAATAATTTATATTTCTATGTTAATAGTTTGCAAGTGTCGATTATTACATTTATCAGAGATAACATAAATGCTTTGTTTTTTCCCTCACTTTAAACACACTATTTCAAAAGATTCATCACTAAGTTCCATGTTTTCTGAAAGATTTTCTGTGTGCTCTTAATTGTGTTAAGAAAAAAAAAATCTGGAATTTCTAGTTTCCTAACTTTTATTGTTTACTAATTACCTTTTTTGGATCTAATGAGTTGACCATTACAATGTTCTCTGTTTGTTGCCACAGTGAATTTCTTAGGGTCATAGGCAGATGTCACATGTTGAGTAACCCTGATTTCATCTGGGGCATCAAGAGTGAGAGGTGTATGATTATTCTCTCTCTCTCCCCATACTCCTCTTCAGCTAAAGGTAGCATCCTTACCAGGAGGGTTGATGGCTTGTAAACAGATAGTGGTAGAGGGAAACAGGGGGAACACATAGCCAGTAAAACCCTTTACTTCTTCTTCATTGAGCTCGGGCTCCATGCAGGAGCAGGCAGCAGCAGCCTTACATAAAAAAAAGGCTTAAAAATTCATTCCTAGTCATACATGCTGGTGTACACCTGTAATCTCAGCCCTTGGGAGACTGAGGTGTTTGAAATTGGTTTGTGCTGGAATATCCCATCACAAAGAGAAAGGGAAATCACTACTGGTGATGAACCACCTAGGAAATATCAGCAAATGATTTCCCTGGATTTCTTGTTGTACGAGTACAATAAATAATTATGTAAGCCATTATGAACAACTTTGCTGTTGCTTAAAATTGAACATGTGACTAAATGTCTCAATGATAAATGTATGTGTTCTTAAGTAGAATTTACTCAGCCATTATGCATTTTAAATAGTGTTTCATATATTGAATTCATGCATTATTTAACAATTTTGTGTCTGTATTCATTGGTGAGAAAGATCTAAAATCTTATTAAATTAAATTTGTGTTTTTCTTTGAAAGGCCTGTGCCCGAGTAGCATGTTTTTTTCTAGTTCTAATCTTGGAAAAAGTTCATAGAAAGTGATTCTTACAAGTCTATGCCAAGGGCACCTGTCTTAGTCTGATATTATTAGTGAATGAATTTCTTATTGTTAGTTTAGATTTTAAATGGCTGTGTGTGAATATGTGTGTGTGTATATGTATAACTGTTTAGAATACATAAAATATATAATGATGATGATGATGATAAAGAAAAGATTCTAGCAGTCCTGCAAAAAAGTTTTTTGTTTTTGTTTTTGTTTTTTTCTTTTTGTCACATCTTCTTAGGACCTTACTGTCTTCAATATGTCTAAAGTTGTTCCTTGTTATATTTGTAATATTTTATGTGCTTTTCCCCATGATCAGACTTGTCAGCATATATACTACATTAATCTTTGAAAAGTTTTTTTCCTTCATTATTTTCTGCACTAGTTATTTCCTTCCATTTACTTCAAATGCACACTGCTGTTCTCGTTAAATGTCTCAAGCTGATAACTTTCCTCATTTTTTATCTGTATTTTAAACTTTATCTATTTAAATATTGAAACATCCAATCTTGTCTTTAAGTCTTTCTCTTTGTCCTTGTATTCAGGATTTCACCCTTATTCAGCTCCAAATATTCATCACATTTCCTTCTCATTTCTTTGTTAACCCACACGTTACTTTGAAGCACCCATTTTCCTTTTTAAGCTGATTTCTTTTCCACATCTTTTAAATTCATTTATGTTTTTACTGTATTATCCATCTCCTGTGGACTTTAGCTGTTTCCTCAGTGGCTGATGTAATTCCTTTGCCAAGAATGCTGATTTTGCATATGCAAATGACCTTGAGAAGACACATATTCTCTGTTTGGTAGAGGACTATCCATGTCAATCAGATCAAAGCTTTGGCCATGCTTAACTTTCCTATAGGCACAACTGGTTTTTGTTTATCTTACCAATTTCTAGGGGGCATAACTCAAGCACATTCACTGTGCTAGTATACAATCTGTCTTATTTTCTTCATTTATTTTGACAGTGTATTTTTGCAGACACTCAGAAACAGGCTTATTGTATAGCTACTGTTAAACAGAATGAAATTAGGGGCCAGGGAGATGGGTCAAAACAGGCCAGGTAACCTGAGCTTTCTACCAAATCATCGTAAAAACTAAACTCGGTAGTACAAATAGATGTCTGTAATCTCAGCAGCTACATAGGGAGAGTAGGAAGTGGAGATAGAATTTCTAGACACTCACGGGACAGCTTACCTGGCATATGAAGCAGTAAACAACTTGGATAGAAAGCAAGGACCAATGTTCATTGTTGTCCTCTGACTTCCACATGCATGTCCACAGTCACATGAGGATACACATGCCATGCACATACATTATATATTTGTGTTGAACACACACACACATATATGTATATTTACACACACACACACACACATATATATATATTATATACCATACCCAAACAAACAGATGAATCATGAAGCAAAAAAGTCATCTCTTTTTTTTGTTCCTAAAAGTTTATTTAATTTAATGATACTATTGTTACACCAGCTTGCTTTGCAAAAAGCCTGTTTTAAATATTTGCTATAGAATTTCAAACACTATTAAAAGATACTGTGCATAATGTTTCTGTCCATTCTTTTATTTTCCCTTCCCAAAAGTAAATTTATGCTACATACCTTCTTGCAAATACTCTATGAACAATTATTTTCAACATATATATATATATATATATATATATTGATTTTGTATGTGTGCATGTTTGTGTGTGTGCAGGTATATAGGTTATACTTGTGTATGACTCAGAAGACAACTTGGGTGTATTGGGTGTAGTGCTTTTGGTAGAGTCCATCTTTTTTTAGATAGGGTTTCTCACTGGCTTCATGCTTGCCAGGAAAATTCAGCTGACTGACCAGTGAGCCCTAGGATCTGCCTGTCTGTACCTCTGCAACACTGTAATATCACACACACATACACACACACACACACACACACACACACACACACACACACACACACACGGGGACTTGAACTCAGGTCCTTATGCTTTCCTGTAAGTCTTTCACTGACAAGCTCTCTTCTAGCCTCTGGGTTAGTAAGTCTTGTATGTGACTTATCTGTTTTTATTTTTGTTTTCAGAAGTATTAAGTATTTTGTTTGTCGCATTTCATTAAAAAGTTTTATTGTGAACTCGTCTTTTTATACCTTAAATATTTTATTTCGATAGTTCGGAATTTTATTAAGATTTTCATACTCATTTTTTTAAAATAACATGGGGAATATTAAAAACACAAAACAAGCACTTTACTTGAGAAGGACATTAGGAAATAAGCAAATAACACCTTGGGAAGAAGGACCAGAGATTTCAGAGAAATCTGGAGCATCCCTCTGCCCCTGATTCTGTAATTTAAATATGTTCCATAAAATTGTGGGTAAATCTGTTGTTGATAAGCAATTGATTTCATGAACGAATCAGCATTATTATGAAGCTATCTTGAGAGTGGGCATTTTAGTAAAGGAAATTATTGCTAATTGTGTGAGCTCATTTTTTGTTTGTTTTGTTTATTTATTTATTTTTTATTTTATTTTTTTGAAGAAACTGTTAGATAGAATTGTGAATCCTGTGTTGAAAAGTGTCACTAAAGGACCCATCATGGTGGGAGGAGAGATTTGTGACTACCAGGATGTCAGGAGCTCCCTTACAAATCTGTCTACATGCTGCCCTCAGTTCTGCTGATGTATGCATCACATGACACTTTTCATTTGAATCTTGTTGTTCTCAACTTCTATTCCCACACCTGCCTCCATGAGCCTCCCAAGAAGTTGAGACCCTGAATCCAACTAAATCATAAGTGAACTGGGGGCAGCTATTTCCCCTTGACACCTTTGATATATTCATATTATTCTATGGTCTCTTATAGAATGCACCCTATAGAAAAAGTTTTTGAAAAAAAACACAATTTACCATCCTGTGTTACTGTTCTCAAATTGCCATGTCTCAGGAAGTCTCTTTAAGCCTGTTTGTTGAAACTACTTGAACCCAATGTACAGAACTCAACTATATCTAAAGCATAGACTGATGAGATTTTACTTGGGAGGCAACAGAGCACAGCAGCCCTATGTCATTAAAAGGAAATAGTGATGGTGCTAACATCTTGGTCTTTTTAAGATGTCACAGGCTGTGGATAGCAAAGGCTCTTTCTTGTCAGCTATCTTGGGAGGAAGAATCTATAGATAGAAACATTATTTATGAGATTCATAAATGTCATCATAGAGTAGGAATAGTTGACAACTCCTAAGGCTTCTCTAAGCAATGCCATGGTTACTGGGGGATGCTCATGAACTCTTATTTGCTAAGAAATTTATTTATTTGACTGGCATAGATCCCATGGTTCAAGCTCATAAAGCACCAACTCTGAACTGTGACAGAATTAGTTTTATATCCTAACTCCATCACCTATCCATGAATATTATTTTGAGCAGATAATAAGACTTACTTATAATTATAGTAAAATGAGAACAGTCACACTTATTTCACAGATTTTTGTGACTAACATATTTTAAAGTGTTATTGAAATAAAAAAATCTTGATTATTTTTAAATGAAGTTTTATAGACTCCCAAACCCTAACCCTACCAACCATTTATGTCAAAACACCACTATACTACATATGCAATGACATGCATTTTTCCCTATAGTTAATATTGTCACCACACAACCGAGCCATTGTAATTGTAATTGCTCGGTTGTGTGGTGCTAATTAATATTAACTATTATCAATTGTTTTGCAGTTTTGCATTTTGTTTCTTCTATATCTATCATATTCATATAATTTTAATACTAAAATAAAACAATGAAACACAGCTGTACAGAAACAATCATGAAACAACATTAAGTTTTGGAGCCCAGTTTATGGCACTCCCAGATGTTCTAAATCAAAACTCTCTCTTGGGAAGAGCTTGTCAAGATCCACCATTAGAACAGTCAAGATAACACGGGAGCTCTGCTCCTCGACCCCAGTCCTCTGTGAGCTACAAGGAGTCCATGCCAGTCATCATAACTAACATGCATAACTCACAGGCTTGAGAAGGGGAAGGAAATGAAACAGCCTCAAAATTTTTCCACCAATGCAGTAGTCTCACTTATGCAAGGTAGACTTAGGTAGCACATGCCCGGCACATAGAGTGTTCAATAAACAGAGTTATTGCAATGGTCTCCCTATTGTAGCTTCCTCATTATTCCAGTCAAGTTTTATATTTGATTCTACAAAAGATAAAACCTAGGTTTTTCTAACCTTGTCATTTATAATTGATTTCATGTTTAAATAGCTCTTACTTTGCCTTTCTAAAGAAATTTAGATTTAATTTGCATCTCCTCTACATAGTCCCAGTCCCATATCTCCACAAAATGAACCTATTTGTAGAGACATATAATTGGCTTTTGGCTTCAGCAGGAGCCAATATGTTATTAAGTATTCATATTTCCAAAAGAAGATAAGTTGGTATCTTAAAAATGTTGTATGATATAAAAGTTTGATAGCCAAATCATTTCCTGTCTTGACTTCTTCTCTAAAGAAAAAGTAGTCAGAACTCATTATCTTTCTAACACATCCATACTTGTTGCTATATTCAAATTTCTCCCTACGTTTTCTTTAACATGATTTTCTCTTGTTTAAGTGACCTTTGTCCCAAATCTCAGAGCTGGTGTATAATGAGCAGGAAACTTGTTGTCTGTAGAAAGTGCGAGAAGTAGCATCAGAGATTTTAATGAGAAAATGGCAGGAGAAAAAAAAAATTACTGCAAGAGTCCAATATTCATTTAGACTGAATTAAGGATAAATATTTACTCTAGGAGCACAGCAGGATCAAGTCTTTGCCCCCACCCCCCAGTATTGAAGCTGCCCTTTAAACACAATTCTGTCAAGTCACAGGGAAATATGAACAATAACTCTTTGTATTCTTCTACCTCTCGCAGCTGCCAAATGGAAAAATGAAGACACTGACAAATGTGACCACCAGGCAGGCCTTCCTTGCTTTGACACACAGGTTCCATTTTTCTTGAAAATGGGTCATGGCTTCCTGTTAAGTCACCTGGTAATGACTTGGGCTATGCACGCTGTATGATGGTGTGTGGATGATTCCACCCAGCACACACAGTCTGCCAGCAGAGCAGTCACCAGTGCCACACTCAGAAAGCAGCAAGTATCTGTGGCTTAGGAAGCACATCTGGAGGATCTCATTTTGCAACTCTCCTTGTGCTGAAAGGTGAATCCACCCACCTGCTCTTGTAACCTTCTAAGATGACGTTCAGAATATAACATGCCACTTGGAGATGTTGACATAAATGTAACTGATGGGAATGGTAAACATGAAGAAATTCAGAATTGTAGAAAAAAAAATATTCTCAGTTCCAGCCCTTTCCCCTCTTTAGAAAGAAACATATATCATACATAGCCATACCAAACATATGAATGCTTTAAAAAAAATTGTCAACTCAAAATTAAGAAATAATATACATTTGATTACAGTGTTTAGGTGGTATTTGAAATTGTGCTTTAAAAGGCTATTGGTGATTTCAACAAGATATGTGCAAAATGGTAAAATCATCATGTGAATGTTAGTACCTCAAAACAGAAACTGGCCATTCAACTGTGTTTCAGACATAAACACTGGCTCAGTTGGGTTATCCAGTGGTTAGCAGAAAAACATTCCGGAAGGTGGGTACTGCCACCTGACAGTGAGAACATGAAAGGTAGAAGGAGCCTGGAGGTCCAGCATTGTGAGTCTTGCTCTCAGTCCAATAAACACAGAAAAGCAAGATTACAGCAAGGCAGGGGTACCTTACATCTCATGATGGAAGACTACAAGTGTTTGGTTTCATTCTGGATAAGCATCTCATATAGTGTGAGAATAAGAAAATAAAGCCACGCTGGCTTTTAATTTCTTTGGAATGGGAAAACAAACTAAGAGAGACTTAACTAAAATTTTGCTTTTATCGTGTTGTGAGTATTTACCATTCACAAAATCCTTTTAAGTCCATCAGCTGGGGAGCTGCCCTCAGCACACCGCTGGAAGCACAGGGAAAGGTGCTTCAAGAGCTGAAGTGATCGTCTGAGATCCAACTATCCCTGTTTAAATCAAGATGCTGACTTTGTCTTCTACATGCAGAAGCCAGGACATTTTATCCATGATCGCACAGCCTTTTCTTTCTCTACTGGTCTTTTGACTCAGTATCACCAAGACTCTGATCACGCTCTGTATCTGCACATAATCTTCACTGTAAAGGATTCAGAGAGCTTTTATCCAGTGTAATGGTTGTCGATTTGGTTTAAGATTTACATTAAAGGATGGTGACAACTTCTATCCTGAGCCTCGTTTTGTCTAGGGCAAGTACTTATCCAATGTTTGTGATAGTTTGTGGTGTATACTATGATCCAGCAAGAAAGGCATTTGACATGCTGTCATCTCTGTACATAGAAAAGTATCCTGAAGTCAACTCAGGAAGTCCTTTGCAGAATGGGATAAATTCAGGCTTTCAGTGTGGTTTCTTTTGAGCAACATCTGACTGCAGTCCTCATGAGCACAGAGACAAAGCCAAGGGCAAGGAGCAGTGCTTCTCTGACTTTTCTCCACTTTCCCCGTTGTGCTGGGAAATGAATGGCAGTTGCCGTTTTTGCCTTGTTTTCTTTTATTTGTTTTACTTTACCAATGTGTTTAAATGGAAATAACCCAGAAAATAGGCCAATTTTAATGCAGAAATAATAGCATTTTTTTTCAGCAGAGTTCATGATCCCATTAGTCAAGATGCACAAGGTTCCACTTTTTAAAACCAGAGAAATAGCTAGTGGAGATATAAGTACAAATGATGGCAACCCTGGTACATAGTTGTGGGAAAAGTTAAAAGCAATTTATTCCTACAGGCTTTGACAAGCAAATCCTAGTTCTTTTGCAAACAGGAGACAAGGTGAGTGCCTATGATACAGAGAAAAGTGCCCAGCCCCTAGCCCAACTCAAAGGCATCTCAGTGGCCTAGCATCAGGTGATCAGAATTGATGAGCAGAATACTGCCAGGGACTTGCAAAGAAGGTTTAGAGCATTCTTGTTTGTCACAGAGTCTGAAGCAAAGATTTGGAAATGGAAAGAATGATGGTAATAATGAACAGACCAAGAAGAGACAACCGTATGCTCTGGGGCTGGCCCTGCTCCTTCTGGGAGGCATCTGCCTGAATTATAATTACTAGCTTCCTGGGTGAGGATACTGGAGCTAGGTGAGGAACCTGCCCGAAATTCCCGATCCCCAGAAATAAATAGTATGACTATGTCTCAACTCAGTTAAGAGAGCTGTAGTAGAAAACTCAGACATACTGTTTCCAGTTGTTAGCATTAGGGCTGGAGAGATGGCTCTGTGGTTAAGGGCATTGGCTGCTCTTGCAAAGGACCTAGGTTCAATTTCCAGGACCCACATAATAGCTCACAATTGTCTAAAACTCCAGTTCCATGGGATCTGGCATCCTTACACAGACATACATGCAGGCAAAACCCCACAGGCAGAAGTCTTACGCTGACCTTAAAGATATACCATGGGAGAGATGAAAAAGCCAGTAAACAGAAATACCAAATGGTGGACAAGGTATTCAACCGGCTTTGGTGACTGCCCGGGCTCCCTTGCCTCCTAAATATTAAGGACCACTGGGTCCCAGCCTCAAATGTGGTCAGGAGGGTCACTGGGCCCTAGGCCTGCCCTAATCCCTGCAAGGAACTCGGGCCATGTCCAAAGTGCCATCAAGAGGTGCATTGGGCTATTGACAGTCCCTGTGTCCTTGAGACATGAGGACATCAGACACAGACCACCATCCAGCCAACATTTTAGGCCTGGCCATAGATGACTGAAGGGGCCTGGGCTCCCTTGTCCTACCACTGTCATTTTTGACAGGGACCCCAGATAGTCGTTACAGTATCAGGGCGGCCCATTCCTTTATTCTCGACACTGGGGCCACTTACTAAGTGCTAATGCAGTTTTGGGGCTGATTTTAGGAGAAAAATGTGAGTATCTTTATATATATCAGAAATAATTACACCAGTAATTGTAAACAACAATATCCTCACCTCTTCCAGTCTCTGCTCATTAGGCAATCATTAATCAAATTTCTACAATACCATAGACTGTGCCTGATGGATGTACTTTTTAAAAAGACTTAGATTTGGTCTTTGTTTCCCAGAAGCTATTAATCCCAAAGATTTGAGGAGGACCACAGACCCAAATCTTCATGGTCAAATTACTTAAAGCAAGCAATTAATTAAAGCAAACTTTTTATTCGTGGGCACAGCTATTTCCCTCTAAAGTGGAGTTCAAGAGGTCAGCATTAGACTTGGGGAAGACAAGATTTTACAAATGGGGGATTTGCCAGGCACTTAGGCGAAGTTGCAGAAACTTGAACATAACAAGGTAGTCATAATAGCCCTTTGAAACAAAGGTAGGGTTGCAAGATTGGTCGGATCCACTTTTAAAAACAAAGACATGGTTGCCATATCCTGGAACAGGCCGTACAGAACCATTTGTAGTTAAGGTTACAGTTGGCACACAGCTCAAACTTTTAAAATAAACCTAGTTTGGCTTTATTATAAGATGGCTTTCAAGCCTAATATGGAGGCAGGGTGGTTTACCAAAGCACAGGGTTGATAGGCTATATAAGCAAGCACATAGTATAAGGTAGGATTCATCATTAGCACCTAATGGGATGAGTAAAAGAAAGGGACGTTAAGAAGGAAGGAAGGAAGGAAGGAAGGGATGGAGAGAGGGAAGAAGGAAGGAAATTAGGAAAGAGGGAAGTCAGGTAACTATGGGTCAAAAGTAAAAGACAATAAGGTAGAGTGGCTCTGTAGAAGTGACCTGGAAAGCCATGCCAGGCAGACGCAGACGCAGAGGCAGAGGCAGAGGCAGAGGCAGAGGCAGAGGCAGAGGCAGAGGCAGAGGCAGAGGCAGAGGCAGAGGCAGAGGCAGAGGCAGAGCTTCACAGGTGCACTCTGTTCCCAGAAAGACACTGTCTTCAGTGTGATGAGATGTTAGTGAAGACATGAAGAGAGCTCTTCAGACAAGAGGCAGATTTGAGACTGGCTTTGTGTCCTGCTAGGCAGTATTGCCTTTCAGCTGTGATAATAAGAAATATCAAGAAATTCTAAGCTTGAAGATTCTACAAAGGATTGAGTTCATATTTAAAATGAGTTGAAGTTCCAATTACCTGAAGAATAGTTTGAATTATGCATACATTACTCTGCATTTGTTGTATGGTAATCTTCCCACTTCCTTTGCTCTTCACCCTCAACTCAGGCAAAACCATTTGGATCTCATAACATCCTCCTAACTGATGTTTTCATTTAGCTCTTATTCCTTTTCTATCTATTTTCCATTACCAGTATCTAGAACCATCTTCTAGAGTCATGAACAGAATGTGCCACTTGCCCAGTTTAAGCATCTCCCATTGCCTTTTAATACATTCCTACGCCCCTCTGCAAACCCAGGAGATAGGGCTCTGATCTTCCCACCCTCCCACTCCCTCTGTCTTCCTCCCCTGCCTCAGTCCTTTAGTGGAAAGCAGTCGGCTGTGGCTCTAGGGAAGATCTCTCCTCGTCTTCTTATGATTCTGTAGGGTTCCCCAAATCTGTGACACTATTTGACTTACAGCTGTATCACTCCATCTCTGCAGCACTCCATCTATCTCTGCATCCCTTTCACACAGCTGTTGTCCTAAGGGTATTTGTCTGTCTCCAAATCATTTCTTCTCTCTCCTTTTTATTTTCTTTATAAAAAAAAAAAGTGGTTTCTTTTATTTTTGAGATTATAATATAATTACATTGTTTTCCCTTCCCTCTCTCTGAACCCTCCCATATACCTCACTTTGTTCTCTTTCTAATTCAAGACCTCTTTTTTTCATTAACCATTGTCACCTTCCAGTATTCCTAAACATAAGTACAACCTCCTCTGTATGTATATTACTTGTATTGTGTTTTCAGGGCTGACTGTTTTGGTATTGAATAACCAATTTGTGTGTTTGTCCTTGGGAAAGACTATTTCTCTGGCTCTTGGCATTCCTTAATTGCCTGCAGTTGTTTGGGTGGGTTGAGGTTTTGTGGGCTTTTCCCAGTTCATGTTAGCATGCCTGTTTTGTTGCCCTTGTTCAGCTCATGCTTAGGCAGGTGTGTTGATAATACTTTATTCTTTTGACAATACCAAAGACATAATCTCACTGCAAACAGCCTGTTCCTCTGGCTCTTACAATCTTTCTGTCCTCTTTTCTGAACTAAGTCTTAGGTGCAGGAGTTGCATTGTGGATGTACCAATTGGGACTGGTTTCCATAACTGCATTTTGATTGGTTGTGGTTTCCTGTAACGGTCTCTGTCCTGTAACTTCTCTGTAAAGAGAAGTTTCCTCGATGAAGTGTGAGGACTACACTTATCTGTGGGTGTGTAGGGACAGATATTCAGAGTGTACTTTGGTATTATGCTGGTTTAGTAAAGTGGCAGTTGTAGGTTTTCCTTTCCTAGCCCTGAGTAGTTGGCTAGGTTTCTAGTACTGACAAGACATTTTTTTCTTGTTGAGCACATTCTCTTCTTAAAGGGACACTAGCCACTAGCCCCTGGCACAGCATACTTAATATGATTTCATTTTAACTCAGGTTATACCTGTAGACTCTCTATATCCAGATAAAGTGGGTTATATTCAGATACTTGAGTTAGAATATCAATTAATCTCTTTCAGGGTCAACCCCAATGCTGATTGTCTCTTTCTATGCTGTTTAAGCCTAACTAGCACAACTAAGAGGATATGGGGTGAAGGCAGGTTATTAATGAGTTCACTAGACACAAGATAAATGATAAATGGGTGTCTTATTGGGGAACAACTTACACACATAATAGTAAGGAATCGCCGCAGTGTTCCTGCTCCAGAAAATGTGGTCTCTGACTTTCCTACTCAGGACCCAAGCAAGAGTGCGCACCCGGTGCTTCTCTTCCTTTTGGTGTGGCCGCTAACTTGCCCACCCACCGTCATATTTGCAAAGGCCCCTATAAAGAACATCCTTGACAGATTGGCAAAATAAGTACCATGAAACAAATTATAGATGCATACAGAAATGTGATCTGAACTCAAAACCATGCTGAGCAAAGGAAGCCAGACACAAAAGAGCACATAGAATATAGTTCTGTTTGTAATCTAGAAAACTATACCTGTATATTTCCTGGAAGTACCTCCAGCCCAGGCTCTATGAGAACCTTTCTTTCAGCTGGAATCAGAGAAGCCTCTCTTGCCATGAATTCAGAAACTTATCACTGCCCAAGACAACAAATGGCTTTTGAAGGCTCTGTTTTAAACATGACATTTGTACCACCCCTTCTAATGCACAGGGAGCATGATCTAAGGAGCTCAAATCAGGAGCCTTCATTCACTGCTTGCCACTTTATGCAGTGGAACATGATCCTCAACTAAACCTTGTTTGCCAATATTTCTAACCAGAGAATTTGTTGAATTCCCTACCCCTACATTCAGAACACTATGCTTGGAGACATACTGCCTATATTAATGAGAGTTTTCTAGATGAACAGATCAACAAGATGAACATATATATTATGAAATGGGATTTATTAGATTGGTTTACCCAACAGGAGCCAAGTAGTTCAACAGTGGCCATCTGCAGGGTAGAGATACTGACAACCTAGTAGTTAGTTGCTCAATCCACAAAGCCAGAGGTCTCCACAGTCCCAGCATGGTACTGAAGGCTTGGAGGATTCCTGGAGAGTCCTGAGTCTTTACTTCATATAAGAAAGTCAAAGAAGCTGTGGTTCTATTGGCAGTAAAGGATTGGGTCAGAAGTGTCTGCAACAGGACAAATGTACTTACCAGTGGGAAACAAAAACCCATGGGCAGATCTTTTTATCTGAGTATCACTGGAAGGTGCTGTTCATACTCGGAGATTATTCCCCACCAGGTAATCCTTCTGGAATTCCCTTACACTCACACAGAGTCACATCTTTCAGGCGATCCAAGTTCCGCACAACATTAGCTATTATCCACTTCATGCACTGTAAACAGTCCTCTTTTAATCTTCCATAGGAGCAGCCCCATTAGCCTCACCTAGTCAACTCTTTCTATGACTTCGTCTCCAGTACATACATAGACACTTGCTCTGTTACCTTGTTTCCCATGATATGTGACACATACTTAAGACTTCATCATAGTCACCAAATAATGTCATCTGATCTGATAATTGTTTAAATGTGTACGTCTTAATTTCCAAGGTAGTTTATGTGGGATTTCTGTGTACTGTTAGTATGAAAATCAATAGTCCCACAATTCATGGCACTAGGTTAGACACCCAGAAAATTCTCTGTCAGTTCTTAGGACTGATAATCCTACAATCCTGACAAGCAACTTGTCTTAGGTCGGGTCCTTAAAACCTGAATCTAAGGAGTTAAGAACAAATAGTATATGTAGGACATGAGCCCTGGAAGCAATGGTCAGTGAGACAAGAAGAGGAAGGATGTGAGGACAAGGATGTTCCTGTTCAGATGGCTGTGTAGTCATCACAGCTCAATCCCACTGGGTACCTCTGAAGATGTCACTAGGATACACCTTTGAGTTGTGCAATCCAGGGACAGCTGGTCTGTGGGTATTCATTGCAAGCACTATCTCAGCTAGCCTTTCAGAGGAAATGGAACATGTTCTTATCACCAAGAGACGTTTCTGTACCAAGTAGCAGGTGCATCAGTTCAAGGAGTGGGGGACCTAACAGAATGTGTCAGGGTGCTAAGAATTCACCCCTCACAATCCATGGGAGGCTTTATCCTGGCAACATTTATTTTGTGCCAACCATATGATTCAGTTCTGTTCCATCCAAACTTGACTAAAATATGTGTTATGTTACTGGAAAATAAAGAGCCTATTTCTATTAACCTCAGATGGAACAGTCAAAAGAAACCAAAGACTGATTCTATTTAAGTCCAGGTTGGTGCACCTGTATTTGAGTCACTTATAGCACATGGGTGCAGTTGCATCATTAAAAATTCTACTCTAGCATGTATGACAACTGACAAAACCTACATGACTGAAGTCCCTCACGCAGCTGGCAAGCAATGACCTCAACATCTCTCTTAGCAATAGTTTACTGCTCACATAACTTCAGGGTGTGGCCTCAGTGAGCCTTGTAATTTTCTTGAGCTTCCTGAGGCTTCTTTTCCTCTTCTGGATTTCATAATCCTGTGTGTCTCCTTCTTCCCTCCATGGTGGAATGCTTCAATGGGGGAAATACGTATCATGTTTCTTGCTTGCTAGGAATTTAGCTCCACTATTTCTTCAAGAACGGCAAAAATAAGAACAAGAAGAAAAAGAGAAAATAGCCCAGTGCCATTGCCATTTAATCTATACTGATGAAAGCCTGATGTTGTTGGACCTAGGAACTCCTTATACTTACCATAACCAAATAGCCTTCACATTGGGTGGCTCAAAGCCACTATGCGGGTAGTGTGGGTTTGCATTAAAGTTTGAGGAAGCAGGAGGAGAAATAAGGGTGCCAATCAACAAGGGTTTACTTACTGCTGCTCTGTAGTGTGTCTTGGACCTTCTTCTGTAAAATGCCCACATCGTTATTCTATTAATACATACCAAATATGTAATGTAATTTTATATTTAAATTAAACTAATATTTGAAGTGAAGAAAAATGTCACAGGAATGGAAGTCACCCTAGGGACTCTGAAAGAAGGTATGTGGGAAAGGCATCTATACTTTTGCGTGTCTACCATAAAGTGAGCAGAGAGCCTGTTCCCTAAGTACTATACAATTATAAACCAATTTGCCACCTCTAATAAGAGAACTTTTGTTTCATAAAATATTAACTAGGTATAATATCAAAGTAATATCTTAGGACTGAGTTAGTTACTCCATAAAAAGTCAGCTAGTAAGCACAGTAAACGTCTTTAGAGTGAAGCAGTGCCCAAACACCCTCTATGAATGTAGTCGCTCGGCCTTGAATTAAATAGCACATTTCTCCTCTCCAGGTGATTCGAGGCTAAGAGCTTCTCCCCATAAACATGTTAATTTGCTATACTCGTTTCTCTCCTCTCTGAATGCTTCTCAACTGAATGCACTGCAGTTGTACAAGCAGTTTTACTGTAATGATGGTGGCTCTGAAAAAAAAAAAAACTGTCAAGGAGGAAAAAACTCAAATTTAAGTTAGCAACATAGTTTGTAAACCTCCAGCCTCTTTGGACTGTAGGATTGCTTGTACCAAGTGACAGACAGGGATGGTCTGTCTGTGATTTGGAGAACCCCCGGGGTGAATGATGTCTATATGGTAAATGCATTTGAGGCTGCCCAGAGTCTCCAGTTCAGATTCCACAGCAGGTTACAATTGCTGCTGCTGCTGCTGATGATGATAATGATGATACTCTTCCCTCCTCTTCCTCCTCTTCCTTTCCTCCTATTCCTCCTCCTCCTGTTTCCTTCCCCCCCCCCACTTAACATTTTTCTTCTATGTCACATCCTTACATAAAATTTTGTACATTTTCGTTGTGTTCCTTCTTGCCATTGATGCTTGAAACTTGCTTAATGATGCTGATCCTGCGATGCATCTTGGTTAATGTCTTTTCCTGGAGCAGCAACCAGGTCTAACTATCCTAAATAAGTTGTTTTTCTAAGGAAAAATGGCAATCCAGAATAGAGAAGGTAGATGTTTATCTCATGGCATTATTTCAAATTTGATGCCATTTCTTACTGACTCCTCAAGTTAAAAAGAGGATGGGGGGCAACCAAGATTAGGCCTCCAAACGATTCTGCATTTGAAACCCTCATTAGCACCATTGTGTAGAAAATCCATAGTTGGGTCTTTTGGAAATTGCCAAGGCTACATGCATGTACACCTATTCCTTTGTTGATTAGCACCTCTAAATATCCCATCAAACTCTATTGATCTTAGACAGCAAAGTCCTTATTGTTTTCAAGATCTTAACAATCTCCATACTGTTCAGGAAGGTTCGAGGGAGGTGAGGACCTGGAAACACAGGTTTTATTAGCTATAGTCTGGTTACAGCTATAGTCTGAAGATAGAAGTGAATCTCTGGCCCTTGACCCCCCTTCAAGGATGACTAGATTTTGCTTTATATTATCGCACAACAGATTATCTGAATGAATACATGAATTCTTAAGTTGAATTGAATATTCAATATAGATATTGGAATGGTTTCAGTGTTATAACAGAATCGAGTTATTTAAATATCTGTTATATACTGAATTATTATATAGATTAGATTTTTTTATTATCACGTATAACACCAATTTTTTATGGTGTATGTATGTAAGTACAGCAAAGGAAAGTAATTGAAAGGGTTATAAAGAAATATGCATCATAGAAGTGATTCTTGGAAATGACATTCTCTAGGGGACTTCACTTTAGTTGAGGAAAACTTTAGTTGTGAATGCTTTAAACATCCAGGGCTACAGACTAATCTAGGAAATACTACAGAGTCACCGCTCAGTTTAGCTAAACCTCCAAGCATGAGGGCATATTTGACTTCATGTCATTTTTTAGAAGAAATTAAATGCCATGTATAATTTTTCTGTGTCATGTTCATATTAATTTTGAGTTTTATAAAATAAAAATATTTATGGTTATTTAAAAATTAATAACAATTTTAAAGTTACTATTATCCAAACCAAGCTGAAGGGGACAGAGCTTTATTCCCTTTTATTTCTGGATTCCGATACCAACAAGAAGGAGGTGATCCTGCCTTCCTTCCTGTCTTTAGTTGATTCCCAACTGTCTGGCCATTGGGTTGTCAGAACTGAGGCTGAAGAAACCCAATGTCAACTTAGACGTTGGTAGGTTGGGCAAACCACATGTTCCTATTTATCCCTGTCAACCACAGGCCCCATTAACTATTTTTAATGAATCACCACTGCTTTTACTTTTGCCATCAGCCGTGACCTTCACCATCTAGAAACACATGGTCTCTCATAAACGATAGCCGGCGACATATAAACTCGAGAAGGATTCTATCACAGCTCAAACTACAATATCTATCACTAAAACAAACGGCTCATTCTAGCTGAAGAGACACTCGTATATATCACGGAACCAACCTTCCATATTTTGAAATTTACTGCCCCGTGTTGGCTGATTTTTTTTTTAAGGAGGCCAGGCAACCTTGCTCACTTAATACTTTTGATAAACTTCTGCTGACAAGGAGTGTGATTAATGATAGTTAAAAGAATTGAATCAAGACTGGGAAAGACAGAGCCAAAAACTGCAGACTGCTGGCCTGATGGAAACTAACGTCTCTACAGAAATATATGATGGACCCTCCTTTTTTACCATGCCAAGTAATTACTTGCACAGGCCTGTTGTAATAATTCCTATTACAGCCAAAACGGAAAAGTCAGTAACTCACCGCCCTGGGACAAGGTGAAGGCAAGGCCAGAGTAGCACGGATCAATATTTCATTTACTCACTGAGGTTAGCTCCTATCCCTGTATCAAATTCTTTTACAGAAAGCCATGAAAGAAATGAGGTTTGCTGCAAAACACCAATACAGAGGCCTTGCTTCCTTGGGGTGCTTATGAAAGGAGCAGAGCAACAAAGCCTTTCAGGAAAACAATATGCACTCAAGGTCACTCATTACTTGCTACTGTTGGAAAATAAAGCGCCATTAGCCTGATGTGGGAATGTACATCAATCAACTGCACACCACAAAAAGTATGTTTTCAACTTGGTGGTGCTGCTGGGAATGAATGAGCTGTTTGAACATCGTCTACACAATTTGACAATTGTGCAAAAAAAAAAAATTCTCTCTTGACAGGGAGTCATTTGTTTAAAAAATAATAATCCCATTAACATTTATTTCTGATTGCCTCTTGCCTCAAGAAAAAAAAAATATGAGGGGGAGAGAGGACAAGACCATGATAATAGTTTGTGGACATCAAGAAGTTTCTAGTTTGATCCTTTTTCCTGAAGAAAATGGTGGTTGCTCAATTGTAAAGTGCCCCACAAAACAACAGCAAATGAACTACATCTCGTTTCTCAATGTGTTTCTCTGTAGAGAGTGGGAAATGTGTGCTTCTCAGCTTGAATTTTCTATGATACTTTCTGGGGAAAGGACTTGGTGTGAACTGACTTTAGAGTCTGGGTAGAAATTACTGAATAACTTGTCTTCCACATCGAATTTTTGTAGTGTCAACCCAGCATCAGGTTTAGGTAGTGCTAACATTCATGAAGTTTATGTTGGATGAAAGACACAAATGCCTCTTTTCCTTCCCTCACATCCTGTTCCATGTTATCCCAGACCCCAGTGATGCACATTCCCTTACTACTGTATGAGAACTGTAGGTGTGGAGGACATTTTCACTGTGCCACACACTTCCTTGAGGGTGGTTCTGAAAAAGTCACCTTTTTAACTTCCTATTTTCTTTCCTCAGGATTCCAGGGAAGAGTGTGTTGGAGGGCTGATGGGCTTACTGAATGCAAGCTACTGGTGGTGTTATCTGGTCACCTTGAATGCTTCTCACAGTTTGCTTTCTGACTGAAATAACTCCAGCTCCCTTCCATAGCATTTCAAAACCACTCTCTAGCAGCCCTTCCTGTCTTCAGTGTCGTGGAACGAAGTTCACATCAAGGGTGGGAAGTCCTTGGCTGTCATACTGGTCTCAGATCCAGTCTTGTCTAAAGAAAGCAAAGGTCAGCCAGACCCAGCATCGATTCAGGTCAGCAGGATTTGCAGCCTCGCCAGTCAACAGTTTAGAAGTATTTTCATACATTCCTAGGCTGTAGATTTTCCTAAGATTTTTCACCCCTCCTCCACTCCACCCCTTAAAACTTGGACCCCAGGAGTATTTCAAGGGAAATTCAATCCATATGTGCCTGATTCGTGTTCACTTAACTCATTGACATGTTGTTTTCCAGGAGCTGATTGATGTACAAGGAGTCTCCTGACCTCTTTTCCTGAGCCTTGCAGCACTGCCTTTCTTTGAGCTGGAAAATTGCCTTTTACTTGGGGTAAGTAGCGCTTTTGAGAGTTGAAAGTTTGGAGCTCAGCTTGATCCACGGCTCCCAAATCTGCGTGGGATTCAAGGCTTGACAAATGTGGCTGCAATATATAAAATACTTTCTTGCCTCGTTTCTTCTTCTTTTTTCTTTTCTTTTTTTTTTTTTTTTTTTTTTTTTTTTTTTTTTCATGTGTGACACCAGTAGCTGGAGAAGAAAGGACATAGAGGCCATGCTTACCTTCAGAGCACCCAAGCAGGTATCTTTGGAAGTTGTAGTATGGCTTGGATGGTTTAAGACACATCTGTTCTCTTCAACCACCCTTCCCCTGCCTTGATTTCTTTCATGTGCTCCCAACCCAAAGACCTTCCTTTGCCAAGTTTTAAATGTGCAATAAAGGCAGCAGCTGACTTTAAACCCTGCTTTGATTCTGTTGGGCAACATCTCAGCTTGGGTTAAGTTCCCTGGCAGAGTATTTCAGTGGACTCTGTTAATGTTGTCCGTTGGAAGGCATCATAAATTATACCTCTGAATAGACAGGTCATAGAGGCAAGCTACTTTCTCCATCACTTCTGCTGAGGGAAGTGGCATCTGAGCAGGGCTGTGCCTGGGTCCTTTGTCAAGAATAACATCACAGGATGATGTCTTAGCTCATCTAATACACTGGATGGAAAAGCAGGATTGGAGCCTCCAGAACCCAAGACAACCTGCAACAGTTTGGGAGGCTGTCTCAACAGTCCCGACTCTGTTAGATGCAAATCCTCTATTTGTGATACTCAATGTGTTCCACTGATTTATATTTATGTATGCACTGGGATTTTCTAGAGAAGCCAAAAGTCAATTTCAACTAAATATTCCTGTCTAATTCAGGCATGCTGAAGTTCTACCAACTAAAGACATGTGCCATACCGACTGGCAAAGAGAAAGAAGATCATAGCTAATATGTATTGGATACCCATCACTATGTCTGAAACCACTCTGAGTACTTTGCAGACTCTTGCATTTGTTCCTCACCAACTTCCTTCCCCATGGCTGTTGCTACTTCTCTTGCTTATGATAATAGAAAGCCAAGATTTTTGGGTCAGTGTTAAAATGTCAGATTCTTGGAGCTCTTATAGGGCTGCTGTATCACACACTATGAGCCTGCATGCCCTCAAGATATATGGAGTGTATGCCAAAGCTAGAGGCCCACAGCATTGTGCAGCACCACAGAACACATGTGTGAGCTTTAGGAAGACTCTAGCACATTCTGGTTATAAATGAGGGACTCAGAGGGCAACTGATGTGTGTTAGCTTAGACAACTGAGCCAGGACTCAAACTCAGCCCTGCTGGAAATGATGGCAGCAGTAACAGGACCCTCAGGTACCCTGTACTCAAGAATTATACTGTCCAGGCCAGAGATCCCAATGACAGGAATTTTTGTGTGTCACAGAGAGAAAGGCCAAAGCAAACCTTACTGTCTTCATTTTATAGGCAAGGAAATGGGCTGGGGGAGAGGGGATAAGAGGAGAAAGTAACATTCAAAGCCACACCAAGTAAAGAATATGGTCTGCTTTTAAATGCAAGTGTGCCTGCTGGCAAATCCAAGAGCATCTTCAATCAATGGAGATGACTACATCTAGGTCCTTCTCACTGAATGACAGCTAGTAAGCAGAAAGTGCCATGTGTATAATCAAAGACTCTCAAGAAGATGGTGATAATTAGGAAGAGAAAGAGAAGGAAGTGGATGAGGGGGAATGAGAATGTTCAAATTCCCAAGGGGAGTCCATATGGTAGAATCAGCAACTTCTTATATAAATGGTCGAGCTTCAGGAGTCTGGCTTGTCCATTTTTCTAGTGAAACAGCTCCTGAAAGGCCATATTCCTAGTATTTTCCAATTTGAAAATGTGGTAGTTGACTTGAGAAGTGAGTTTAATCAAATACATGTCTGCAACTTAAACAGGGGCATCTTGTGGCCACCAAAACATTGGGCAGACTGCCTATGCTACAGAATCAGCCCCATGGGCTCTGCCATTGCCACGTGAGAACAACTGCTCACAACCTGAGAATCCTCACCAAACCTCTCAACAGAGAGCTGCAGGAGAGGGAAGTCTATGTGATGCCTTACAGGGAGATGGTCTCATTTGCTCTTGAGTTTCTGACCTTCTGACTTCTAGTGCTTTTTGCAGCCTCCCTTCTTCCAGCCACTCCACTGTCGCTCCTCCAAGCACAGGAAGCAGACTCCTTCTGTGATGGAGTAAACATTCCACTTCAGGTCAAGGCACTTGGACCTCTGCTGTATGTAGTTCAAGTTTCAGCCAAAGGCCAGAATCAATACCACAAATCACTGCCAACTGGACAAGAAGCCTCTTGTCTCCTTACCCCCTTTTGGAGATGCCTGTTTCTAATGCTTAGCAATTTCATTAAGTAGGACTCATTAGTCAGTGTCTCCTTAGGAGGTCTGCACTCCTTAAAGCTATTTTTGGTGTCAGACAGACCTGATCTCTACACTGTCACCTGAGGAATGACATAGCACCTCAGGAGTGTCAGCATGTTTACTGTGACAATGCCTTGGGATGAATGGACTTCAATATACAAAGCTTTCTGCAACAATAAGAGATCAAAGTCATGAGGGAAGTGTATATCTCTGCTAAATGTATCAGGTACAAGCATTTATAAGAACATAATGTTGAAGCTGTCCAGTAGACGTGTAGCATGGCATAAAGTTATCTTTTGTGGAGAAGAAATGCTGCCATTCAGACACATAAGTTGCTTCAAATGACGATGTGTATCTTCATTTCTCACAACTAAATCAAATAGACCTAAGGCAGGAAGACTAACTGAAAGTTTAAATTTTGATAACTTCCTTGTATGTAACAGAGTATAGGGCCTTCACCTGTTAAAGCTTCTGGGTTTAAAGAGAAAGTGGGGTTAATTTGTCCCTTCTAATTTCTCAAAGGGCTATCTGAGTTTTGTTTTTAATTTCTGTGCTGCACAATATAGGCACTTAGACAATGTAAGAACCTAGGAAGCAATTTCTGATCTCAAATTTATGGTTTTAATAAATGAATGATTTCATCAGACTCATTAGGATACCCCAGTTATTGCAGTCTCTGAAGTGATATATTCCTTGAAGTATGGTGGGGCACACTGGCAAACTGGGACCAACCAACCTATCCATCAACTACGGATCTAGTAGATGCACTACAGTTCTATAAACAGGGCTATTCATTCTGCAGCTCATAAGGTATCCCGGGTGAATGGTGGCCCTGCTGTGATCATTATAGTGGCACCTTAAAAAGAATGAACTAGATTAAGAAAAATAGAGACAGATTTCTAAGACAAACTGTTCAGAGACATTTTTAGAATAGTACATGTCTATGCTATTATTTTAACTAATACACACTTGAAAACAATGAGCATATGTACATTCATGCCTGTGTATGTACATACTTACAAAAATCTCTGGAAATAGTTCAAGTGTCTCCATGCTATCACTTGTGGGGAAGAATCAGGAGTGGGTAGCTCTTAAAATACTTTTTGCCGTGTGGGTAATGTTATAATTTTTAAAAGAGAAAGAATTTAAGCCTAAGTTCACATTTGTGGTTATTTTCCAAACAGATTTGGTAAGTATAGGATCATAGCAGCCATACATCTTTGTTTTCTAGGCCAGTGCATCCCAGAAAACGGGAACAGTTTCTATAGCATTTCTTTGTTGTAAACAATAGCATGGAAAACTGAGGGTTGACCTCACCAGTTCCCCAGTTAGTTCCTGTAACAAACAGCAGTGTCTACTGAGTGCCTGGAGAATGACTTAGGGGATACAACCAAGAGAGTTTACATTCTATGAGTCAAAGAATGCATAGGCAGTGGGAGGAACCTCCCAGACATCACAAAACCCATGCCAAAAGTATCCCCCAAATACACAATGTATTTATCAGTTGCCTGACTTAGAAATTCCACATCTCATCAGCCATTACCAGAGCTTGCACAGTTTTTCTGTTTTGTGTGCATTTTGTTCCATTCTCTTCTTCTTAAAGCAGATGTTCTTGGCATCGATAATTGAAAACCAGAAAGGTGTCTATTCCATTCTCTCTTGAGTCACATTCTCTCCCTGCAAACAAGATTGCTTAAAATGTCTGTCCTTTGATGCCACCCAAAATGCTGTGAAACTTATACCCGTTATGTTCCCATAACCTCACATAACAATATTCCTCCTTAATGTTACCAAATACTCTCTACATATTTTTATGTGGCCACAAATACAAGTTTTCATTTGCTTCTAATAGAAGATTAGGGAAATATTCCAGGCACTATTTATTTAATAGATACCCGAATCAAGGTCCTGTGGTGCTAAGCATGCTTACATAGATTAACTGTTAAGTGCTGCTAGCTGCAGAACTGGAACCCAGATCTTTTGAGTTCAAAGCTGAGGCTCATCCATTATGCTCTACTTACATACTAAAGGAAAAAGTCGTTTCATTGTATTATAAAACTACATTTATTGGAAAGCTGAGACAAATACAACTCTAAGCAAGACTTACAAGGTTGGAAATTTCCATGTTTTCTCTAAGTTGGAGTTGTGTGTGCTGGGTTAGGATCTATGGCTTCTTGACGCTCACCATTGAGATTTCAGTTCACAAAGGCAGTCAGGTCAACAGCGAAGACAGTTTCTTACAGCTTTCCCTGCACTCCTGTGCCCTCTATTTGATCGTCTGCCAGGGTTGTGAGCACTGCCAAGTCAAACAGTGCGCAACATCTCCGTGAGGCTCCGCTGGGAGCTGAGGAATTCCGTACTTGGAAAATTGGGCGGTGTAGGGCGGGGGATGGTGGGGGTACCGCAGCAGGACTGTGGTCTTTGAAGAGTGCGGATGCAGACAGTATTAATCTTATTCTTTTGGTGTTTCTGGTGTTAAACTATTTATTTGCTGAACAACCCCTTTCTGGCCCAGCTATCTGCATTAGCATCAATTAGCGTGGGCATCCTAAAAATGAGACAAACTTTTGTGCCTTCTCCAATGAAATTTAAATAAATAAATAATCTTTGAATGGGGGGGGGGTACTGTGTGTACTGAGGCAATCATGAGCACAATCTCAGGTCCTGACTTTTGACCTTGTCTGAGGCAGTGCCTCATGGTTGCCAGCCTAGCTGGCCTGGGAGTCCCAGCTTCCAGGAATTCCCCCATGCCCAACTCCTATCTCTCCTTAGGAGCACTGAGGTCGCAGATGCACACCACTGCCCACCAGTGTCACCTGGGTTCTGAGGAGTCCCAATTCAAGTCTTCAAGCTTGTGTGGCAAATGCTTACTGAGCCATCTCCCCTCTCTGGCCCTTAAGGAGAACACTATGAGTGAGTGCCATGGAAACCAATGGCAGTTCCACAAACAACACTGTTTCTCTAAGAGAATGTAAAGGCTTCTCATTACACTCCCATCTCTAAGGGTCTCCTTTCCCTGGCTTCACTGCTAGGCAGATCGTATAAATGCGGTAAATGTGTTGTTATGTTTTTAAAAATTACTAAATGATTAGTTCAAGAAATTGTATTTGAATTTTCTATTCCAGGATACTTCCTTGTCTTACTCTTTAAGCTACAAAATTTCTCCTTGGCCTTACTCGTACGAATGCTACAAGAGTATGAGGCTGACTATTTATCAATACAGATATACTTTCATGTAGTTAAATAGTAGCCCAAAGCCAACACATTTATGGATTTTGCCCTTGGCACTTTGTCTTTTCCTTACACAAACATGTTTTATATTAGTGTTCTTTACTGAAATTTTTCCATTTAAAAAAGTGTTATGCTTCACCATAAACATCAAAAGAAATGTTTTTTAAAAGTCTTAAATCTTGTGTAATTATCAGATTAGGATGACTGGTGCTTAACCTTATGTTACATAACTCATGCTCACCAAGCTCCTCCATCTGCTTGAGTGAACCTGAAGTTCTGTTTCCCTCCTGCTAAGGACACATGATGTCACAGTCAGGACAAGAGCAAAGATACTGTGTCACTGTCACTCTCAGAGTGGCAGGCACCTCCTCCATGCCATGGTCCCCAGCTGTAAGTGAGACTGTGATGTGCATGGACAGAATACACTGAGACTGAGAGCTTCTGCCAGCTTTGGTCATTGGTTGACCCCACAGAATACAAGCAGCAAGCATCACACCAGGCCATGCAGCTCAGGCTCTTCCCCCACTTCAGCCGGCCTTCAAGTGCTGGGATCATTGGTATGTGCCTCCATATGGGGTTTAAGAGATAAATTTGCATTGTATTTAACTCCGGAGATTCAACTGTTATAATAGTTAATTACCCAGATTAACAGCATCCATTTATGATCAACATCTGGATATGTCTCCTTTTAATTTAGTGTTACAGATGTTTGAAATTCAACATTAAGAAAAGTGAGATGACATATGGTAAAAACATTCTAAATGCTCTGAAGTCTTTTGAGCCATGAAAACAAAAAGAAATTATAGATAAATATTGATAATAATGAAATATTATTTACAAGTGAATATTATAAGCATCATGATTCAAATTCCCTATTAAATAGTGAGAGGACACTAATTGAGGTCTATCAAATCATTAAAAAATAACTGTCAAAACCTATTGTGATGGCTAATCTTGGTTGTGACCCTGACTACATTTGCAATCAATTAAACCCAAGCAACTGGATAGGGTTTTATGGGATTTTCTTGATTGGATCATTTGAGATGGGAAGACATCCTAAATCTGTGCCATGCATGGTGGCAGCTCATGTCAAAGGACATGGAAGAAGGAAACTCTTGCGTTTTGCCTACTGGTCCTCGCTCTCCCTCTCAAGTTCATCTACTCCACTACTGAGGCCTTTCTTCACTTGTCTTAGAACTTACTTTGGGATTCCAACATAGACTGAAGACCAGCAGCTCTTTAGGAATTCCCTAGACCCCAAAACCAGAGTGGGATTGAGACATCCAGCCTTGTGGACTGAGAACTTCCAGATCCTTTGACTTTCCATCATGAGAAATAACCAGTATCTAGAAACCACTCCAGTAAATACTCTCTTAACATGTATGTGTTCTTTATCCTGTCAGTTCTGCTCCTGTAGAGAACCCTGACTAACACAACTGTGGTGGCAAATATGTGGCAAAATAAGGACTTTTGCCATTCAATGACTAGAGTACACTTTTGATATTTGGGGATATTCTTAACAATGTTTATCAGTGTTATTTTAAAAAAATCAACATTCTATTTGTATGGCTTCTCAATACTAGAATGATGTTTATCTTGGTATTTTCTTTTAAATTTGGTTTTATTCTTTTCTAGTTTTTGTATTGCTAAGATCAAACCCAAAACCTATACCTACTAGGCAAGTACTCTACTGAGCTCTACTGAGCCACATCCCAGCCACCAGTGCTGACTCTTTCAGAGGAGAGCAAACCTCAACCTGGAGGATTTGGCCTACCTGCCAGCTGCTTCTGTAACATTTATTGAAAGGGAGTTATATTTACATACCACCTATGGTTATGTCTGTCACAGGAAAAATAGTTGAGACAGAAACTTTCAGAACCACAAAAGACAAAATGATTTGCATTTGTTCCTTTTAAAATAAAACTTTCTTTTTAATGAACATAGCAATTGTATATCAGCAGGGCACAATCTGACATTTCAATACATATCTACAATGACATTATTTCTCCCATCTCTGTACCTATTGACTGTCTTTCTCTTACTCTATATCTTTCCTACCCTCTGATAACACTAGTCTACTTTCTACATCTTGGAGACCAAGTATTGAAATGTATGCTTTACTACAGTTAATTATCTAGTGTGTGAGCATCATGCTGTGACACTCATGCATAAATCAGAGGACATCTTGTAGTAGTCGGTTGTCTCATACCAACATGTGGTCTCAGGATTCCAAGTCTTCTGCTTGGTGATAAGCATCTTTAGGCACAGAGCCATCTCACCAGCATGTCTTCACCTTTAAAACTTTCACATATGAGTGAGAACAAGATTTTATGTGTGTGTTATTGGCTCTTTATTAAAAAAAAAAAAAAACGTTGCCAACTTCTTTTTATATTAACCCCTGATATACAATAATAAAAATATTAGATGGCAGTGTGGTGGTGGTGCACACCTTTAACCCCAGCACCTGGGAGACAGAGGCAGGTGGATCTCTGCAAAGGGAGTTCCAGGACAGACTACAAAGTTACACAAAGAAATCCTGTCTCAAAAAAAAAAAAAAAAAAAAAAAAAAAAAAAAAAAAAAAACAAAAGGAAAAAGAAAGAAACTTAAATGTACTAGATAGCTAATAATATAGCAAAGTTTATGCTATATTCTTATAATCAATTATCATGCAAATATTAAAATACTTTCCATGAAGTATTTAGAGATACTGGAACATGTTGCTTATATAATGCTAAGTGTGAAAAAGCAGAATTCAAAATTATTTATATAATTCCTTTTTGACCTAAAAATACTCACTCATATACACACAAATAGATGAGAGAAGCCAGACACCAAATGTTAGTGGTGATTATTTGTAGGGATGAAATTGCTATTTGTATTTTTGTTCTCTATACTTAGATATGTTTTTAAATGTTCTAAGTGGTGTTTTTTATCATTAGATAAATATTAATTTTATTTTAATGCCTGAAGGAATGAATTAAGTGGTGTAATTACTATGTCACTGAATTCTTTCTCATATTCCCACTTATCTAAAAGCAGGTGCTGAAAGTAGACTTAAGGAGACCTCAAAGGTGACTGGGAGTCAAGCTGACAATTACCAGCACTCCCACGTATTTAGCCTTAAAGCTGAGTCCCAGCAACATAGTGTTAAACTGACAACACATTCATCATCTTCCACCTGTTCTTACAGAAGAGCTAGGCTTCAGAAATCTGAGAATTTGGGGCCCAATATGCTGAGTTTGCATCTCCTCTTTCATAGACAAGGAGTTTGATGCAGACAATTGCCTCTTCACAGCTCATTGGAATTGTTGCACTTCTCACACTCACCTCTGGACAAACATTTTCCACAAGCCACCAGTTCCCAGTGGACATTCCTGCTGCCCTGGACATTCTTTAGAGATTCCAGTTGTGTTTTAGCTTAAGTTTGTCTCCTGTAGATAAAGAAGTAAGATTCCTGTCCCAGCAAGCATTAAGTCTTCCTACATAGTGGTGTTACATTTGCAAAGATCTCTTTTTGATTCATCTGCCCCTGGATCACCTGTAAGTACTTGTCAATGGTAAAATTTTATTACTCTGGGTATGTATCTCTAATTCAACAAGTAGGTTATGTAACCTCCATGTAATTGCTGAGGAGGGGAAGTGTGTGTTCAATGTCATAGATACAGGGAGGAGAAGGAGGCTGTTTGCATATGAACTTCTTATACAGCTGCTGAAACAGAAGGAAGCAATTAAGACTCTCAGGTGTGGAGCCAAGAATTCAAACCCCTAGAAGTGGAGCTTCTGGGGGAGAGATTAAGGATGAGAACCAGTACATTAAAGTGAAAAAGGAGGCAAGAAGAGAACATAAATACTACAGAATAATGATCTCTAAAGAGATGTGTTTGCTATCCCCATTTTACAAGTGAGAAATGAGAGGTAGAGCAGAGATGTGTTAATTTCATGCAAACTCACATTGCTTAACGGTTGGGCCAGGAAATAAACTCAGATCCTTAGCATGCCAATGACCACAGTTCATGCCACAGTTATCCCATGCCTGACAATAGTAATGAAATCACTGCTCAAGAGCAATTCCATATCCTCACCCTCAAACATGTATATTAGGACGACTTAGTCAGAGACATCACCTTTTAGAAGCAGCTTTTATCTCAGGCAATGTAGCAGGCAATGAATGGATGCTACAGCGCCTTTCGCACCACAAGATGTTAAAGAAAATAAGGGATATATTTAAAACCTGATGCCTCATTTTCATAATAACCATGAATATGTCCCCTAAAAATTTTTATATATAATAAATTAAGATCAGAGATTAGGAGAGATCATAGCACAAATCATGGCGTAGCTTGGTTTTCTTTCCCTGTGAACTATAAACAGTATTCATAATGTCACTGGGATGTTGGAGACTGTATCAAACACAAAGGTGAAGAGTTTCTGTTCCCTTAAAAGTGGGTATTTTCTTAGTAGCTTTAAAAGCTAAAAATGAGCTGGGGAGGTTGCTCAGTGGTAAGAGCACCTGCTGTTTTGCTGGATTGGTTCCCAGCATCCACACCAGACCCCTCAATACCACCTGCAAGTCCAGTTCCTGGAGGTCCAACACCCCCTTTCTGTCTTCCATGGACAACTACACGCACATGCACATACATCACATGCATAAATGAATAATGAATACATATTTAAAATACAAGCGAAAAACTGGCATTGTACGTACAGAGCCCGTTCCCCAACACTGTAAACATGCAAACAAAAATCCTAAAAGGAAGGCATGGACCTCTTATGTACATGTTTTATGCTTCCTCAATTTTCCACAGACTTTTGGGGGTGCTAATTTACCAAAAAGGTTTTGCTTCTGTCTTGTTACCTGTGAAGAAAGAGCATGGTATGAGAAGACCCAAAATAAACCAAGATCTCTGCTAAATAGTGCAACTGAACTTGGCAAGCCTCCATGCCAGCCACCACTTGGAAAAGTTCAGAAAACTGTAACATAGCTATTCGTCTGAATGGCTGCCCTGGCCCCAGAATGCATAGGCTGAAATCCTCACCTTCAAGGTGATGGTATTAGGAGGTGAGGACTTTGAAAGATGATTAAATCATGAGACTGGTCCCCTCGGGCAGGCTCCTTTACAACAATGTTCTTACAAAAAAGGCCAAGAGGGACTTCCTGGTACATCTGCCACACAAGGGCATAGAGGATGGGGTCTTTTCAGAGACTTAATTTACCTGTGCCTTACTTAATATTGGACTTCATGATCCCCACAGCCATGAGAAATAAACTCCTGTTCTGTAAAAGCTACCAAGTGTTCTGGAACTTTGTTAGAGAAACCCAGAACATCTTTCAGAGGGTGTCCTGTACCTCTTGAGAACTAGAAAACCTCAGTCTATAACCTGGTCTCACTGAACTGAAATCTGCAATTAATCAAAATTCCAGTTTATTCACCATATGCATTTTCAAGCTTAAAGAACTCTCCATGATGCCTGTGAGTAAAGGAGGGTCTATTGGGACAACAAGCCAAGGATCAGTTTAGTTTTCCTGTTGTTCTCATGTCCGGCAGATGGGAAGAGCGTGGCATGATGCTCGACACAGGCACTCAATTGACACTTGCTCATGAGTATATGCCAGTCAGTAGTGATCTGGGTACCGAGAAAGGAAAGTTCAAGAACAATTTAGCCATCCTCACTTGCCTTAGTAGGCTTGATCTCCTCTGGTGGCCTCAGTCTAAGATCACCATCTATTTCCTCTCCCAGTAAATTGATGCCATTAAGAGCACAAAACATTTCTAGAAGGCATGAGTTGGGACAAGGGCAGTGCTGAATGTTTCAAACACTATAATGGGCATCTGTTTCGGGGAACTCCAACCTTTAATTGTTTGCTTGTTTGTTTGTTTGTGTTTTGCTTTGTAATAATGTAGCATCTCCCTTCCTGTGATGATGCAGAAAGCCACTTTCCTGCATATTTTAGGGTAAAGTGGAACAACCCATGATCTCCAGGGCCAGGTCATTCTGAAAGTTCTTTTCCTTGGCCCCCATTTGGAACCTATGACCCAGTACCCAGAACTGAGATTCAGTCCAAGGACTTGTGCTAGAACTATAGAATTCTGAATAAAGAGCTACTCTTTTGAGAGTGTGTGTATCTGTGTGTGTGTGTGTGTGTGTGTGTGTGTGTGTGTGTGTGTGTGATATGTGCAACATTCATGTGTGAGAGTGCAGGTACAAGCACTCCACAGCATGTAGATGTCAGGTGTTGGTCCTTGGCTCATCCCTGTTTCTTTGCCAGCCTACCTGGTCTGCGACTTCCCAGGCATTCTCCGGTCTATAGGAACTATAGAAGCATTAGGCTTGCAGACGCCTGGTTATACATGGTTAGGAGGTTTGAACTCATGTCCTCACACTTGCATTACCAATCAATTTAGCCATGGAACAATCTCTTCAGTGGCCTTGAGTTACTTTCTCATCAGATTTGCTAGCCTAGTAGGATATACAATTGAAGCCAGGTGCTGTTTGCCATCCTCGCCAACACATGAAGAGAGTCTCCTTGAGAATAAAGCCAACCCAAAGAAAAGCAGTGCCAAAAGCTGGAGAGGAGGCAGATTTAAATACATGCATTAAACATTTCTGTCCAACAGTACATAAAGGCAGCTTTGTACTCAAGGTCTCTGGTGTATGAATTGATAAATTCCCCTTTTTATTTCAGTTGGTTTGATTTAGATATTTCATGCCCTGCCACTGTTGACTTCCTGGCAGGACACATAAATGTTTTCCATTAAGTCCTCAAGCACATCCTGAATCAAATGCCATTAGTGTACCCATTTTCAAGATTGGAGACTTTGAAAGGTTAAATCAAATTATTTGCTCAATAACATATACCTGAAAAAATGGTCTCACAATATCTCATTACAAAGATTTACATTTCATCAGACTATTTTAAGTAGTATTTACTGTTTGGAATTACTAAACTCTGCATTTGGAAAATATCAGAAGGAAATGAGTATTCTAGAAACTCACTCTAATGATCTTTTCCCTGTGAAAGCATGTCCCCGGAGGAGTACACGAATGACTGGCCCATTGATAACTCCCCATAACTGGACCTCTTTGAATTCACTTTTTTACAGAACCCATCTTAATTCAGTCCATGCTATAATAGGTTGCAGGTTTATGGTTACAGTCATAGGTAATTTACCAAGGTCAAAGCCAGCAAAGGGTAAACTTGGGAATAAAATCCTTCTTGGTTTCATGGTTCCTCCTCCAGTGTTTTTCTATTTCCCAATAGTGATACCCCTCCAGTACCTTTTTCCTAGAGCCAATTAAATTTTCTTCAATAAAAGAATCATAGTATCTTTCACATTAATCTTTTTTTTTTCATATTCATGATGGAAAACTACCTTCAGAGCTTAAGTCATCTAGTTAAAAGTCATGGGAATGACCTATTGATGTTAGAAATTTGTTACAAAAGAAGGCAAAGTCTACTGTCGGGTTTTGCAGTCATAGCACTGACCCCAACTACACATAAATCTAAATCTCAGGAGTTCTGTAGAGTGCCTGGGCCTGAAAAGAGTCACACCAAACAAAACAATCTTTATAGGGTGAAATTCACTTAAAAAAAAAAACTAAATGGCATATAATGATATGGATAATAAAGGACCCCCACAGATTTATGGTTGAAGGCTTGGTCTCCAGATGGTGGTACTATCTGGAGAGAAGGCAAAGACTCTGGGAGGGCCTAGATGGATGACAGTCACTATGCGCCTTGGAAGGCTATCTTGTCCCTGACCCCTCCCTAACTCTCTCCTTCCTACCTAGAGTTCTCCCTTATATCCTCTTCTCCATAGTGTTTTACCTGAACACATGGCCAATGGAGCCAGGAAACACAGACTGACTTTTCTTAAACCAAAGTAAGTTCCTCCCCTTTTTAAATTGCTTATCTCAAGTGTTTGCTACAAAGACAAAAAGAGTGACACATTGTGACCTTGTTGTTCCTGGAGTAACAGAGAGCTCAGGCAGGGAAATGAGAAGAGAGAGTCACTGCTACTATGGAAAGGCAAAATGGGTAGAGAATTCTGCAGAAGTGTGCCATTCAGGAAAATGCAATCTTACCAGTGCAAAGCACTCGTGTTCCCCACACGTTTCTGTGGGTTGTCTACTCTACTCCAGCCCCGCTTCTCTCCCTGATGCCTAGCTGCCACACTGAATCTTCATCTGCTTTGCTCTCTGGTGAAGTTGGTTGGAACTACATGAAAAAACTCAAAGCTCATCTGCCTCCTCAGTGTCTGTAGGAAAAACTTAATTGCCTACTGCGTCCCTCCTCCTTGGAAAATTCCAATTTCCCTCGCTAATGTAGGCAGAGCAACTAATAAAACATATGTATAAGAACATTTTCTCTGGCCTAGAAAGATGGCTTGGTAATTAAGAGCACTTGCTACTCTGGCAGAGGACCTGACTCAGTCCCTATCCCCTCCATGGTGGCTCATAAATGTCTGCAACCACACACACACACACACACACACACACACACACACCTTTTTGAAGCAATCAATCCTGTTCTTTGCAACAATATAGAAGGTCCTGGACATTAAGCAATGGGGAAGAAGCTAGATACACACAGGCAAATATGTGATTCATTTTATATGCAGAATCTTGAGCAAGTCAATCACACAGAAATACAATAAAAAGGTGGTTACAAGGATGGGGAGATTCAAGGCTACAAAGCTGCAGTTATAAAGGATAAGATGAACTCCAGGAGGACTGATGTCAATAGTATTGTGTTTGATACTGGAAATGTGCTAAGAGGGCAGATTTTAGGTGCTCTTATCACAATACATTAAAAAGGAAATTATATGAGGTGATGGATATGCTAGCTTGCTTAACTACTAGTATTTCACTTTGTATATGACTGTCAGAACACTGTTTTATAACACAGATAGTATATACAATTTTTAAAAATAAGCTCTACAGCAATCTTAATGTCGGGAGTCTTTCTCCAAGCATCACACATTAGGTTTATGGTATTCGTGTATTTATTAGTGATGTGACCTTGATCTCTTTGCAAACCGTGTTTTAGGCAGCATATTCTTATGGTACCACAAGACGCACTGGACCATCCTTTATCTTCTGTTTCTTTGTCTTTTGTCTCTGTCTTCAGCCCTAAAATCTCCCATTGCTGCTATGAGCCATGGTTCCTTTCACTGGAGAATCAATGGCACTTAGAAATCAAGAACGGTGCTTCCTTGTATTACTATGGAGATGCCATTGCCTCTAAGCCTGGAAGCAGACAGAACTAAGAGAGGCATTATTCATCTAACCTGTTGTACTGGTTAGTTGTCAACTTTACACAAGCTAGAATAAGCTTGAAAGAAGAAGGAACTGTCCCCATCAGACTAACCTATGGGCAAGTCTGCAAAGCTTTTTTTTTTTTTTTTAGGACTGCTGATTGATAGAGGATGGCCCAGCCCACTGTGGACAATACCACATCTGGACAAGCAGTCCTGGAGTATGGAAACTATCAGGCTGAGCAAGCCATGAAATGCTAGTGAAGCAGCTTTGATACATTGTTACCGTCTGAGGGTGGGCTTTTCAAGGATGCTGCTGTCTTTGAGTCACCCATGCTTCTTGGTTCACCAAGATGGATGGGGTTGAATGAGTTCTTTGTTTTGTCCTCTGTGCCCTATGTAGGTTGATTGCATATCTGTTCCCATCTCTCCTGGAAAAAAATCATGTCACGTAATATGTAGCTAGTAGTTTATGCTAATAACTCATATTCCAATCCAACACTTCAGTATTTGCTTTAGTTTTTGTGCTTCTATTATTTATAAATTATTTCTCTCATGGTAGAGACCTTAATTATTATTGTCTATAGCATATTTACCTATCTGTTCAATGTTAGTGTGCTCCTTAGTACCGGGCCTTTTAAAAATGTGCTTACTGACAGTTTTACAGAATTTTTGCATTGTATCTTTAACTTTACAACACACTGTTTCCCAAAATCAGTTCATTCAGGGTGAATACATTGTTCATTTACCCATGTTAGTGTTTCTGATCCATCTTGTATTCTGGGTACATCCAAGTTGCCTTTAATAGACTATTAACAGACTATTAATAGACTATTATTATTTTGGCTATTATTTTGGCTATTATTGGCTCAAAGATCTACTGTTCTTATGTTGATACTGAAATATCATCTGTGCTTTAGCCCTGAATGCCTTTTCCAATCCTTACTTCATTTCCAACCTTGCTTTCATCCCAAATAGGTGTCCAGTTTCTGTAATTTCTGCTTTACTCTTCCTGAATCTCTTCTGCATACTCTCTCTCTCTCTCTCTCTCTCTCTCTCTCTCTCTCTCTCTCTCTCTCTCATTCTTTGTTCCTAATTTAAGGGTGGCCTATTACAAACACCCATTTTTATTTTGCTTTCTAATAAAGCCACATGTATTGGGAATTAGCAGTGAATTAGAAAAGTAGGACTATGTTGTATTATCTCAATCAGTTAAATTCTTTTTTTCTCCTACAACGTTCAATACGTGATAGCTTTGAATTAGAGAAAATAAATTTCAATATAATATGTTCCAGCCAAGCACACTGTTCAGTCATAACCCTTTAAAGTGTTCTTATTTTACTTCCTTCTATATTTCTGGCAGAAAAGCAAATATTTCTGACCAGACCACAGACTCGTAGACTCTGGGCAGTGTTTGCCATTGTTAAGCTCAGATTTCCTTGAAGGCCAGCAGACCTGACGTCTGCCATGAAGTCAAGCAAATTGCCTTTCCATTTCCACAGTTGGAAACTATGCATGGTGAGAGAGGGAAAAAGCTAGAAATGGCCGGCTGTGTTTAGTTTGGACCAGCCATGCAAAAGTGAGGGTGCCCAGCATGAGTTCTGCTTGAAGGAAGGTCTGAAAGCCTGGCTCTGGTGTGTGCCTCAGAAACCTACCTATTTCACTTTGACTACAGCTCAGCTACATAAGCCAAACGGCTCTGCGTTGGCCCCTCTTGAGTCAGATCAATCTCCACCTAATCAAGTATATGAAGTTGAGAAGAACAAGGGAGCGATTGAGCATCCGAAACCCAGCTGTTAATTTTGGCCTTTGGGAACAGCAACAAATGGGTTTCAGAGTGTTTGCTTAATCATGTTTCATTGGTACTTTTTGTGGCTAGTAGGAATTCGAGTAAAGAGAAAGGTCTTTTCTATTGTCAATATGAAGAATTTATACCTACCCAATGCCAACTTTTAAATTTGGGATTTTTCAAATTGCTTTTATAAAAAAGAAAATAATTACCCAGAGGAGTCATGCCAGTGAACACTGACAAAGATTGATTTGTTGGAGTATTTAGAAAGCCAATTCTGTGTTGGGTCATCCATTTAAATGATCCTTTTGTGTTCCTAATGCAATGTTTCAAAACTTAATGGTCTATCTACATTCAGAAAGATTAACAACTAGAAAAGCACTTCTTGAGGAAGAGCAAAAATATTTTAAACATTACGGAATTTAAACCAGAACTGGAAATACTACATTCTCACGCACTTCCATCAGAAACAGAGGAAGTCCTCCTACCCAGTGTCAGAAGCCAGAGAAGCAAATTACTGACATATCACCTATGTTCCATTTTCCTTTTGTATGTAAATGCCTTGTCAACCTGTTTTAAGACACCTATGTGTCTTTAAGACACCTGGAACAGTGTGTGTGTGTGTGTGTGTGTGTGTGTGTGTGTGTGTGTGTGTATGCGTGTACATGTGTGCTTGTATACACAGAAATATCTGTGAAACATTTAAAACAATCTCAAAGGCTTTGATTGAACCTAGTTTTGAAATCTGCTTTTACAAGAAGGGCTACCCTTAAGGAACACCTCGGACAGGTAGCCTACAAGGAGATACTAGAGTAACCCAACACCCCCATTCTACAAACAAAACCATTGAGGCCATAAAATTGCTTTCACTTATTTAAAAATTATCATTAGAAATTCACCCTTCTTATAGTAGGCATTGGGATTTTATCTTTATACTCTAACAGAAAGACTGGGTCAGTGGCAGAAACAGGGGTATGAGAATTTGGTTATTTCCTGAATCAGTTCAGTTTTTGTTATCACTACAAACTCAGTAATGTTGATGAAAAAGATACAATAACATCGGTAAAGTGTTCAGAGACTAAGTGCTGGGGAGATGGCTAAGGGGTGAGGAATGCAAACTGCTCTTTCAGAGGACCCAAGTTTACTTCCTTGCACTCATGGCAATGGCCCATACACTCCTGTAACTCTAGCTCCAGGGCATCTGATGCCCTCTTCTGGCCCCCACAGGCAACACACTCATATGCACATGTACACACACAGAGAGAAACAATTCCCATAATACGTATGTAAAATTTTAAATCTTTTTAAGTGTACAGACTGGAGGAATACTATTGAAGTAGATTTTACCAGGAAAGAGTCATGGCTATTTGCCTTTAATGTTACAGAGAGCATGGATAATTTCATGAGTAAAATATATCAATTTTAAATGCTCATGTTTTGTAAGGATGGAAAAATTTAGTCTAATTCACCCTAGACTCTGCCCTAGCAGTGAGTAGGTGAAAGGTCATGCTTGACTGTTTACAACAGGGTGGGTTACTGACAGCACCTGTGAGTGAATGAGAACAGGAAATGAGATGCGCCACGCTACCCAGAAGCCCAGAAGCCCTAGCAAAAGCAGACTTCCTGGGCAAAGCATGGGCTTGGATAGTTCAAACTGATTGGTCCACACTGGATGCTATTGAGATGATTGGTTTGTAATGCACGGGCTTTGTTGAAACCCTATAAAAAGCTGTCTGAACCCTGTACCCAGGGTTCCCAGCCTCCATACCCCACATGGAGTGTGGCCGCAGGGCCCCAGTGCACTGGAATATAAAATACCTCATGCTTTTGCATCAAGACCGCTTCTCGTGAGTGATTTGTGGAGGGGGGCGCCTTTCCTGAGCTGGGGAGTGAAGATCCATATTCTCCACGGGTCTTACAGTTTCATATTTTCCTTGAGCTTTTACAAGGTCTGTTAGAATATTTATAGTTATAATTCCCTCCCTTCTTTCTCCTTTAAAAGGTTCAGGGATTGCATTGAATTGTTGGTAACTAGAACACAATTGTGCCTTAACAATGTTGCACTTCTAAAACCCACATTGGATCCAAACTAGTGTGACAGCAAAGTTCTACACAGCTTGCCTCTGCTTGTGCTGATTAAAGCAAGCTTGTACAATCTTCTAAACATGTATTGTTTTATTTCACATTGTTGGGGAAAGTGATACAATGTCAATGCTCAGCAGAGTTCCAGCTTTCCATTGGGAGTTCATGTGTTCAACATGGACTTTAAGAGCAAAGAAAACCTCAAGGTGGAGACCTGGAGATAATAAACCTCTAAGATATGCCAGGACAGGGTTCCTGAGCAAAAGCTGACAGTTTGAGATTAATTTAAATCCCAAGGTTAATAGGTGGTCTCACTGTTGCTAAATTGGAAATCTGGACCTCAGTAAACCTCACTATCAAGATCTCTGGTACAATTCCTTTGTTAACACAAAAGATTAACTGTGTCAGATTCCATTGTGTGAATGAATAGAGAATCACAATGACATAGTTTCCAAGTGAATTCTTAAGAAAATGTTAAAGAATTTTATAGGAAATTATTAGTTTTTAATATCTACCATTTCAGTTGTAGACTCAATTGGAGGTGTTCAGTGTGAATTTCCCAGGCATACTAATAACAGTATTAACATTTGATTTCATATTAACTTAATAGATGATACAATATATTAGAATAAATATTAGACTTCAAACTGCTTCACTCATTCCAATTAAATTTTCACTTATATTAGATAGACTTTGGATGGAATTTCATACCAACTTTTAAGAAGAGCAAAAGCATAAAAATTTATTCCATTGGATGTTGTAAAGTTTGCATATTTATTCAGACATTCTTAACCTTGCATGCCTGCTAGAAGTGGTGTAGAAATTGTTCTTGAACAGGCTTTCTCATTAGATTTTGGCAACTTTATATCAGTCCCAGTCAGAACCCTGAACAGCAAAGGCAAACTTGGAAGACATTTTTCATCTAAATATTTCAGTCTCCAATGAGACTATTTCTCAAAGCTACTGGAGGGTCATGGGGATCCTTTTTTTTTTCCTGGTTTCTTCTTCAACAAAAGCTTTCATTATCCAAATTCATGATGGGAAAAAATGGTATCTCTCAAAGTGTGCTTTATTTGTAGAAGGGCAGTAGGGGGGAAAAGAAAAATAAAACAAAACAAAAAAGTCTTTGGTTGAATTTCAGGTCCAGAAAACAATCTTGTTAAACACTTTGGCCATCCAAGTGCAATTTAAAGATCCCATGGCAATATTCAAAGGGAATAAGGATTAGTCTCAAATCCTGGCCAATATCAATAAAACCGTTTCTAATTTCCACAGTCCCATTGAGCTACTGTCAAGAACCTAATGGCTTTCTCCATTAGCACACGTAGTTTGTCACTAGGAGTGTTTAACTCATTACTTTGTAAAGCACTTTAAAGTGCTTTAAAATACCCCAAGTCTGAAAACTGCTCTTTCAAAACACTGCCATGCTGTTCTGCACCACATCCGAACAACCCACCTTGCCCACCTGAAATAACACCAATGATCCTTGGACTGGGCCTCAGAAAAACCTTTTCTTCCTTCACCAATCCCAAATAAAATGCATGGCACCACACAGAGTGCTTACAACCCATATCTAATTAACATGCTATAGCTTAGATGTGGTTGGAAAATGGCCTTGACTGCTATCAGGCACCTCCTTGACTACAGACACACAGAAATCAGGACTGAGTTTTAATTCATCTCTCCCAGAGCCAGTCACAATATCTTCAAACACAGCTGCTATACAGATATTTGGCATAGAATTGTCACTTATTGATCCTTTCCAATACCTTTTCTATTTACCTATCTATTATCTGTCTATCTAGCTATCTATCTACATATATGCCTATCTGTCTGTCTTTCATATATGACGATCCTGAATGGGGCATCAAGAGTAAAGAAATAAATTTCAAAAAATGAAAGTCAATAAATATAAAAATGTCCCCCAGAGTTCTTAATGTTGAGAAATGTTAATACAATCAAAGCCATGTAGCCATATAGAGAGAGTTTCATGGAACAGATGGATCCCTGGATGATAGACACCTGAGGTAAGTCACTAATGATGAGTGCATGATAACAAGAACAAGAAGAGAAAAGGTATCCCACATAGAGAAACTAACCTTAACCAAAGCTGGCTGTGCAGATAATTCTAAGTACTTGGTATAATCAGAGCAGCATTCTCTATGGAAGTAGACCATCCCAAAGTCCTAGAGGATTATTTTAAAATTTGATGGAAATTTTTCCTGTTACAGTGACTGATAGGCACTACTTACCTAGAAACAATGAAGGGCCAGGGACACTAATGTGTTACCATCACGGAGTACAGTGAAAAATTTCCTCAAGTTCAAGTGTGGATGAGTTTGGAACTTCTCTCCATGAAGTGTCAATGAAAAAATCTGTTTATAGCTGTCTTGGCATAGAGCCTAATTCCTAATACATATAATGCAAAATGTTTTTGTGCAGTTTTAATACACACTGAATTCTCCAGGAATGCAATTGTTGTGTGAATCAAGTTAAGATTGTGCTTTAAACTATTTGGAGCTTTTTCAAGAGTCATTCACCATTCCCAAAAACAACATCAATGACACAAATCAACCTCCTGCACCAATCACTATCTGTAGGTGTTATAGTCAAAATGACTTTGTTTTCAAGCTGTACCTCACAACTCCATAAAGTCCCTTGTACCGGTGTGCCCAAACACTTTATATTATTACACAGGGGGTTTTCCTTTATTATTCTTAGGACATTTAAGATTCAACAATACAATGGATTATTTTATCTGTGAGTTGGAGTTCAGACAATAAACATTTATTACTCTGTGTATGGATGTCCTTGCACTGAGGGCTTAAAGTTGCTGAGAAGAGTGTAGCGAGGGTATTGCATATCTCCACACAAACCAGGTTTAAGCATGAGCCTCTCATTTCAATGTCTCCAGTTCTAAGGGTCTGCCTGTGATTTAATGCCTTCTGGTAAAATAAATGAGCAAAATCAAATTAGGAGACCACTTATTTTTCCCTGCGTGAGACAGTTTATTGTGACTTAATACTTATATTTCCCAGCAATATAATAGGTCTACCTAATCTCAAGACCCAAATGAATAAATTCAAGGGTTCTTTTTATCTTAACCTCCCTAATTGGTTCTTCAATATAAATCAGAGACGGTAACAATAATAACAATAAAGTAGCATTTATTAAGCACCCACTTCATGCTAGATAGCCTGGTATTTGCCATATTTAATTGTCTGTCCTCACAATTAACCTATAAGGTTAAAAAAAAAAAGACTTAAGTTTTCATCATGTTGTTGATGAGCAATGAGGAATAAATAACAATTCTTGTTCTTCACAAATTTACATGGTAGAGGAGAGATCCAAAACCTGTGTGTCTGGGGTCCAGAGCTCATAATCCTTCTAAAACTACAAACTTTGCACATGTAAAACTGTTTTTCTCACCTTGCTTCTATAGGCACACTTTAGGCAAGGAAGGTTCAAAATGACAAACTTCATGCACTTGACTGAAATCTATTTCTATTTCTGTTTGGAGCTGTGGTGGGAAATGGTTAAGAAAGAACTTGACTAAAGACCACTTGGTTACTCTATTAGTTACTTTTCTAGTGCTGTATTTTTTAACACCATGACCATAAGAACTCATAGAAGAAAAAAATTATTTGGAGTTTATGGTTCCAGAGAGATGAGAGTTCGTTATGACCAGGAGGTGTGGCCACAAAGGGCATGCATGGTAGCTGGAACAGGAAAGTGAGGCTCACATCCATTACTATCAGCATGAAACAGAGACAGTAGTGGGAGGGTTTTATCTCTGAAACCCCACCCCCATGACATACTTCCTCCTGCAAGGTGTACCTCCTAACTGCCCCCAAACAGCAGCACCTACAGGGGACTAAGCACTTAGATATAGGACCCTATGGGGGACTACCACAGCTACTATATGGCATCATGACAAAATAGCAAGACCATGAGCCTCTTTATGAGATGTAGTAACAGAATACCAGTTAGGAACATATTCATGCTGAGTTCATCTACAGAAATCTAGTGTTGCTATAAATCTGGATTAAATAGGTATTATTGGTCTAGATGACACACCACACAGAACTGGCTCAAAGATGGTGTATGATAATGATATGTTAAAGTGGAAATTTGTTTCTGCCAAAGTATTCTTGAGAAGAAATTACTTTTCTCTTTTTGTTTCATTGTATTAAAGATAAAAGAAGGCATGACACTGAACTCTTCATTGTGTGAAGTGACAGAGACCCTTACAGTACAGGTAAAGGGGTCATCCCATCATCACTATGGTAAGCACTTACCTTTTCCCAGATATGCAGCATTAAGATTTCAAGTAAGCCATGAGCCATACTAGGACTAGAGATTGCTCAGTGGCTAAGCAAATTTGCTATTCTTGTAGAGGAGCTGGCTTTGATTCTCAGCACCCACAGCTCACAACTGTTCATAACATAAATTCCTGGGGAGGGGGTCCAATGATCTCTTCTGGACCCCATGAACACTGGACAGTATGTGGTACACACACATACTTGGAGCCAAAACACTCATAAACATAAAGTAAACAAATAATAAAAACTCTCTTGAGCTTTATAGTATAGCAGTTACCGATAGTATTTTCTTTAATATACAAAATTAGGTGTCTGCTCAGCATTTCTTTAATTTTGTTCTTGCTCCCTTTTCTGAGTTTCCAGCTCCTCTTCATCATGGCCACTATCCATGAATGGAATCTATTGAATTGAAAGAAGGCTGTCTTTAGAACCAGAGAAGCATGGGTTGAGATTCTGAGTCTGGTGGGAGGCCTGGAGCAAGTTGATTTTGTTGCTGTTGTTATTGTTGTTGTTTTTCTATGTAGGACTTATTTTCCTGAAAAGTAAAGATAATGCTTTACACACAGAATAAACATTCTAGGCAGCTCTTCATGAACATGATGCATCGAGGGGAAAGATTTGGTCTTAGTCCATTTTTGCCTCTGCAACAGAATGGGGCTAGGCAATGCAGAAAAAACAAAGATGTATTTAGCTCCTTGTGTTTGTTTCTCTGTTGCTGCATTAAAAATTGACCAAATGGTTCTTGTGGAGGAAAGGGTTTTTTTTTTTTTTTTTTTTACAGGTTATATATAGTCCATCATCGAGGAAAGCCAGATCAGGAGTTTAAACCCAGTACCTAGTGGCAGGAACTGAAACAAAGACCATAGAGGGATGCTTCATCTTGACTTGGTCCAGGCTCACAGTTGGCAACTTTTCTTATGCAATTCAGGACTACCTGCCTGCAGGTGGGACCACTACAGTAGGCTAGGCTGTCCTCCATCAATTAGCAGCTAAGAAAATTCCCCCACAGACGTGTTCACAGGCTAATCTGATGAGGGTAATTCCTCATTTAAGTTTCCCTCTTCCTAGATATCTCTAATTTGTGCCAAGTTGACAAAAAAAAAAAAAAAAAAAAAAAAAAAAAAACTAACTTGAACAACCACTAGAACTAGAATAGAAAACTCCAAAGCACCAACATCTGGGATGGAACTATGTGTTGTATCACCCCAAAAGAGAAGGTAGAAGGTAGAAGAAAATACGAGAGAGAAGGAGAGAAGAGAAGGGACAGTAGAGAACCAAAACTTGCCTTCACAAGACTATTCCCCTGCCAGCAACAATGCTCGTACCATAGGGCATCATGTCATTCCTGAAGACCCTAGCCCAACAGTCTTAATTGGAAAATTCCAGAAAAAGTGAATTCCTGAGTTTTAAATTGTTTGCCATGCCAAGTAGCACACTGAACTCTCATTCTTTCCCTCTCCAGCCTAGCTGGTACATGAATCATCCTTTTGTTCAGCATATCCACAGAGTATATACCTGCCTATTAACCACTTACTGATATAGGGGATTACCTCAAGAGACATGATATTATAAACATTGTTGTTGCATAACCCTCATTTTAGTGAATATGACCACAAAGCACAAGAGTAATAGCAGTCAGTATATGTATATCAAAAAGAAGGAGTACAATGTTTCTCTAAGTGAAAAGGTAGAAATTTATCATAGGTAAACGAACATAGAATTTTCTCTCTCTCTCTCACACACACACACACACACACACACACACACACACACACACACACACACACACTCAATATCATGGATCCACTGAAGGTCCAGGAACACATCTTCCTCAGATAAGAGACTATTATTAACTAACGTGGTTATAAGATCTTATTTTTAGTACTTCCGTGAATAAAAGAACTCATAGGCAGATGACCCAAGAGTGCATATAAACCATAACACAACCCTACCAGAGAGAAGACAGGTTAGCTTTCTTCTGAAAGCTTCCTCATCCCCTCTTCTATAATGTTTAAATCCCCTTTGCTTTCCTGTCTAACCTCACTGAGAGGGTGAGACCTTGCCCATGCTTGTACTTCTCACGTTCATTTATCAAAGATGGAGCTAAAGTGATAGGTCCCACACTAGAAGATTGCATCCCAGGAAGTCATCATCTGTCCTTGTTCCTTTCCAAAATGGATACATTTATCTAAGTAATAACCTTACAAATTCTTGTTTCTTATATTCTGAGCTATCTTAGGATAGTAGAAAATATCAGAAGACACTTTTGAAAATCATTGCTTTTCCCAAGACCTGTGTGAAAGAACTTCTCCAAAACCCTCACCCCTTTAAAAAAAAAAAAAAAGCATTGTGAAATATTATCTTGAAGATATTAAGGGGAATGATGATAATGATGGATGAAGATGATAATGATAACCCATGGTTTCTGCTAAGACCTCTATATCCTATCTCTACAACATGAGCTTCACCATTCCCAGTTTACATAAATCAAGGGTTCCCGTTCTAAGAGTGCCTTGCCCTAGGAAAAGCCTTCCACAAAGGTTTGTGGCAGATAATTTTGGGGGGACCTGAGCCTGGGATCAGGGCTGGGAACACAGGTGAGGAAACAAAAAGAGGGAAAGGCTGGTACTATGTACTGGGAAGCTGGCTACTCCTGAAGGCATCAGCTGAATCCTGCCAGGCCCTTTGGAGCAGGCTGTGAGGTGTGTCACAGAACTATGTGCCTCAACTAAAAGGTATGAAGCATTTATTTCTGGTGTTTGGCCTTCCATTAATCAAGATGATCCTGCCAAGGCTGACTCTCTTGACCTTTAGGTTGCAAGATGGGGAAGTATTCTCATGGGAAGACCATATCTAAGTCCTGGAGTTGGAAGGAGACCGGGAATAAAAGTGGAATAATCAATTTCACCCTCACCATTCAGGAAAATGACAATCAGAGCTTGAAATACAAGGTAGTTCTGGGCCACGTGCAGTGACTCACCGATGTAGCAGCTCCCCCAGCCTACAGGCTAGTCACTACTTAAGAACATGAGTACTTGGCTGCAAGGCTAGGATAGCTTCCATAATTCAAATGAGTTGTCAAGAAAACATTTGGCTTTGTGGAATTTCACCCTGGGCAGTGTGGCAAGAGCCTGACATTACTTCCCCACTGAATAAGAAGTGTAGCATTTTATACTTTTGTGTATTCCATGTCATGGCTCCTTCTCACATTAATTTCCAACATAGGTTTGAAAATAAATAAAGTGAATATGCAACTGCAGGGCAGTGCCACCAAGAAGAAAAACAACATGAACTACGTGTACGGTTTCAAGCATTTTAAAAGCCACATTAGAAGCAGAAAAGAAACTGGTGAAATTGAATTTCATAATCCACTTTATTTAGTTCACTCTTTGTAAACGTGATTCATAAAACGTGATCCATAAAAAAAAAAATTGAGATAGTTTCCACTCTTTGTTTGCTTTATGATGCTGTCATCGAGCCTGGTGTGCACTTCCCACTTGTCAGCGGTTCCCAGATCAGATTAGTTACACTCCCATTGCTCAGTGGCAGTGGCCAAGCATAGCAAGTGTCTCAGGTTGGACAATGTGGCTCCATTGCATGTCTCTCTTAGGAAGGGTGTTAGGTTGTGAAAGGCAATGCTGTTTCCCTTTCCTTTGCGGCGAGACGGTGTAGGGAGGCTGTCTATACACCCTCCTGACATTGTAACTTCAGTCTGTATTATTTCTCCCTCTAGAATAAACTGTCAAATCAACAAGGTCCGTGGAAGTGAGGTGATTAGAATAGTAATGTGAAGAAAAAGCCAAGCCATACATGAATCAAATATTGCAGGTTTGTTTCTTCTTACTTATCTTTAAATGGCAGGACAGGTAATTTTTAACTTAGAAAACGAGAAGGGGTTTTTATGCATTTTTTTAATTATACCACATGGTGAGCAATCCATGATAGTGATTCTAAAATTGAATTACTGAAGGAGGCATCCAATTCCACCTGAATTATAATATGCCAATCTGTTTGCCTCTGCTCCTTTAAAATAACATTTTTTTTTAGTTTTATAGGTTTATATTTCTCCCAGGCACACATGTAGCATAAAAATTCATTAAGATATTTGACAGGCAGAAACCACAACATTCAGTGATGGATTTCCCAAGTTCAAGTCCCAAAACTTAACATTTGCTGTGAGCAGCATTGAGCCAGCTACTTTTCTATTTTGGCCTCAGTTTCTACTTCTCTGTAATAGGGATATCTATTCTGGGTTATAGTAAGACATACATAAGACATGTTGGAATTTGGCTTAGTGTTCATTTTATAATCAGTGCCTAGTTAATGGCAAGTTTTCTATTAATAAGTATAAAGATAATGATAAAGCAAGCTGTTGAGTGGAGCTTACCTTCAACATTTCTCAATCCACTAGGAAAGAAATTTCTGTGTAGAACCACAAGTTATTATGCATACCACTAAATGATACCATATTCAGAAATGTCCCACTAAATTGTTCATAAAAATCCATAGACTCAAAGCAACCTGGCCAGAAAGTGTTTCTTTTCTTTTGTCTTTTTGTCTCTTAATTCCTACACTGTGGCCTGATTCCCCTGGTGGCTGAAATTAGCGCTCTAATTTCCATATTATCTCTTTTATATTACAGATGAATAATGTGCTAGAATAAAGAAGGGGATCTTAGGGAGAATTACCAAAGAGGGAAAAAAATGTATTAAGTTTCTTTATGAACAGCCTTTTACATTCTGCATGAACTTTAACAGTGGAAGGAGCATGTGTCCCTACCCATTCAGCACAGGGACAAATCAACAGTTCTTCCTCTGAGAGACAGCCTTAGACAACCAGCTGGCATTGTCATCCTCTGCTCACTGCCTACTGTAAATCATGTGGTTTGAGTACAATGGTTTCTGCTCACAGATGGTTTGGCTTCCACAGTGGAATCAATAATAACAGGTAGACATATCGAATGCTGCCTGAGGGGGCAGGTATTGTGCTGTGAATTTCATATACATTAAGTCATTCATTCAAGCTACTGAGAGGCAATACCAATTTAAAAACTGAAGCACAAACCCTTAGCAACTAGCCACAGATTATTAGTATGTGCTGGAGTCAAGATGGCCACACCCAATCATAGTGTCCCTGATAACGGAGGACCAACTCATTATCCACCAACACATCCATTAGCTCTACCTTTTAAACCTATTTTCAGGACCAATTATTTTCTCCATCTTCACCAGTATCCCACCCCCTTCTCTAGGGAGTTAAAATGGCTCCCAATGGGCATCTACTTGCATTTTGCAATCCCCCTCCCCCACAGCTACTCCACACAGTGGCCAAATCGAATTTTAAAATAGAAGCCCGACTTTCCTCTATTTCTGTGCCAGTGTAGAAAGCCTTCCACTGGCTTCTCCATCACTCTCCGGATAAATCCTAAGTCCTTCCTGAGGTTTCTGAGAACACACAGTTTGGGTGCTCTTTATCCCTGTTCCTTAACTCCCCCTCCTTCACACTCTTCTTGCTTTTCTGTAAGAAAGTTCCCGCATTTGACAGACTTTCCTCAATTCTTTATGTAGCTGTCTACGTGTGACACTCAGGCCTAAAGCTCAAAGGTATTCTGAGGAGGATTTTTTCCACATCGCTTAAGAGAAAGCTCACCACTGCTTTCCCTATATGTTCTTAACATTTATCTCTATTTCCAGGTGCTTTTTGTTTGTTTTGTTTTGTTTGTTTTATCATCACCCGCTATGCTGTCTTTTTCTCTACGTTCTTAGCCGAATGAAAGGCTCCATAAGGCACTTAGTGTCTTCTCTGTTGCTGTGATAAAACACTGACCAAAAGCAAGTTGGAGAAAGAAGGGTGTGTTTGACTTACAGGTAACAGTCCGCCATCAAGGAAAGCCATGGCAGAAACTGAAGCAGAGACCATGGAAGAAAGCTACTTGCTGGCTTGTTCCTCACAACCATCTCAGCTTGCTTTCCTGCACAACCCAAGACTACCTGCCCAGGGATGGCTCCCTCCACTGTGGTCTGGGCCCTCCCACATTAATCACCAAATCAAGCAAATGTCCCACAAACTTGCCCATAGGCCAATCTGATGGAGGCAGTTCCTCTGCTGAGGCTCCCTTTCCCCAGCTAATGCTAATCTGTATCAAAATGGCGAAACCTAACCCACACAGGTAGAGATCTTGACTCCTGTATTCACTGGGCCTCGAATATCACCTGAGACGTAATAGACAATTATTCAATAAAAGTTGTATTGAATAAAGAGATGAATAAATTAATTAGTGAGGAGACAAAAATAGTCTCCTTTAAGCACATGTTTCCCTCGAGCCCTCTTATTAATGTCAGGGAGGTAAAATTAGACATGGGATATAGCAGGAGTGTACAGAGAAACTACCGATGATTAGCACGAAAGCAGAAGATAATCTATGTTGTTGACTTTTTCCAGGCCTCCTGTTACTTCTCTACCTGTGATACTTTGTCAGTGTTGTTCTTATTTCTCTTAAATTAAAAAAAAAAATTAAGATCTTACACAAAAGACACTGTTCTAGGAACTTGGTTAAGGATGGTTTTGTGTGTTTACACTAATAATAATGGAAATACACTTCTTTGTGGTGTGTAGTCAGTATTTCTACACAATGGGATGTGAAGCAATTACTAAGCAGAGCCCATACATCCAGCACAGTAGCCTGTTCCCATAGCTATTTGGACAAATGAGGAAACAGGGTCCATTGAGTCTAGAGTTTATTTATAACCAACTTGCTCAAAACCCAAACCAGAACAAGAGCTTTGAAATAAATTGCTAGATTTTAAATAGAAGAGAGAGATTTCCAAGAAGAATATGGAATATTACAAACACTGTAAGAAAACAACACATGAGAAATTAGTATGTTTTAACAAAGGAAATTACTAACAGTATTTACTTCCAGTTTATGGAATTACAAATCACCCTAACCCTATCCCTAACCCTAACCCCCTAACCCTAACCCTAACCTCACTTTTTGTCTAAATTTATCAGCCTCAGTTTAGCTCTGCTTCAGGAAGAAAACAATCCCAAACTTCTTTGTCTTTCATCTTCATGTCCACATGTGGCTGGCTGCAGCTCTCCTCCAAGGACTTTTCTTTCTTCTCCATGTGCATACCACTTCCGTCCAGTTTCATTTGTCTCAGCAAGCCTTAGGCCAACTTCCTTGGGAAGGAAATGTTGACCTTTTAAAGGACAGTCCTCAAATATTTAAACAGTCTACCCAAATTGTTATATGCAATGGAGGTGTGTGTGTGTGTGTGTGTGTGTGTGTGTGTGTGTGTGTGTGTGTATTATTTGCTAGAAAATGAGTATCTAAGATATGGGGTTTTATTTTTCTTTAGTCATAAATGCATGTACCTGGAAATAGTAGAAAACTTGACTTTTAGTGACAAAAAACAAAGATGTATTTTTTTCACAAAATAATAAATATGAGGGTAAATGGCCTTAGGCCTTATTTAGTCACTCAGTCATGTTAGAGTCCAACTTTTTATTTCTTTTCTTGTTCTCCCCCTAGTTTTTACAGCTCATCGTCACAGAGACTGCCACTGCCATGGATGTAATTTATACATGGAAGGAAAGAAGAAAGTATGGCAGCCCTAATGGTTGACCAAGATGACAAAGGTCTCCCATGAGTTCCTCATGAGACTGGCCCTGTCCCTCAAGGAGCTTAGGAAACAAGATCATTATACTTGGAGTAGGACACTCATGCACTGACCTTTCTACAGCTTGACATACAGGGTTTTAAATAAAGTCTTTGTTATATTGGAAACCAGAAGTCAGGGACTATGGAACCACTATGTGCATGCCTCAGAAGCCAGGAGAGTGCGTCCCAATTAGTGAGCCTGGTGGGCATTTTACTGGATCTAGAAAAAATAAAATTGTGCTTCAGTGTGGGAAGTAGAGTTTTAACCAGGGTGTTGTGTGTCAGGGAGTCAGTCTCTGAGGGCATATGGTCAGATGTGGATAAAATGGTTTCCATTTATTGACTCTGTATTATAGGTCAAATGATTTTACTCTAATCATTTCAACTAATTTCTTCACAGCTCTGATGTGACCAATACTATTGTTCCCCCATTTGATGAAGAGGCTGACACTTTCAGAGATTCAGTAACCTGGTCAAAGTCACTTGGCCCATGAATAGTGGAGCTAGGACTGAAGCTGATTTACACTTCAGTGTCCCAGAATCAGATCTGGGAGCCCACACCTTCTGCTTTCTTCATTTATACCACAGTTCTTGCTCCAATCTCTCCTACGATGATCCCCAGGAAGTCCCTTTGTGACCATGGACATAACTCAAAGGGTCCTTTGGAGTAGAATGCACATATGGACAGGAACTATGAAGGGCCAGGAAGTAGGAATACCAAATGCTTCTTCCTGTTTCTGTATCTCAAGTTGGATCAGAACCCTGTTCCTGCCTCTAGTTAATTTACATAATCTGACCAAAGCAGGGAAGCCCATAGCAAACTGGGTTATAACTCACCCACTTCTAGAAGGATGAGCTTATCAAGGCCACTTCCCAGAAACATCTCTCAAAAGCTGGCCAGCTTCTTAGAAACTATTGCCTGAAATACTAATAAATACTGGAAACCCACATAATTTTACACTAGTTTTAAGTGGGATGCAAGGTGGGGAGGGGGGGGACTTCTAGAATCTAATCTAATACAGTTTATCATAATGTAACTTTTTACTCACTTTGGAGTGTGGCCATTTTCCTTACCTTCCACTTCATCAATACCCCCCCCAAAAAAAATTGCTTATATACAAATATAAGGTCTTCATCAGTCCTACTTTTTAAATGGCACTGGAGAAAATCTATAAAATGATAAATACAAGAATATTCTCATCTGTACTTCCAAATTCTAAATGATTCCATGCTCCTTAAATTTATCTTAGTGTTGTGTGGGTCAGTGTTGCTTTTTTTAAATATAACATAACACCTTTACTCTTTGATAATTTCATACATGTATACAATGTATTTTGATCACCTTCATCCCTCTCCTCCTCCATCTTCTCCTCCCCCACCTCCTCCTCTTCTTTAAAAAAAAAAAAAAAAGTTCAGGGTCCAATATGCCAATATTCTCAAGGGTATGGGGCCATCCATTAGAGCACAGTCAACCTGTCAGGACCACACCCTTAAAGGAAATTGGGGTGAGTGCTTCTTAACTGGTCACTGCTGTGTGGATGAATCACTCATTATGCCAGGATATGCAAAACATCCCCAGATACATGGTGTTCTTTCACACTAATAGCATTCCCTAAGCTTTCTTAAAAATCAGCTGTTAAATGTTCACCTTCATTTCCAAGTATGCATCCCAGAGGCAATTTCCCCCTTCTGAGTCCCCTTACTGTCTTGAGAAGCACAGGTTCAGACAATACAGTTAGAAAAAAAAAATCAGTTTTCCATTCACAGGAGATCGATCAATTTTAATATCTGTAAAATGAAGAAATAATAGCATTTATGCTATTGCATGGATGAAATGAAATATAAGAAGGTGCATGAACCATTCCAGGTGAATCTGCTGAGTGATACCAAACACAGCCCTGTAGCTTCCTTTGTTGACAAGTGCTTAGGCAGAATTTTAATTGTTTCTCTTTGTGCACCATGCCAATCTTGTTTTTAGTCATCCAAGAAGGCAGTAAACTTGAAGCAGTGCTCTCAGAAACCAAGACAGCTTGTCAATAAAGGGCTTGCTATGTGATCTAGTCAGGGTTCTGCTGCTGTGATAAAACACCATGATCGGAAGCAATTCGGGAAGAACATGTTTATATCAGCTTTCAGTTAGAATCTATCATGAAGGGAAGTCAGGGCAGGGGCTCAAGCAGGATGTGAATGCAGGAACCGAAGCAGAGGCCATGGGGGAATCTTGTTCTCCACGCTTTTGTTCAGCTTACTTTATACAACCCAGCACCACCTGCCCAGAGTTGGCACTACCCCACAGTGAGCTGTGCGCCTTACATCAACCATCAATCAAGAAAATGCCCCCACAGGCTTGCCTGCCAGCCTATCTGATGGAAGCATATTCTCAGTTGAGAGTATCTCTTCTCAGATGACTCTAACTTGTGTCAAGTGGACAGTGACAAAAACAAAACAAAACATCTTAAGTATCACACTATGCAAACAGGAGGGCCTGTCTGGGAACCCACTTTAAAAGGCAGATATGATGTCATGCTCTTATAATCCCAGCACTGAGAAGGTGTGGACAAGAGTATCCTTGGTTTCCTTGGCAGGCCAGCCTAGCCTGAGCATCAACAAGCCCTGAGTTCCAGTGAGAAACACTGTCTCAAAAATACAAAGTGGATAGCTCCTGAAGAAAGGCATTCAGTGTTGATCGCTGGCCTCTGTGCACAGGTGCATTGCATGCATGAAAACATACCACCTTTGCTCACAGACACCTGCAAGCAAACTCAGTATAGATAAATGGTTGTTAAAATGAAATACTAGAAAAAGAACTCAAGAGATAAAACAAACAAACAAAAAGCAGGAGCAATAAAATTTACAGATAATGGTTTTACAGAATCCCCCAAAGTTCCTCAATTTATAGACTTGTGGATTAGAAAATGAATTCAGTCTGGAAAGGGAATTTTTGAATGAACAGAAGAGTGAGCCACATTGCAAAAGGAACCACACTTTCAGACTCTGAATCTTAAGTGAGTCTAACTATGCTCAAAGACATCTTTATTAATCAAAATGGGAACCACAACCAACAACATATTTTTGCCAATGAGAAGCAAGTTTGTTTGTTCCTGTAGTGCAAAAGTTGTGTTTTGGGACTTGACAAACTCTTGGAAAGCATTTTGTGCGTCCTGCTGGCAGTGGAAGCATTTTCTCTGCCAGAAGTTGGCGGGATGCATGAAGAAGGGGAAGAAGGTTGGCGAGAGGCCAGGTGAATGTGGTGGATTAGGCAGAACTTCACAGAACAACATGTTCAACCTCTGAAGTACTAGCTTTGTGACATGCTACTGGGCGTTGTGGAATGGAACTGTGCCATTCCTATTGGTCAATGACAACAGCAGGCCTTGTAGTTTCTGATATGTCCCATGAAGTTGCTAAGTACACTTCTTCAGGGGTAATGGTTTCATAAGATTCAGAAAGCTGTACTGACTCAGGTCAGAAGCAAACCACTAAATAATGACCATGACCTTTGGGAGGGCAGGTCTGGCTTTGGAGAGTGCATTGGGCCTTCTTTTTCACCCAACCAATAAGCTAGTCATAACTGGTTGCTGTAGACAATCCACTTCCAGTTACATGTCACAAGCCAATCAAGAAACAGTTCCTTGTAGTTGGGCAGAATAAGATGATGGTGACAGCTCAAAGCAACATGTTTTAAAAAAAAAAAAAAAAAAAAAAAAAGATCCAATTCATTAGATATCCACTTATCAAGGTTTTTTCACCCTTTCAATTTACCCCAAATGTCAGGGAGTTGAGTGGTTCACATTGAGTCCTTTAGCAATTTCTCATGTAGATGTAAAAGACCGGCTTTCCCATGACTGGTATGAGAGAAGGCTGCAATCAATGGTGGAGCAGGTCTTTGCCCAGAGTGGTTTGGAAAATGTGTTTTTTTTTTTTTTTTTTTTAAATCTTAAATCTCATTTTTTAAATTCTCTTTGAGAAATGGAGGCTACCAGGGTGGAGGGTGGAATGACTTGGGAATGAGTGAGATTGGGGTGCATGATAAAATCTCCAAAGAGTCAATAAAAAGTGTGTTATAAAGAAAGAAGAGCAGCTTTCACAATTGTTCTGTTTGGAGAGTTGCTGTGAGCTGCCCTGGACAGCACTCTGTCCCTCATTGTCAAGGCTTTGTCCCCTTTGAAAGCGTTCTTGAATCACCAGTGCACTGTGCATTCCTTAGCAGTTCTTGGACCAAAAGTGTTGTTGATGCTTCAAGTTGTCTTAATTGCTTTGTTATTCACTTTGAATTTGAATAAGAAAAGAAACTGGAGCAAGCAAGATGGTTCAGTGGGTAAAAACTCGCCATGCAAGCCTAAGTTCCTGAGTTCAGTGGGGCCTACACAAAGCAGGAAAGAAAGAACTGATTCCATAAAGCCCTTTGATTTCCATATGCATGCCCACTACACATATCACACACACACACACACACACACACACACACACACACACACACACACACACACAAATAGACGGAGCTGAACTAATAACCAAAGAAGAAAGCATATGAACATGTACAAATTATAATTACAATAAACTTACAAATTTTAAAAAATCACTTGAATTTTTTCCCTATCATAATTTCAATAACATAAAAGAAACAGCATGTAATGCCATTATCAAAAAAACATAAGGCAAGAAATGGGCATTAAAATAATGTATGATCTAGTCACACTTATTAAGTATGTACTCCAATATCAAACAGCAAATTTCAACAACATAAAAAAACACAATTACTTTTGTACCAGCCTATCATTATGTTTCTTATAACTGTGACAGGATTTGTTTTACCTCAAGGTTTCAGAGTTTTAGCTTAGAGTCCTAAGTCTAATGACTTCTAGGTTCCTGATCAGACAGAATAGTACAGTGATGAGAGCAGAGAATGTGGCAATAGCTATTCACCTCAAAGGTAGGAAAGATGAAGAAAAAGAACCAGAGAAGTGTGCAGGACAAGATGTAGCCCCCAAGAGAACACCCCAAGAAATCTACCTCTTGGAGACAGGCCCCCACCTCCTAACATTTGCATAATCTTACAAAATAGTACTAATGGGTACAGATCAAGTCTTTAATGCATGAGCCTTTTTGAGACATGTATTTCTCATCGGTGTCATACCATCTGCCTCTGACCACATCTATGTCATAATGCAAACGTGAATTCAGCTCCTCTCTGATAATGCTATAGTCTCAGTCATTTCATCACTGGTCAGGTACCAAGATCAGAGGCTTCCTGAGATCCAAGGCTCTTTTAAAGAGTCTGTGAGCCCATACAGAACGAAGGACTTACACATTCCCCAAATACAGTGGCAGTGAGCAAACATTTCCATCCCAAATGGGTGAATAACAAAGTAAAGACAGAATCAACCCATGCCTGAAATCCATCGGATATAAGAAATCTTGTAGCTTCTTGTCTAGATCTATGGTGGCATGATGTGCACTCCAAAGAGCTTGAGCATTCCCACCCCTATGACTACACCAAATGAAGCCTAGATGCCCTCACTCTTGATTTGACTTTGCTGGCTACATGCAGTATTCCTCAGCAGATGTTGCATATTTCTGGAAACTTTGCATTCCTTGTCTTGTTCATTTAGTCTGTGGCTTGGCCCCTGCAATAGCTTCATGCATTGTCTTCCCAAGAGCTGCCTTTGGGGAACTTGGCACTTTGACAAGTTGTCTGGCTTCCCAGGCCTTCTTTGGAGGTGTGAGTGGAAACCTCCATAACCTTGTGACTCTTGCATGCTACATGCCTCCAAAACCAGCATAGAATGGATGACAGGAAGATTTGTACCAATTTACATGGTCGTCGGACCCTCTTAGACCACCTGCAATGATCTGGTCAATGGAGTAACAATGGCCCAGGTGGCCTTGTGGGAGTGCCCCAAAGGTACTTCCTTCTGTAGGGAAACCAGCTGCATTTACTCTTCCATATCCTAGACCACCACAGGTATTGTCTAATTCCTAATGTGCCATCAAGGTGAGTACTTGACTTCTTTCCTAGTTACTCTAAGCTCTGACAACCACACATCCGCATTCACAGCTTGACCCATGCTCCTTTTCTCAGAAAACGGAAAACTTTTCAGATTTTTCTGTTCTGCTTTTCCTTCCCAGTTCATATTAAAACCAACCACCAGTAACTGTCATATCCTGAAGGCTGGGCAGCTCTGAATTTTCCTGCCAGTTGAGTTGGTCATCTTTAAACTTTGACTTCCTCAGAGCCTTGGGCATGAACAAAATGTAACCAGATTCTTTGTAGAGCATGAATGGTCTGTAGTCCAACTCCTGAGAAAGTTCTCATTTCCAGATAAGTCCCCATGAGTATACTGTGGTGTCTAGTGGCACTCCAGTATCGAACCTGACTGGGGAGGCAAGAGAGTAAAGAAAAGAATAGACAGATGGACACATGGACTCACAGAAACCTTAGTGCCCCAGAAACTCAGAGAGTTTAGTATTTAGAGTTGAACAGAGCTGTGAGGTTAGTGCATAAGCTAAATGGAGATGTATATATATGGAGGCAGGGTTTCTGATATACAGCCAGAGCAGTAGAACGGTTCAGCTAATCTTGGTAGGAGCAGTGTCTGGGAGAGCAGTCTTCAGGCCATAGATATGTGAAGAGAGAAAGCTATGGTGGACGTTTTCTAGATACTCAGTCAATGCTCTTCCTCAGTCCCTCAGGAAGTCTTTGTCTGATATCAGAGCCCAGGCAGGCTATGGGATCCTTGCCTTGGCTGTGCCCATATCAATAGCATGTATTCACTCAGGACTTTGCTTTTGTCTACTCCCTACTGTTTGGTCTGCTGTCAGCATTCTTGTCATGTTCCATTCTTCTGAGCTCCCACCACAATCAGTCATTAGTCTAATCCAGCTTGATTCTTCAATCAGCTTTAAAATTCCCCCTGAAAACAGTCTTAAAGGTTTAAGGATACACATGGCCAGATTTAGTCACAACAATGAGCTTGCTCTTCTGATACCAATTTTCTATGTTAGCTATTTTCTCATCACTGACAGATACCTAAAGAAAATAATGTGTAGGTAAGGATTACTTTACTCACAGCTTCAGAGATTTCACTACACAGCCCTTAGCTCATTGACCTAGGCCCAATGCAGCAGCATGAGTCAGGGAATACTTACCTCATGGTATATAGCAAAGAAAGGGGGGAGGGGAGTGGAGAAAGAGGGAGGAAAGGGGGAAGAGGGAGGGAGGAAGAGAGGCAGGGAGTGAGGAAGGAAGAGAGAGAGGAGGAAGGATGTGAGACAGCACACACAGGATCAGATACAGACCTCCAAACATCATGCTGTCAATGACCTACTCTGATACTTCTGCTCGACTCTGTCTCCTAACATCTCCAATGAGTTCTTAAATAGCTCTACCAGCTTGGGATCAAGTCTTTATAGGTCTGTTTAATTTTATGTGTATGAGCACTTTTGCTCACATGTTTATATGTGTACCATATGTATACCTGGTACCTGTGGAGGCCAAAAGAGGACACTGGATACCATGGAATTACATATGATTGTGGGTACTGGGAACTGAACCTGGGTCCTTTGCCAGAGTATCAAGTGCTCTTAACTGCTGAACCATCTCTTCAGCCCCAAGGGACCAACTTATTAATGCACTCGCCTTTGTGAAGGGAATACTTTATGTCCAAACCATAGCACCACATAATCCAAGGCATCCATTCAATCGCTTAAATTCTACAAAACATCTATGATGAACGCAACTGACCCATAGCATTAAAGTGGCTTTTGGTTAGTGTAGCCTATAGCATTCCTACAAGTGTTGTGACAACTGTGCACAGTAATGTAAAGTTACATCGCTGCTCCCAAGTCAGCAACAGCCTGGAAGCAAAATGTGCCTTTCCTTTAATATTCACGTCTGTAGACTCACAGACATTCTTTGTCATTAGACTTAACTAAAATCGGCGTGTTGAAGCCTTTATAGAAGTTCACCTGCTTTCCCAAAGGAAAATGAAGAGGGATAAGCACACAGCTATCTTAAGATCTTCATCCCCTCATATATTTATAGTGTTTTTTGAGAACTGTCTTTGATAGCAATATTAACTGGCATGGCTGCATCACTGTAAGTGAGGAACATTTTAAGGTCAGTCAGTTCAGAACTAGAAAAGTATATCTGTAAATAAACTGTTTAAAGTGAGTTCACCCTAACACTTGTACTCAATTCTTTTCAACTAGAACTTCTCTTTTCAATCTTTAATGTGGTTGCTAACTCAGTATAGACATAGTTTTTTAAAAAAAAAAAAAAAACATTTTTGATAACACTGATTTATCGTTGGATTTCAGTTTTGTACAAAATGTCTGATTTCAGAAGAAATTTGTTTCCTAAAGTAGAAAAACTGATTCTGTGTGATACTCCCTGCTCCCTCCAAGCTCCAGATCCCTTGCAAAGCTCTCCAGCAGAGCTCTGACTCTCTGGCTTGTGCTCAGCTTTAACTGGCAGAAGAGACCTCATGGCTAGAGGGCCAGGTGTGACAATAAATACCAAGATAAAATGGGGACTGGAGAGGTGCCTCAGTGAGCATGAGCATTTGCAAGCACGAGGACTGCAGTTCAGACCCCATCAACCACATAAGAAGGCAGACAGCTTGTGTATGCCTGCTACCCCAGAACCAAGCTGCTTTTAGGAAGATCATTGGAACTTACAGGCTACCCTTGCTGGCAAGGCAGATCTCCCGAGAAAATTGGGAGCATGGGGAGAGGGCAGAGGGAGTTAGGAGAAAGAGAAGGGGAGAAGAGGAGAGGAGAAGAGCAGGAAGATTGAGTCAGGCAAAGGACAGAGGAGAGCAAGAAAAGAGATACCATAATAGATGGAGCCATTATAGGTTTAAAGAAAAATCTGGCACTAGGGAAATGTCCAGAGATCTACAAGGACGACCCCAACTAACAATCTAAGCAATAGTGGAGAGGCTACCTTAAATGCCCTTCTCCAGTTATGAGATTGATGACTACCTTAGATGCTACCCTAGAGCCTTTATCCAGTAGCTGATGGAAGCAGAAGCAGACACCCACAGCTAAATACTAGCTGAACTCCTGGAATCCAGTTGCAAACAGGGAGCAGTGATGAGCTAAGGGGTCAAGACCAGGCTGGAGAAACATACAGAAACTGCTGACCTGGACAAGAGGGAGTTCATGGACTCCAGTCTGATAGCTGGGAAACCAGCATAGGACTGACCCAGCACCCCTGAATGTGGGTGTTAGTTAGGAGGACTGGGCAGTCTATGGGGCCTCTGGTGGTGGATCAGTATGTATCTCTAATATATAAATAGACTTTGGGAGCCCATTCCACATAGAGGGATACTCTCTCAGCCTAGACATATGGCAGAGGCCCTAGGCCCTGCTCCAAATGATATGATGGACTTTGAAGATCTCCCCCTCCCCACCATGGAAGGCTTCACCATCCCTGGGGAGCAGAAAGGAGATAGAATGGGGGTTGGGAGGGGGACAGGAGAAGAAGGGAGGGTGAGGGAACTGGGATTGACATGTAGAACAAGCTTGTTTCAAATTTAAATAAAAATATATTATCATAAAAAAGAAACCTCTTTTTCATTTGACAATACCCCAGCTCCATACACTTTGTTGCAGCTACATAAAATTGGCAAAGAAAGTATCAGAAGAGGAGCAAACAGACAGGAAATGTGCAGGTGGTACTTCTTCCCCTGGCTCCCACATTGCATGGTCATGGCAGTCTTGCTTGGCAACATTCCTAAAGCTAAAACTGTGCCTAGTAACTAGTCAGTTTCCAAGGCCCATTTCATGTCCTCATAGTTCAGTATTGTGTTTCTACTCTTACAAGCCTTGGAGCATTACACCATCCCTTTAGGTTGCCCCAAACCCTGAAGTACATGTTAAATACTCAAAATTAGCCAGCTATAGGATGTCATCCATTTTTTGCTGTAATGGTAAAAAATACATTCAGCTCTTGAAAAATCACTGTAAAATCACTCCATACCTTTGCCATCAGGTCAACAATAGCCCCAAGAGCTGGCACAGAGGTTCGAAGGCTTGGGGTGAAATCTGAGCATGATCATTTATACAGCACATGGTCTTTTATTTATTGTTTTTTGAGACAGGAGTTCTCTGTGTAGCGTTGGAGCCTGTCCTGGAACTCATTCTGTAGAGCAGGCTGGCCTTAAACTCAAGAGGGTGGGTCCTCTTGCCTCCCAAGTGCTGGGATTAAAGGTATGCACCACCACCACCCGGGGCATCATGTGGTCGTAAAACAAGTTCTTAACTTCTCTGCCTCTCAGTGAATAATAGTACTAACTGCCTCTTGGTGTAATTTAAAGATTAAAATAGTTTAGAAGGCAGCCTAGCACACTGTAAAGTTTTCATATATTGATGGTTCTTAAGTAAATCTTTATGTAGACTGTACTATTTTTAAATGATTATTTGTCCATACACAGGAAATATATATCCTGAGTCCTGTGTATACATGTTCCTACAGAACTAGAAGAGGGGTAAGATCCCCTGGAAGAGGATGGATGTTGGGAACTGAACCTGGGTCATTGGCAAAATTATTAAGTACTCTTAATCACTGAGTCATCTCTCCAGCCCCAACATGTAATAGTAATATATACTAAACGTGTTTTTTTTTTCTTTATGGGAAATTTATCTAAAGTGGTAAATGGGAACCATTTTGATGCTTCCATTCATCAGCATCTGTTATTGAAAAAAGGCGTGCTAGAATAACTTCCTCTAGATATGATTTTCAATGTCATTGTTCCAAAATCTACCTACAATGGTATACTGAATTATAACTGGTGAAAACAAGTTCACTGGTGATTAAAATGGTGTCGGAGTGAATTTAGAAATTGGTGTCCAGTTATTTTAGAAAACTTTAATTCAGGGAGTATTTGCATGGGAGGAATTCATTACCAGAACATGGAGACTCCCATAGAAATGAGTGTAGAGAGAAGTGCTTGAAAAGAACCTTGGCCTCAGTCAACAGAAACAGACAATCCTGCTTCCCATCTTCAGCCTCCCATTGACACTTCCACTTGATTCTAGGAGGCACAAGGAACCCAACTGTCCAGTCCATAAAGTACAGCTTCCCAGGGATCAGAACAGGGTGCAGGAGGCAGAGGGAATCCTCTGTTTTTCCTATGTTCCCATTTCTATTTTCTTCTGAAGTTCACCATAAGCTTTGATTGTCATCTTATAGAATTTTATGACACTATAATCATGAAAATATAGAAAATGTTACTGTCCAGTATAAGACTGATATTAACAAACATTAACCCTATCAAAACCATGGTAGGTATATAAAATACTTTGTGATGGATTCTGCTCCTGGAGATGATGCTGCTGACGATGACGGTGAACACAACAATAATACTAACCTATGCCACGGGCTTTACACACACACTTTCCACAAACTTTCTTTATTCTTTTTTTTTTTTTTGCATTTATTTCATTAATTTTTTTAACAAAAGTTTATTACAATGTACAACAGGCTCCGAGATAACACTTCATTCTAGCTGTAGGTGGCAAAGATGTTATGGCAGGGAATCCAGATGTTTAAATAGGAATGGAAGAGGGTCACCATCATCTCAGATATGAGGAACAGTTTACTTTTTGCCAGATTTCTTAATTCCACCTGTGGCCAGGGTTCCCTTCCCCGCGGCCTTGGCTTTTAGCTCCTCAAGTTTCTTCTGCTCCTCTTTTTGTTTGTGCTTGAAAGCTTTATTTTCCTCATCCATCTCCTTGGCCTGCTTCTTGGGCAATTTCTGGGGCTTCTTTTTGCCACCTTCTTGGCCCGACATGGTGCCCACAGACAGCCCCTTCCCAAAACCAAACTTTCTCGTTCTTCCCAGAAGGAAAGGCACAATATTTCACTTTATATGTACACATAAAAAGAGGATGTGGCCAGCTAAGAAACACCAAACAACTTGACAAAGCTCACACAGCCAAAGTAATGGTCTCTCAGCAAAACTGCACCACTGTTCAACCAGGCAACTCAAAAGTGAGCTTAAATCCAAAGCACTCACAAATAATAGAATGCTAATGTTAGAGGCACAGACCAGTGAAAAGAAAAACAGAGCAAAAATAAAATGTAGTAATGATGATGAAAGTCCCCCATCCCCATAAATATATGCTATTGTTTATACATATACGTACATACATTTGCTACTGAAGTAATTTTAGTTTCACAAAAATGTTACAGGGATACTATTTTCACATATCTGTCACCCTGCTTTCTCTATATGAGAATCTCTTGCATGACTATAATGTATCACTATTAAACCTAGATTTCAGTTAGATGTCCCCATTTTTTCATTAATATAAACACAAGCATACACATATAGATGATTTACACACACACACACACACACACACACACACACACACACCTCTACCCACAAAGCTCTTGGCACAAATTCCTAAAACCCTTTAACTTTTTAACTTTCCTGCATGGCAGCTTTCTAACACCCTCTTAGAGGGAGATGCCAGGGAATCCTTTGTTCTGATCATTTGGTCTTGATCTCCTATTTCCCAGGGTAGAGTTCCTTCATAATATTTTGTGTGGTGAGAGCTTCTGGCACAGAACTAGCTCTCTTGAAATTTCCTTCATGATATGAGCACCTTTTGTTCGAATGAAGTTACTCTGAGTGGATTGCAGACTGGGTTTTAATTACCAGAAAGAACAAGGCATGGTGTTAAGTGGAGCTTGAATACTTCCTTTAACCCTTTCACTAAAGAAAGGTGTCCAATGGAAGCAGACTTAAATTTGATCATGTTCATATGATGAATCCCCCATAAGAACTCTTAACCACTATGTAGTATTCATAGCTTCCAGGTTTTTGGTCACATCCATATAGTGGGAGGGTTGTGTACCCTAACTCCCTGGAAGCAGAATTTCTTGAACTCAAGAAGTTTCTAGAACTCATCCCTTGTAGCTCTTCATCAAACTGTTGATCTTCATCCTTTACTGCGTACATTATGGGAGTCAAAAAAGTGTAAGTAAAATATTTCCCTGAATTATGTGAGATACCAAAAATGATGGAAACATAGTTTGTAGGAAGTATGGTACAGTCTCAGGACACTGGACAAGAACACAGACTCTGTAAGTATCTCCTGGTGGATAGCATCAGAATTGAATGAATTAAAGAAGACCTAGCAAGTATCCACTAAGAACTGTTAGGTGGAAAACCAGTTCTCATGCATCCAGCTTCAACACTGCTTCCAGTTATGTGTCTAATAAACACAAGTAAATAATCAAAAATTGGAAAAGGTATAAATACAGATGTTTTTCACACAAAAGATAACTGTTTATGAACACTGCAAGTTTAAGCCTCCTTTTAGTTATGTGGAGCCATGTCTGTGTATGGCACTCCAGGTCTGGGCCCTGAGACTTTGGACATGCCTCCTTCAAGCCCTTCCTCCCTATTCCTACAATGCAAACAATAGCCCAAGGAAAAGTAGAATAGTTGCCTAGGCCTCTGAATAACCCAATGGAACCCAATGAAACCCAAGTTGGGATTGGGAATCTGTACCATTCTCACAAGAACTGTTATAAGAAGTAAAAGGCTTTTTTCCACTTATTGACTGTTTTATATATTTACATACATACACACACACACACACACACACACACACACACACACACACACACCATACAGCAACCAGACCTGCTATTTAGAAAAACTCTTGCATTTTGTTCAGATGGTGATGATGTAACATGTTAAATTGTGGTATTTTTTAATCCTACGTTTATTTAATGTGCGTGTGTGCGTGCGTGTGCGTGTGCGTGTGTGTGTGTGTGTGTGTGTGTGTGTGTAGAAAAGTCTGTAAAAGCAGACTTTTGGGAAATGATAAAAAGATGATCTAATAAGAGTCTATACTAAATGTCTACTTGACACCTTTAAAGCAGGGCTAGGGGAATGGCTCATTTGGTAATGTGCTTGCGTTGCAAGCAAAAGGACTTGAGCTGGGACTACAGAACCCATGTGAAGATATCACATGCAATGGTTCACACCCATAATTACAATCTCATTTCTGGGACATAGAAATAAGAAAGGTGCTGGAGCTTGCTGGATAGACAATCCATCCTAATTGGTGAGCTCCAGGCTGATGAGAGGTCATGTCTCAAAGGAGGTTGGTGTCATGTGTCATTCCTGTGGATGACATATGAGGTTGTCCTCTGATCCCTACATCCTCCTATACACACACACCACAGAGAGAGAGTCTGATCCTAGTCAGACAATGTAAAAAAAAAAAACTTCAAAGTAATATGAAAAAGACAGCCCAATAGAAAAATAGGAGATAATTGTGAATAATTAAGTCATAGGCAAATAAAATAAAAATAAATTTATTAGCATATGCAAAACATAGAAAAAGAGATATAGTATACATAACCTGCCACCAGAACTTTTACAGTATCAACTTTTTGTCCTGGTAACTTGAGATTTAAAAAAATATAAACCGATTAAAAACCAAGGTCATTACTGAAAAACATAAGTTCCCTTTGCTCCCTGCCTAGTGTAATTGGTTCCCAGATTTATCTTTGGGCAATAACAGTCACTTTCCTATATGTACATCCCATTCTCTTTTTATTTGTGTTTATATGTAAACATTGTAAGGTTTTAAAAACTTGCTTGGTTAATGGTTTTTCAAAACATAAGGATAGAAGAGCAAGAACCTGGACTTCAATCCAAGAGAGCCTGACTTCAGAGGAACACTTTTCAATCCTGAGTGATGACATGTCATTTCCTAAGACAAAGAGGGCTCAGTGACTCTCAGACCCAGACTGTTACCTCAGCACCCAAAGCTCTGGGGCTTTCTTGACTGTGTAGTGGAATGAGAGGCAGAACAGAGCATAGGTGAACCTTGGCCTCTGACAGCCTGCAGTGTTGCCCTTGTGAAAAACCCTTCAAACAAAATCCAACCCTTAAGATCTGTAAAGACTATGCTTAAACCTGCAACTAATCACAGGCAGGACATAAATTCAGATGGGAAGATCAAGAATTTGGCTTCAATAGATGGTGGTCAGAAGCAGAGCAGCTAAGCTGTCCCTGAGACTCCCGTCTTGCTGGGTGCTGACTGGGGGACTCTGGAGTTTTGTGAATTTATAGACATGTGGGATGAGCAATCCAACTGGCTTAAAGAACCAACATTATTTTCCTCCTGAAATTAATGATTTCTGGCTCCCAAAGTCTTCCCTCTACTCCCTCCTTTTACATCAAGACCAAATAGAAATATATTTTCCCAATCTCATCTACCCAGTTTCTCTTCCTGCAAGGTGGCGGCTAACATGTCGTCTTCATCCAGTGGTAATGACCAGAGCAGAGTGAGTGACAGCCATAATCCCGCCCATTTCTACTGTTTCTCAGTAGTGGGAGAGTGACCATTGGTGTAGGTGTGGACTGTATCAGACTTATAATGAGAAAACAGTAATAATTGCAGAGAACACTACCCAGTAGGACTTTCCTTGGGCCTGGCAAACAGAGGCTTGACTGAGAGAGAGAGGTTCATAGGTGAAAATGGCTTACACAGAGGTTAAAGAACTCGATATAAAAAAAGAAAAAGAAAACAGACAAAAGTCCTAAGAGTATAGTAAAGCGCTTCAGCTTCCATAACCCACCACAATTGTGTCAGCTTAGCTGGGTCAATTAGCTGCCTACTCCATCTTCCTCTGTTGTTAATAATGGGCAATATCCTCTCCCCTGAATGAAGGAATATGAGGGATCTGTGGTTATAGTAAGCTATCATTAAAAGCACATGAATTCCTAAAAGCCTCTGAAAATAAATTAGTCTTCACATTACCATCTGCAACCATTTCACCTTAGCCAGTGATCCCATTAGCCCCTGTGCACTCCAAATAGGAGTGGGCTTGGATATTACTTAAGGAGAGATCTCCAAGGGCAATCAAGTGGTTACAGAGATCAAAATGAGAAATTCCAAAGGTGGCATCGTTACTTCTCTCATCACTCCAGAGCCTGGACCCCTGAGCTCTGAGCCAGCTCTCAAAAGTAAAGACACACTGTACAGGACAACCATCAAGGCTTCAGGATGACTGGAAACCAGCGAGCCAGCACAGTTTGAGGCCAGTGGGAAACTACTTCAGTTCTCTATAGCTCTCTGCTGCCTGATGAATCTCCATAGGTTGGGATAGGCTGGATTTCTCAACCATCATCATTTCAGACTTCATTGTACCCTCTGGGATATTGGTTGGATGATGTCCCCTCAAAGTTCATGTCCCCCTTAGAATGTGATTTTATTTGGTAACAGAATCCTCACCAGAGTAGGATGGGTCCTTAAACCACAATGACTAAGTAGGACACACTGTTATAACAGAGGCAGAGAGTGATTCCAGGCTCTACCAGCCAAAGCATCCCAGGATTGCTGCCACACTGTGAGCTTAGAAGCAGACAGAACTAAGCCTCTGTGTGAACTCCTGAAGAGGAAACAGCCCATTCACATCTTCACTGAGATTTCTGGATTCCTACAGAGAACTTGCTCAAAGGCAGTAACAGTATTTGCTGTGTTTTCTTACCACAGTCTGAGAGGAAACACACACACACACACACACACACACACACACACACACACACACACACACCAACCATTTGGATATGGAAACTATATATTTGGCTTCTGTGTTGCCACATTCTTGGACCCCATACTTTTTCTGACCACTCATCAGCCTGGGCCTTAAAATGATAGAGGGCCTTCAGGCTTGTGCTAAGTATCTTTGACTCACACTGGCTTCCTCTAGGTGGTCTCATTCATTCTCATTACTTTCTTTATACCCCATCACTTCCACACATCACTGTTACAGTAGTTACAGTAACAACATTTCAGATCTCTCCCTTAGTCCTGGTCTGCTAGACCCACAGTGAGATCTCCTGAGTAGTGTTTTCTACAAACTTTATTGTTTTCTTTCCATCATAAGTCTGATACCCTCCATACTTACATCAGTGGAATGGTGGCTCTTCACCACCTAGAAAGTGTAGAGTATTGTCAAGATGTAGCTCCTTCTTTGACTTTATTGCTTCACTTTCTCAAAGTGCCTGAAACGCATGTATACTAAATCATGTGTTTCTCCCAATCTCGTACTTTTCTAGTGTACATACACACCTCCCCCTCAAGTGTGTGTGTGTTCGTGTGTTCTGTTGCCATAACAAAATACCTGAGATTGAATATATTATTTTGAAGAATACAGGTTTATTTGACTCAGAGTTTTGGAGATTGGAAGTCCCAAGAGGATAGTATTGACTCTAATAAGCTCCCCATCCCACCCAGACAGCTGCATTATTTTGGAGATGACATCTTGATGGAAGTCAACAAGTAAAGAAGAGATATTATTGGAAAGCAGGTACCGAGTTTGAGGAGGAATCAGATATAATCTCCCCATAGCCTCACCCTTCAAGGTCCCACTCCATAGTAGCACTGTCATCACACAGAAGACCAAACTTCCAACCCAAGAGCATTTGGTGGACACACAGACAGATTGTACCCATCTGAATCATATGAATCGTAGCAGTGTCTGAGTGAGCTTTCTCTAATACCAGGTGATAGGAGATGTCAGTCTATAAATATGTTTTTCTTACTGGTTAATGAATAAAGCACTGTTGGCCAATAGGGAAGCAAGATAGGTGGGACTGGGAGAGATGGAGGATTGTGGGAAAGGTAGGACAGAGTCTTGATGTGATCTCAGGAACAGAGAATGCACAGCGTTCTTGGTAAGATAAGGCCATGTAGAAATAGTTATATTTGTAATTATGGGTTAATAATTTAGACAGAACTAGCCAATAAGAAATGCCAATAGTAACAGGCCAACAGTTTCATAATCAATACAGTGTCTCTGTGCATTATTTGGGGCTGTGTGGACCAGGCTGGTGAGAAAGTGCTCGTAACAACCAGGTGAAGAAAGCATTTTCTTGGAAGATAGAGATAAGCGACTTAGGTTTTATGAACCAGTGATTGCCACAACTTCTCTAGCCTGCATTTCTAGTATAGAAGAAGTTCTATAAAATGCATAAACCAACAAATATGGATGCATCCACTTGCTAGTTTCCTGACCCATGCTGTAAAAGAATGCCCCCTCACTAGAGGCAATGCCCGTTACAGCAGCCAGAAACCTGTTCTTGCCATCCTTCCTCCCACAATCCCTTGTGATTTCCCCAGTATAGTTTAAGATGTTTCCTGCACAAGCATGAGCCATTAGATTCTTTACCTTAACAGGGTTTCCATGAATAAAGCTAAAGGGGAGTCATCAGGTACCTGTGTAGGAATGACATTCCTGCATACAGCAACCAGACCTGTTATTTTAAATTGTGGCATTTTTTTTTTAATCCTACATTTATTTAAAGCCATGGCAGCTTGGGATGGGGATATAACTAAGTCAGCAAAGTGTTTGCTGTACAAACATGAAGAAGACACACAAAGGAAGGACAGCCAGCCAGTGTTTTGGTCCTTGCGATCCCAAGGCTACAGAGACAGACCCCTGGACCTCATTGGCCAGCCAGGCCAACCTATTTGAGAGTTCCAAGCCAATGAGAGATCATCTTGCATCCATCCAGAGGTTGACATCAGGCTTCTACACACACACACACACACACACACACACACAGAGAGAGAGAGAGAGAGAGAGAGAGAGAGAGAGAGAGAGAGAGGCACGCATGTGAACCTTCATGCATACATTTGTGCATGTGAGCACACACATACACAAATATGGAAGCTGTCATATTGTTTCATTTGTCATGACTTAAAAGGCATCCCAGAGATTGTTTTATTCTGCCATTGAGGCCATAGCTTCCTGAACACTAAACAGCACTAGACAGTTGCAACTGTACAGCATTATTGAGAAAAATCACTCACAAAGACATGGAAATACTGGCTATCATCTGTCCATGATGAGCTAATTTGTCCACTGTGCTTGCTTCAATGCATATTTTCACTGTAATGATGAAATTTAATGCCTATCCTCATTAGATCTTGGAATCACATCAAAATTATGTGTGTTGAGCCTGACAGAGTGGCAAATTCTATTTGAGTTCATTTCTTCTATGTTAAATGTTATACATATGGTGTTTTTAAGAAAGACTGATTTTATATATTTGGAAGGTTGTATAGTGTCCAAGAAAGAGCTTTGAATAGGAACTGGGAGAGTCAGCTTCCACCCCTGCCTCTGCCATTAACTAGGCTGTTGGCCCTATGGTTACCCTCCTGCATCTGTTCTTCACCCAGAATAATGAGAGTAACAGTGTGCTCCTTGGAACCTGGAAGGATTGTTATGAAACTCCAGAAAGATAATATGTGGGAAAGACCTGAAATAGCATTGGAAAAGTTATAGTGCTAGGCAAAGGCAAGGAGTAATTATTGCTATAATTGTTTCACACGATCTGTCTTAGCCTGTTTGTACTGCTATAACAAACTACCATTAATTGGGTGGCTTAGTAACAACAGGAATGTATTTCTCACAGTTCTAGAAGCTGAGCAGCCCAGGGTCAAAGTGGTGTGTGTGTGTGTGTGTGTGTGTGTGTGTGTGTGTGTGTGTGTGTGTGTGTGTGGTTTTTGTTCTTTGGGCTTTTTTGATTTTGTTTGTTTGTTTTGTTTTGTTTTGTTTTCTGAGACAGGGTTTTTCTTTGTAGCTTGAAGCCTGTCCTGGAATAAGCTCTGTAGACCAGGCTGGCCTCGAACTCACAAAGATCTGCCTGCCTCTGCTTCCCGAGTGCTGGGATTAAAGGCATGTGCCACCAACACCCGGCTCTGTGTGTGTGTGTGTGTGTGTGTGTGTGTGTGTGTGTGTGTGTGTATGTATGTATGTATGTGTACATAGTCATAATTTTGGAAGAAATGGGAGGGGGGAAAGAAGGGTGGGAATGACATAAATACAGTACTCATGTTTAAAACTGTAAAAAAATAAAAATTTCAAATATTAAAGTGTCAACTTCACAGAAGAAGCTAAAAGAATTTTTATATGATTTCTATAAAGTCATACTTAGCTTCAACTCTTAAGCTGACACAGACCTACAGTCACCTGGGAAGAACAAACCTCAGTTGATGAACTGCCTCCACCATATTGGCCTGTGGTCATGGCTATGGAACATTTTCTTGATTGGTAATTGATATAGGAGGGCCCACAGGGGGAACCCCCATAGTGGTTAACACCATTCCCAGACAGTCGGCTTTGACTATGCAAGTTGAGCATGACCCTGAAGCAAGCCAGTAAGTAATGTTCCTTCATGGTCTTTGCTTCTGTTCCTGCTTCCAGATTCCCACCGTGAATACCTGCCTTGAATCCCTTCCTTGGCTTCTCTGGAAGATGGACCCATAAGCTCAAATAGATGTTTTCTTCCCAGAATTGCTTTTTGTCATGGCATGTACTACAGCAACAGAAAAGCAAAGTAGACCATATATGGGACATGGATGAATTATATATGGAGAAAAAAAGTGTAAAGGGTACAATGTATTGGTTTATGAAAACAGATTTTTTTAAATATAATTACTTCAAAATAAAATTTAAAACATCCCATCCTTTTTGTGTCTCCGGTAGGTGGAAGCAGATTGCTTACTCAAGATACAGTAATAAGCTTTCTTTTTAAAGTGGGGTGTGACTCCTGCTCTACAATTTCCTGATATGATGGGTTACTTACAAAGTGCCACTTCTATCAGAACAAAGGAGAGAAAAAGGTTGGTCTCATATTTTAAAGGGATCTGGGTTTTGCTATAAGAAAAATTTCTATTTACTATTGAAAAAAAGGAACCTGTCATTGAATCTTCAGAGTGAATTTATAACATGATGTGTGGAATAAGGAAAGAGGCTCACAAAGTTGAACACCGATTTCTTGAAATCTGTGTATCAGGTAAGACAGTGGTTGGGCATGTCCAAAATCAGTTTTCCTTCATCCTGATAAAATTACATTTAAATGCCTTTTTAGTTTTCTGTGTTTAAAATTCTAAAAAAAAAAATAGATGGAAGAGGGAAAATATCTATAAAAACTACCCCTCTGCCCCAGAACATGAAATAATATGATGTGATGATGTGAGTGTTTAGGTCACAATCTGCCACAGCCTGTAATGTCTCTTGAAGCAGAGATGGAAGGATGCATTGACATTCTTGCAGACAAAGCACGGAAGAGTTTTAATATTGCAAAGCTTGTTTGAGATAATCTAGTCTGGGGTAAAGAAATAGGTTTCTATCTCAGATGTCACTTCCAATGTATTGATTGAGTTGCTTGGATGGCTGGACTAGAAGAGATTTAAAAGGCACATCTATGCTGAACACAGTAGTGTGTTGTAATAGATTGCCAGAGTCTGGGCTGGCCATGGCAAGGGAACATGATAAGCAAGGCAAAAATTTGCTGTCCCTGCTCTCTTCCAACTCAGAGATCTACAAGAGAGATGCAAGATGCAGATAATTGAAACTGATTCAGGAGTCTAATAAATCCCAGCTGTGAGACTATCCTTCCATGTCCCATACCTATCAATGCCTGTTCCCTACCAGGTTCACCAAACTCAAAAAACACACCTTCACTCCCCATCATTATCATGTTGTGCATTGTTTGAATCTATATTACATACACACCAGACCCACTGAGGCTCTGCAACAATGGACACTCTTCAGTTATAATGTGTTTGAAACCCTGCCTCCCGCAACCCAGTTTTCTTCTTCCAAGTACTCATTTGGGAAAAGATGGCTCATGATGGATTTGGTGAAAGGAATTATTTGAATAGAAAATCTAATTAAATTGCCTCAACTTGATTGCTGATTTTCAGTCAAGTTTCCCACTTGTTTGTTTTAATTTTGGCTGTCAATCAAAAAAGATTTTATCTTCTTAGGTCACAAGCCCAATACTCGGTCCTTTATATCATTCGTATGTCCTTATATTCCTTCCAATCTCCTTTTGCAAATCCTGACAGTTAATATTAGTTATGTCTTTTTGTTTTTCAGATGAAGACAAACTTCTTCAAAGATTAAAAAAAATTAACTAAGGAAAGGACATTGTGTTTGCAGGAGTTTTGATCTCACTGTGACAGTCTGAGACTGTAAATAAAGTTTACCTTGAGTCGAGGGGCAGAACTATAGTTTAACTGACCAGAACTGGCCATAGAGAAGGCAGCTATTTGGACAGAGAAGATGAACAGAAAGGAAAAGGTAAGGACTTAAATTTGCATATGTTGGTTTTGGGAAGAGTACAGTGAAGAGAAACCTCTGGCCAAAAGGCAAAGTCAGCTGGCTGCTTCCCTGCTTCTCTGATCTAGCAGGTTTTCACCCCCACATCTGACTTCCAAGTCTTTGTTGGTAAACAGAATGATAGAGACTTAGTTTAAACCTACATATCAGAGCCAGGGCTGTGGGACCAGAAGAGTGGCCAGTGGAGCTCTGACTTTGCAGCCATAGGCCACAGATGATAATTAAAATATCAGTAGACTCATGTGCAGTCGCTAAGCCAAAAAAAAAAAAAAATCAAAATCAGTAACATTTTATATGGGTGCTAAAATTCTTAAGGGTAATAGCAGAATCCATATTTAAACAGGAAAAGTGGAAGCCATGTCTCAAAATATTTGCCCAAATTTTGCATCTTTAAATAATCCCAAGTCCTTGTTATTTATCCTGTACTCTGAGTTGGCTGAGGCGCTCATGAAGATTAGCCTCCACTCAAGACAGCAGCCATGACAGACGTAGTATCTTCAAGGTTAAACATACTTCTGTTGAGAAAGGAGGGAATTCTATAAGCTAAAGAGACTTTATTGGGCCAGATCATCAAGGAAAAACTCTTGCTGAGCTACTCTGGTGACCTGAATTTGATCCCTGGAATCCATGGAAAGGTAGAGGGAGAAAACAGACTTTACACAGCTGTCCTCTGACTTTCACACATAGGCTATGGTGTGCGCCCACACACATCACACACTAATGATAATGAAAATAATAATAATACATTGAATTATTCCTTAAAAGAGAATTTTATGAATGGAGTATGAACCTCTGAAAGTACTGTACAAAAAATTGAGAGAAGGGAGAAAAAGAAATGGGTAGGTGGATGAACAGGGGCATTTCAGTTATTAGTGTATGAAAAAAAAATGTATTTCCAGAGATTTGCAAAAATGACAGATATAAAGGGCAAGAAAATGAACCTGAGGTTTCTTAGCAAGAATTTGACCCACAGGAGGTTTTAGCCTGATACAATCACCTCATGTTTAGAGAACATGAAATTCTCACCACTGAACTTCAGATATCACTGAAGGTGAGACACACAGAGTTTCCCTATTTAGAAAAGAAAATACAAAATACCCAGTAAAATTTGAATTGCACACAATCCTGAAATAATAGGTGCCCAGTGTGATACTTGGTACATGCTTTCATAGAAACATTATTCATAATTTGTCTGGCATTCAGATTTCACTGTGGACCCTACATTTTATCTGATAACCTTAGGGTTGGCAAAGGAAAGGAAAAAGGATCTGAGTAGAAATGATTACATCTAACATTCCTAATAGCTCATTATCATAGAACCAGATCCAGACCACCTAACCTCCAGTCTAGTGCACCTCCCGCTTTCCATTTGCCACACTGATTTCTTTTCTTCTGTCTTCTCTTCGTTTCCATTTCTTGGCCTTCAGATTTTTGTGGTGTCAAACACTAGCTCTCCATGTGTCCTTACCATTCTTCGAGTTGATGTGCCAACCTCAAGTACATTGTGACATTATCATTCCTGCCCCACCAACCACATTCATACACTCTTGTGGACCAAGAGAAAACAAAATTGCCAGGTTGTAGAAATAGGGAGAAGAGAGAGCTTCTTCAGTCACATCCTCAAATATACAACACCATGCCACTGCTGGAAGAATATATCCCTAAGCTTTGAAACCGGGGATGAAATCACCATTCATTAAAAACAAATGAGCTGGGCATGGTGGTGCATGCTTGCCATCCCAGCACTTGGGAGGTGAAATCAGGAGGAACAAGGACTTATCAGTGGCCATCCTCACTAATGTAATGAGTCCAGTGCCGAGCTGAGACACATGAGACTCTGACTCAAACAAATAATAGACACATTCGGAGCTGGGGAGCTAGCTCAGTCTATTAAGTGCCTGCTGTGCAAGTGTGAGGGAAAAAACTTGATCACCGGCACTCCCCTAAAAAGCTGAACTGGATTCAGATACTCAAATCTATAATCCCACAGCTGGAGATATGGGACAGAAGGATCCCAAGGGTTGGCTGGCCAGCCACTATAGTTAAATTGGTAAACACTATGTTTAGTGAGAGACTATCTGAAAAGAAAATAATAATGACGATGAGGTGGAAAGTGACAGAGGAGGATAGCAGACATCAACCTATGGTGCTCTACACAGGTACACAAACACGTTCACACACACGAGTGCATCACCACTACCTCACGCCGATGCACTAAATAAATATATGCAAGTGACATATTTAAATGTGTTTAGATCTCATCCTTGGTCGATTATAGAAATCCTCAGGGTTTGTCAGGAAAGCTGCCTCCTTACGAGCAGTGAGTAAATACCAAAATTAAGTATTTAAAGTTGGCTTGCAATGCACCTCAGTGCAGAGCCAATAAATTAATAAAACTTGATACATTTTCAGATCCCTTGAGGGGAAGCGTGCAGCTAGCAAGAAGACAGATTCACAGCAGCATCACAAACAGTGCAAGCTAATTTTTCCATCCTGCATGGAAAGGCCCAGGTGATTTTTCATTGCCAACCCCCACACCCATACCTCTTAAAATATATATATGGTTCTTCAAATATATTTCTTTAGAGATTTTCATGTCATTCTTTTTTTTTAATTGCTTTTGAGAAATTTCAACTTGCAAGCAAGAAGTGCAGATGGCTTATCTTATTTAGTCAAGTGTTTTCTGTGTGTTCAGTAATCAGTGGGGTACGCTTATCCTGATGTTGGGCAGGGAATTGCATACCCAACTCTTATTACCATTCATAAATTATTGTTCCCATTTGCACCATCCTGGAAATGGACCCCAATGGGCTTTCTATAGCCTGTGTGTTCCTGAGGTTGGTGGTGTTAGGAATCTCACCAGAAATCTGGAAAAGGCCAATTAAAAGGCAAATCCTCTCTTCTTGTTCCACTAACCCTGACCAAAGCAACTGAACAGAAGGAGATAAATGTGAATTAGTTTCTATGTTTTGCATAAACATTGCAAATTTTAAAATACATCTTACTGCTGCATGTAACATAATACCCCCAAGAGAGTTCTGTTTACAAATCATTTAAAGACACACTCAGCTCACCCTCATAATTATAATGACCTGTGGTATTGTTTCATTGGGGGAGTCCTGCTTGTTGAGGTTTGAATCAGTACAGAATTGGGTGGGAGCATGGAAATCATCCTATTTTTTTTTTTTAAGAGTACAGATTAGACACTTGATATGGGTAACTGTAGTCAGATCAGGGTTGAAACTCACTCATTTAAAAACAAACAAAAATAAAAATTGTTGCTATATAGTTACTCATGATCCATGATCCAGAGGGAGTCTCTTCAGAAGAGAGGAACCACCACACAGAGGCTCAGGTAAGTGCTCAGGAGGGTGTGTGTATTCAATGCTAGCTTCTGTTTATTGATGTTCTGGGCATTCAAGATTGAATGGGTGCCATCCCTACCCTCCAGGGGCTTCCAATTCAACAAGACAGCTTTAAAGGCATTTAAAAGATGATGTTGCCCAGAGGACAGTAGATCCTTTAGTAATGTGGTCACAGATAGTTCAGCTTTGTTTGCTTCTCATTTTTAAAACTTCAAGCACTGATTTAAATTATTAGAGGAAACATTTCCATTTATTCCCTTTGCTCTATTTATAATCACTGTTCCTTTCTTTCTTTCTTCTTTTCTTTCTTTTCTTCCCACAAAGCTTTCTTTCTGAACAGTCTCTATGAAAACAGCAACCACAAAATAACTTATCCACATAATAATATGCAATAACTAGCTAAATAAAAATACTCTAGCTCTAAAAGAAAAAAAGAAAGAAAAAGACAGAAAAAAATTGTCACACATGGAGGAAAACAAACAAAAATTTCAGTGTTAGCAGCAAACTGTCCTTCTATTGACCTAAAATATGCCATAGACTGGTGAGCAGTTTGTTTATTTGTATAGGTCTATTTTATCTTCATTAGAGACGTTGATGGAGCTTTTGATGTCGCAAAAACACAATGTAGAATGAATCAAACGTCATTTCCACACTCCTGTGTGCAGTGTGGAACTTGAGGCTTTTTACGGTTCAGCCCACCAGTGACCAAGCATTTCCCATTATTATTAACATCATCTCTTCCCAATTTCCCTCCCAGTCTGATACCTCATTCTGATTAATGAACTAGTAGCAGGGACTATTCTAAAAAGAAAAATAAAAATCTGTTTTTGCTTAGAGTACCTATTTAGTTTCAAGAAAACAAATAGTCGCACATATTAAGGAATATGGTGTTTTAGAAACAAAGAGAACAGCCAAGATTACAGGAAAGTTAACTGTTCCCTGGGGAGAAACCCTAGTGTTTAAACTGTTTCATCAGCAACAACTCGGAAATTGTTTTAATAGTGTTTTGAACATCTTATTCTTCTAAAAATAATACCCAACACACAGTGGGTAAGAAATCTAGGCTATACAATGGCGTTTATAAGGTGTGCTTATTTCCATGCCGGTTAAAGCCTTTAGCAGGAAGGCACGGAAGCAGCCTAAAACTGCCATTGTATTGTTGACAGCAGTGAAAACTCTTCAGTCAAGAAACATTCCCCTTTAAGTCCTAAGTTATTGGGCAAAACCCACATCAGAAAGCCTGTTTAGTAGCAGCCAACGGAACATCCCACAGGAGACACAGCCGAAGCCTTCTTACTTGTATAAGGACAAATGTGTGGCTATGGGATTGGCTTTCTATTCCCAGGTAAAAACACATCATTCCTTTCTGTTTTTATAATCTAGGCCTCCATTAAAAAATGGAAGCCCCTAAATATTCGGGAGGAGATGTTCTCCTTACATTCTAAAATCCAGCCTTCCCCTGTGGGACTTGCAGGGAGCCATGAGGAAGAAAGAACTACCCAGCTTTTTTTTTTTTTTTTTTTTTTTTTTTAGAGGCATCAAAAAATTTAATTATGATCATTTTAGTGTGAGAGAAAAGCCTTCTCATAAATTTAAAAAAGAAAAAGAAAATAAGTTGCAGCCACTGAGTGCAGGCTGCCACCAACAGACTGACTGACTATCTTGAAGGAACTTCCAGATTGGCAAAGCATGAAATCTTCACACTGATTCCAGTCTTCCTCCGAGATGCCACCGCCACCACCGTGGAATCTGAGTCTCCCTTCCATGATCTAAACTACCTTCTGTCTTTCCTCGGGATGGTTAATTTGCCTTGGTAAAGCCTGTTTGAACCGGCCTGTGTTTGGAGGCAGAAGTTCTTGGGTAAAACGTCATTATTTATGTGCAAGAAAGGAAACATTGTCTTAGATTAATTAGAATACAGTCTGAAAAGGATTTAAAACAACAACAACAACAACAGCGAAAACAGAAATCGTCAGGGAAAGAGGAAGAGAAGAAAAGGGTTCAAATACAGATCTGATTGTCTGCAGAAAGCCTGCAGCTTCTTTTGTGCCTGACTGAACCATGCCAGGAGCCCTCTTGAATCTCTACAAGAATACAGTTTCAGATCATCTGCATTCAGGGCCAGAGTCATGGCCCTGGAACCGATAATTGCCTCTGACAGGATTTAATTACCTTCTCTAGGACCTTTTCTCTGTTTGATTGGAGACCACCCCCTGCCTCCGATCAAATCAGACAGTAATAACACGCTGAAGCGCAGCAGCCAATCACGAGTCAAGTCTGAACAGTGACCTTGCTGAGCCGAAGCTGATTGGTGGTGTCAGCCTTGTCAACGGTGTCAGTGAACCATCAGACAAGAAAGAGCGAGGGGGGAGCACAGGAGAGCCTGGGAGATAAGAGACCCGCATTAACGCTAATGGAGGCTGTCAGCATTCAAGGCTCCAAGCCGCCTTGCTTGCGGCCTTGCACACACAAAAAAACAAAAATATTGAAGAACTCACACAAGTCTAAAATATTCAGAAGGGAACGAACGCGTTCGTTTCTCCAGTGTGGGGAAATCTAGTCAAGGTATAATTCACATGCAATTCAGATAAAATGACAGATACAGGCACAGTGTGTGACAGAATAATTTTTGTGAAAAGGGAAAAAAAGGTCCCACCAAACAGTTAGATGTATTTGGGAGCTGGTACGGAGCCAGGGTAGGGGAAACTACAGAACATTTTCATTTTTAACTCTAGGACAGAGATGTGGGTGTTTTAAGATGCATTACAAAATTCTGCCTTTAACACCAACCTTAGTTGCTGTATTATTTATGAGTTTTAGTGTGAGATACAAGCCTACCCATAATCTTAAGGAGGGTGAATGCATTCATTAAATGGCCAATCTTTATGTACATATCATTTTAAGATCGTGTATAGTCATGGATAATTCTAATGATTTGTATATATGTATATAGTTCCACCAAGACAACTATTCCTTTTGTAAATCTGGTTAATCCCAGAAAAACACCACCAAGATATCTGTCAGCTCAAATAGACAGAAACTGTTACCAAGCAGCTGAAGTTGGAGGAAGACATTGCATGATTAGGTCTGCACTAATTTAGAGTTTGATTTAATCATTACATTTTTATGTAAATAAAATCATCTTCCTTGTTACATTTATTTTATTTCTGACTACTTTACCTCTGTACAAATACAGCAAGAACTATGAAAACAAATTTACAGGCTTGTGTTTGATTTTTCTTAGAGACTCGAATTCATCTACATTCAGTAGAAATGAAATGTTTACTACTTGTGTGCATCTTTTTTTTTAATATATAAATCTTTTAAGAAAGTTTGGTCCCATCCAATTCTCTCAAAGGGGGTGGGCTTTGTTTTGACTTTGTACTTTAACCAAATGAAGTGGTACTTTAGAAAAATACTGTCAAGCCCCTTAAATGTAAGGCTACCTCTACACTGGTACATTTCTTTGTGTTTTTTCCCTCTTCATGGTAGAATTCCATGGAAACAGCTACTGTGGAAGTTAATTTAGTAGATTTTTTTTAAATCCCTCTTTTATTCTGCCCACCAAGAAAGACATATTTAAATAAAGAATTTCCTTTGCATCTGTGAGTCTCCTCTGTTGTAGCCATGAATGTAAAAGACAGTTTAATTAATGTATAAATAAATCATGTTTTTATACTGGATGCAAGTGTGCAATGGATTTGTTAAGATGCGATGATTATTTTTACTTTTGAGAGCTCTTTTGGAGCAATTCGGAGGGATACAGTGCCACCTTGAAAATGTTCTTTCTTTTCTGGATCTTTTGATTGAAGGTCATCTAGGGGGGAAATATCCCAAACAGGAAATCAGAAACTTTAGAGTCTGGTTCCAGCTCAACCATCGGCAAACTGTCCATGTTGGGTCAAGTTTCTTTGTTTGTATGAGTGTTGCCCTTCTAGGCTTTTTATAACATGCAATTAGAATGAGGTCACCCAAAGAATTGAAAGTATGTACAGTGCCAGCGGCATCACCATGGAAGCCCTCTGACAGTTGTGTTTCTCAGAACCTGTCAGTTGTGAACTTCAAGGCCTCTGCTCCATCAGTCTCATCATGCCACACACTCACACACCACTGGTCAGACCCAAACACACTTGACCAGTATATAAAAGTAGATAACACTTGTCACTCTGGCTGTCGACACTAGAGCCAAACATGCAAATCCCTTAGCTCTTTCTAATCCCTGCATCTTGCCACTTGCCATTAATAAGTTGTGTTCAGATAGGAGCTGAACTGTTACAGCAACAGTATGACAAACTTTTCATTTGTAGACTCTACATATAACCTGTAATGTTAGCCATGTTACATGGGACAAACACTTTCTAAAAACAGGGTCAAACTCAACCTAACTCACATATGATGATTATAATAGATTTCTATGATTTATGTTATTATAATAAAATTAAGTAATAGTCATTTGGGGCCAGAATCTTCAACTCCCAAATATATAGAACTCTGAAAATATAGACAAATTTGGAACTACTTTAGAATTGTTAAAGAGAGAAAATCACACAAGTATGCATTGAAGGCGGCGTTTGAACAGTGATGGACCTGAGCGTTGGTGGCGCACACCTTTAATCCCAGCACTCAGGAGGCAGAGACAGGTGGATCTCTGTGAGTTTGAGGCCAACCTGGTCTACAGGGCTAGTTCCAGAACAGCCTCCAAAGCTACAGAGAAACCCTGTTAGACAAAATACAAACCATTTTTTTTTTTAATCAACATAAAACAGACAATCAACCCTCCTGTCACCTTCATTTATGTTCCCATCTTTTATTTAGGAAAACAAGGAAACAAAATGCTTCTGGCCCTCTGAATTGAACATACTACCAAAAGCTGAGAAATTCAAGAAAAGCCAGGCACCCAGTCTCTGTTGCTGTTTGTCATGATCCTTGCATAACCCAAGTTGCCCAACAGAGTGACTCTAATTGCAAATCCAATCACTCTTTGACTGAGGCTCAGAAATCAATTCCCAGTAAAAATATGACACTCGGTCACTCAAAACAATAGAATAGTCAATATCTTGCCATCAGCAGCCTGGTTAGAACCTATTTCAATACAATAAAAATTCAATTCTTTAACTGGGCCAGGCAGATCTTTCCTATCCTTTGTAGCCCTGCCTACCATTCCCAGTAATCAAAACCATGATGGAAAGTTAAATAAAATCATGAGGATGCCAAGACTTATAGGGAGAATTTCATTCAAACACTTCTAAGTTCAGACTTCTGATCTTTCCCTTAATTTGTATTGATTGTCCGGTTCCCTTGTATCCTTGAGGCTTGGCAATTTAAATTTAGACATAGTTCATTGAAGTGAGAGAGAGAGAGTAATATGGAGCGGAGGGAGGCAGGAGGTGTGTGTGGAGGGATGGGGAGATGGGAAGGCCCTGTATTCAATCAGACAGTCTAGAATCTGAGCAAAGATGGTAGAATCCTGGTTTGTTGTACTTAAAATGAAAGTTGCAACGCTGTTTTCCAGTAAAAACTCCACAGACATCATTTTTCTCTACCAGCAAAAGGAAAAGCAGAACTCAGATGGCAAACTGAAAAACAAAACTAGGAGCATGGAAAATGGTTCAGTGGGTAAGAATGCTTGATCTGTAAGCATGAGGATCTGAGTTTGAATCCCCAGTACTCACAGAAAAAGTCGGCATGGCTGTAAGGGCTTGTAATCTCAGCACACACACCCCCAGGAGGTGAAAGGGAGACATGTGGATCCCCAGAGCGTGCTGGCCTAGCCAAGATGAAAACACAAAAATCAAAGCAAGGAAAACCGGTGAACTTTTGGTTCACTGTGAGAGACCCTGTCTGTTCTAGCTTCATTGTGGTCACGCATGGCCATTCCCACCTGTGCCCACACTGTTTTGCTTGCAGTGCACAGACACAAAGAAAACAAAAACGTCTAGGCAATTGGTTAGATGGATAGTCTTGAAGCATTGGATGGTTCTAAGATTGAAATTTCTTGTACTGATTTTTATTTCTTACTGATTTGCCCAATCAAGATATCTAACTGATGAAAATTTCCATTTTCTTTCTCAGCCTGCACTCTAAGGTATTAAGACATGACTCAAACATTTCAGCTTGAACTTTACCCATTACATACAAAATACCCAAGGTTTATGTCCTTCAGTCACAGAGATTTTGTTGTTATTGTAACAACATTAGAGTTTCCTGTGTGCTTGATAAGGGGTGTGTCTAGAAAGAATACATCTGATTAAGTGCACTGTTTATTTACTTTCAGACCCACACTTTAAAAAGACCTGCATACAAAAGGCTCAGAAATGCTTCCAAAATGAAAAACTCCAGTCAAGTGATTACTTAGCTGGCAAAATGGATATTTCAAGTTGCATAGACAGCTAATTGTGGCCTGCCTCAGGAATGACAGGTCTATAATTTTTAGTTTTGTGTGCATTGAAAGCCAGTCACCTTGACACTCAGTAGTCCATTATCCACTGGCCACCAACCATATGATGATGATCAAGGAGTGACAGGCACTTTCCATTATGGGTGATGAAACATGCCGTGTTTTATTTGGATAAAGCTGCCCTAATTAAAAAAGAGAGAGCCAGGTGCCTACCCTTCCCCATGAGCAACAAGCATCCTGGAACACCTTTCGTTACAAAGGAAGGACTTCTTTGTCCCGCATAATAGCAACCATCAGTTATTCTGGGTGTTGGTTGCCAACATCCGTTAACATGTCAGGATCCAGGCCTTTTAAATATAAATTTTGCCTCTTAATGTCAAGAACTCTCTCCCATTAAATTATATTATATTGAAACTTGAAACCTGGTTAAAGCCTGTGTTTTAATACCTTCTTTTCTTATACATGTGAATGTGTGGTGTACAAATGTGTACGTGTTTGTGCATATGTGTGTATGTAGGGAGCACATTTACATCCATGTGCATGTAGAGGCCACAGATCAACATGAGGCATCATCTTCTGAAAATAATCAACCCTTCTCTCACTGAACATGGGACTTACTGATTTCACTAGTCTGGTTGGCTAATTGGGCCCCAGAAATACATCTGTGTATGTCTCCACAACATTGGGATTACAAGCCTGTGTCACCATGCCCTGTCCAGCTTTTAAGATGGATTCTGGGGATCAGACAAGCACTTTACCAAAGAATGCAGCTCCTCAGCTGCCATCTTTAAAATAAAAAAAGTTATTATTTTAATTGTTCTGAGTACTCATGAAGTAGTGGGATATGATTAAACAAGAGCCAGGAGATGGAATCATAACTTCAGTTGTCAATGAATTGACTTGCTTCAACTTTGAATATTCAGATCATCTTACAGTGCCTCCAGTCATTACCCCAAAAAGGATGAGCCAGACATTTCATTTTCTTCTGCCCCCACTTGCTTCTGTTTCTATATACATATTAAAATTATAGCCATACATTTTTCTGACCAGGAGTGGCACACTAACAATTTTGTTATTTGTCCAGAAGAATGGTGAGGATGCATTCAGCTGCAAACAATGCTACTCAACTGTAGTGTGAATGGAAAGGATTGTTGTCTGTTTCACCCAGAAGGAAACTGGAGGGCATGCATTTCCGGACTCTGTACCAGTGCTACTGAAAACTGAGTCCTTGCAGTCTACAGGGTGAAGGACACTTACTGTCAGCCACTGATCATCAGTCAATGTACCAGCCCCAGCAGAAAAGTTTCCCAAAAATATCCCTGAAAGAAGGAAAGTGATTAGGAAGTAAAACTCACCCATAGTTCTTGTGACAAACTAAGTGATGGCCACCATATCTTAGTCATAGTTTCCAGAACCCATGAATGCCACCTTATATGGCAAAAGGACTTGACTGGTGTCATTCTGCTAAGGATCTTGTGGTGGATAGAGTCTTCTGGAAATACCTCAAGGCCCTAAATAGAATGGCAAGTGTCCTGATAAGAGAGAAACAGTGGGAGGTTGAGCACGTGAGAGAAATAAAGGGGACAATGCTCAAACCAGGAAGCTAGTCTGACAGAAGGAAGGACTCAGGCTAAAAACGCAGGCAGTTCCCAACACCCTGTCACAGGTGGTTACCACCAAGATCCTTGCAGATTTTAAATTTAAAAACCGAGGAGGAAAGTTCAGGCTGGAAAGGGCAAGGACTCTGATTCCCCCATGTTAGCTGCCTAAAAGAACTGTTGTCCAGGCCCTCCACTCTAGCCCTGTAGGACTTATTTGAAGCATCCAGTCTCCAGAGCTGTTAGAGAATAAAACTGCCTCTCTGAGGGGTTAAATTACTCAAATTTTTTATAATAGATGCACAAGAGCTAATATACAACCTCCAGGAACCCTCGCTTACTTCAGATTGGCCAGCTCTATCAGTCACATATCCACTTGCAAGAGAAGCTGGCACACAAAACATGTGTGCCACATAAGATAGCCCTGACTGTAGTAGAACTACTCTGATTTGGCTGAGCAGGTTGCTGGCCTAAGGGGCATTGACAATAAGTGAAGTCAGCCATATGGAAGTTCTAAAAAGTCAATGAACTCTGCAGTCCCTTCCCTTTTGAAACTATGTCCAGTTACAATTCTGCTCAGTAACTAGTCAAATTTCTCTGTCTTTGTGGTCTAACCATTGGTCATCTTTTCAACCTATCTCCATAAGTCTCCAAGAACCCAGCCTTGCCAATCTTTTAGAAAGCTTTCTTCCTCAATCATTTCCCCAATGTGCTTCACTTTCCATGAAAATCACCTCCTCTCATCCTCACTCCATTCTTTCCTATGAATTCATTTTAAAAAGCCATTTCTCAACAGTGTTTTTCCAGCCTGCTCGGGCAATCCTGGGAATACTCATTTAGTATATTTCATGTAACACTCACCAGACTGCAAACTACCTGCTTGGTGGTGTTTTGTCACTCAGCTGAGGCGAAGCCTGGTTGCAATCACAAAAAAGACATCCTCAGAAAGAGGCTAGGCTGGGAAATGAGGTCAGCCCTGATGATGTGTGGGAAGCCCAACACCAGGAAGGCAACACCACCTCCCACGTGATGTGCTATGTGAACACGGATGCTGTCTTGTGTGAAGCCCAACTCTTGACTTCAGTCACCTCCTTTGCCATCATTTTAATCACAGTCCCTAACAGGAAAGCTACTTATTACACTAAGAAAAAGTGTTAGAACTCAGATATGTTGAAAGACTGTCCTAAGAGAAGTGAAAGTGGTGTTGAAGACAGCTCCCTCCACCATAAGTCAAAGCTGCGCTGTCCTGATGGCTATTCTTCACAGCAGGGCCAGACACAAAGTACTTGCCATGGAGATAATTATATTTATTAAACAACAACAGCAAATTAGACAGCAAAGCTGTGCAAGTATATGACAGACATTTTGTCCATAGAACGACCAGACTCATCAAATCACCGAGGAGTATTTCTTGAAATTTGTTCCAAAATCACTTTCAGCATTTGTTTAAACAATATTCTTTCCTTCTTTTTCTTTAGACAGTCTTGGTATAGACTCATGGATGGCCTGGAATTTGTAGTATAGACCAGGCAGACCTGGAACTCTGACATCACCTGCCTCTGCTTTCTAAGTGCTGGGACTAAAGGTGTGCCCCACCATGACTGTCTTAGTAGTATTCTTGAGTTCAATCTTTTACACACACACTTCTTTTCTTAGGGAAAAAACATTCTAGAGGTTTTAGCCAACAAAAGTTCAGTAATTGTTGCAATTACTGAATAAAAAGTAAATTATTACTTTTTTAGCACGTCAGAATTATTTTGTTCTTATTTGTTTGAGTCTAGTCCCTTTACAACTTCACAAACACTGATTCTTCTGTGCACATTAATGCAAGGTTTTCCACACATCTACCAATTATATATTGCATCCACCCAGCAATTCTTTATCTATTCTTTCACACATCTATATAACATACTGTTCACAGCACAGGACATTGGGCATTTGGAGGGTGTGTATTTCATCTAATTTCTCACAAATAATGAACTAATCCTATTGGTTTTAATGGTATTCTCAGGTCCACATTTTGACATAAATTATTTATTCTACTAATTTAATGGCAAACAGTCACCAAGGTGAACTTAAGGCAATAATTTCACAAGTATATTGGGTACAGGTTAATTATTTAGGTGCCTCAAACAGCCTTGCAATAATGAACTCTCCTGGGTAGAGCCCATAAAATACATTCCTTAGCTTTAAAAAGGAGTGAGGTTGGGGGTTGCGGGGGGATGCTTTCAAATTTCTTATGCTGAGGTTTATGGAACTTTCTGAATTATACTGAAATTTTAGGGAAAAGCAGGGAAATGCTTGTGTAAAATAAAACTAAAGGGTTTATTAAAGTGTTTAACCAAAATAAAGGCCAGGAGAATGAGTTTATAAACTAGTGTGTTTATAAAATCTTTAAAAAGAGTCCTAAAAATTAGTAGTTGATATCTTAAGTCATAAATTTGTGAGGCTTGAAATACTAAACTAACAAATTTTAGGGCATGATTTGTCATGTAAAGGGACCTTAAATTCATCCATTTGTAATATATGGACTTAATATCTATAGTAGATTGCACTCAGTTCAAACCATTCATTCATTACAGTAGATTACAGGGCTAAAAATACCCATTCTTATGGAACAATGACTTCCAACCACCGTGAATTGGCACTCCCTGGTATACTGTGTGTTTTCCATAAGAATGTGCCAAAGTTTAGTCTCTTTGAAAACTATATTTACTACAAAGTAGGATGCATACCATAAAACCAAATAAGGAAATAGGCACTCACACACTGTAGCATCCTGTAGGACAAAAACTGGAAGAGCAGCTCAGTTAGAGCTGCTAAGAAAGTTATACATTTTCTGCAAAGCTTTCAATATCAGCTTTCTGCATGTGCATATCAAGACTTTATGATTCTATCTGAAGCAACAGGAAGCTGAAAGGCTTCCCAGTCAATAGTTTGATGTTGTATGTCAACTGCTCTCCTAGGCTCCACCCCAAATCCCTGAAGTTGGAGCTGAGGAGGTGATTTAGTGAGTAAAGTGCTTGTCACTCAAGAATGAGAACTCGAGTTCATATCCCCAAAACCTATGCAAAGCCAGGTGTGGTAGCATGCACTGTAATCCCAGGCTCCTAAGGCAATATGGGAGTCTGAGACAGGAACACATCAGGAATCTCCCTAGCAAGCTATTCTGAAGTACACAGCGGCAAAGAGCAGAGACCAGGACTCAGAGAAAGTGGAAAAGAACTAACACCGGTTCTGCTCTCACCCGTACAAGGGTACCATGGCACCCACACTCATATTCATGTACTTATGAACATACACACACACACAAACACACACACATAGACACACACACACACACACACACACACACACACACACACACACACCACAAATTAGCTAGTCAGTGAAGTCCCCAGAGTTGAGACCCACTGCAATTTGAAGAGTCAGGACTATGGCTACAGTATTTAGGAAAGAGTTAATATTTTAAGTCCTACAGTTCTGTGACCTACGCTACCGTGATTTCCAGAACTTTCACATAAAGATTTTATAAATACACTTCAATTCTCTTCTTGCCCCAGAAGTTTCAGTATTTTTTAGGAAGTTGTTTCAAATGGATATGTACAAGGTGTATGCAGTCAAGAAGGAGGGGGTCATATTCCATTTGGGTTTACAAGTGGAGCATCCCAGCAATTGGTGTTTCATAAAATAACTGAAAATAATGAAGAAAATAATATAATCTCTGGAGATGATTGATTTCTTTTAAGAAGAGTTGAAAATAATAAATGGGGAGTCACTCAGCTCCCCTGAGAAGGAGGGGGATGTTCAATATGCTGAGGAAGATTTTAGCAATTCCATGGAGAGATGGCTCTGTAGCTATGAGCTCTTGCAGGGGCCTGAGTTCAGTTTCCAGCACCCACATGGGGCAGCTCATGACTGTAACGCTAGTTCCAGAGGATCCTGATGCCCTCTTCTGGCTTCCACTGACATGCATACACATATGGTGTATGCATACAGACACACACAGAGGCGTAATATTTTTCCTAACTTTAAATTCAGTTATCTTTTCCCTTCCCCATAAATTGTTTTAAAATCATTTTTGATGCATGCTGTTAAAGATCCAATGCCCCATCTCTCAGGAATCCACATCATTCCCACCTCTGCTTTCTTATGAAAATAATTAGAAATAGATTTCACTGTCTTCTGGATATTTCACTCTTGTCTATTGAGAATAAGATAAACAATGTATGAGACATAAACTATTCTATAAACCATGTCAGTATAAACCCCGATACATCAGCTTCCATCTCTTGCCCAATGGTCTTCAGGGAGTCTTTCTGGTTCTCCTACTCCAGTGACATCATTAATTTCTTTATTGTCCTTTTGTTCCACTTAATACTTAGAAGGAACCTAAGTTCTCCAAAGCCCTCTTTGGAGAGCCCAGCAGACAGCAGAGCCTCCACCCTTTCCACACACAGCCAAAAAAGACGGCTTTTTTTTTTTTTTTTTTAACAAGTCTGCAGCATTCTCATTTGTGAAGAGCATCAGTTGTGCAGCCTGTCTAGAAAAGTGCAGGTTTCACACAGTTGCATCTCATGTGAGTATGTTGTTCACAGGCAAGCTCGTATTTGTCAGGGTGAGGAGAGGGTTAAGTGAAATGAACCGTCATCTCAGAGCTCTGGGTTCCTGAAGCTCTTACCATGACTTGCTATAGAATTAACTACTTAAGATGCCATATTTAATCTTTCTTCCCCCAAAGCAGCACCAATTTCACCTCTTGGTACTTTAAGTGCCATTAAGTGAGTGGCAGGATCACACACGGTTTTAGCATTCTTGCAGCTTTGGATCTGAGATGAATACAATGCTTGATGAGCAATTACTGTTTTCAGAAAATAAAGCCAGCCCAGCTTCTCTATCAGTTTAGAAATCTAGTTTCAGCTTGGGTGATCAGACAAAATGCCTCCAAATGTTCTGCTCTTTGCCTTGTGCAGACTATTCAGACCCTGTAAAGTAGCAGTATTAATGTTTTCATTGAGGTACTCTACTTAACAATATGATAGGAGAAGAAAGGTCATCTGAACTATAGATGTGTACATTTCCTTGGAATGAAATGAAATAATTTCTATTTTCAGACTAAAAAAATATCTTTAGCATGATTTTTTCCTGAGAAATTATTTGCCATTATGGATACTGACCATCCATGTACAAACAATGATCTTGAACTTCTAAAAGTAAATGACTGATATATAGTTTTTGGCTCAGTGTGTAAAGAGATTAGAAGACTTCACACCATCCTAAAAAGTTAAAGATTTATAATGAAAAATCAAGTCTTCCTGGGTCTTATCAATTCAGAGAAGTAAGGTCACAGGACAAACCTCCAACTCATATAAGCATGTGACAGAGGATATTACCTCTCAGAGAAGCAGAAAGCTCCGTGAGATCAAGGCTGGTGAAGAAACCCTGAGCCATACACAATGAGTCAAATATTGGAGCCTCACTGCAGACAAGTCTGAAGAATTAAAGCTCCGATAAGAAGACAGAGGAGGACCATTGCACTTCTGTGGAAAGATTGGCTGCATTTTGTGACTATAACAAGTTACCTCAGACAACAACTTAGGGAAGAAGGATTTCATGTGGACTCATGGTTTCAGGAGTATTACTTTGTAGTTACTCAGCACTATGGCTGCTGGGACAATGTGTTTGGGCAGAACACCATGATAAAGAGCACTGCAGCACAAACATGAGGCAGAGAGAGCAAGACAGAGGGGAAGGGTTGAGGCCAAGTCATACCCACTGACCTATATTCTCCATAGGAGCCTTGCCTCCCAACAGGATAATCAGCTATGAATTCGTCAGCAGACAAGGGATGGAAATACACAATTCCAGGCTTCTCCAACCATATTTTTCAAGGATTAATTAGGAAACATTTGGGAAATTCATCTTAGATTATTGATATATTAAGCCTGCCTCCATGTATGGGCTTATAGATCTATAAGTATAATATACAAGTATACTTGCATGTAAGTAAAATGAACCAAAGTCAACAATGATCTGAGACAGGAAGGAGGAACCAAGACCATTTTGTTATTAGAAAGTGAACTGTTTGTTGTCAGAAGTCATTCTGGTGTGAATTTCCATTCATTTTTAAATTAATTTTTGTAAATGAACCACTAAAAATAATTAATAAAAACAAAACCAATAGTCTGAGGAAGAAGGGAAATGAAACCATATGGCAGAACTTGCGTACAGTTCACCCCAATATACACTGTGCTGTTTGGACCTTGTACCTCTATACACCCCCTTCCTTTACAGGGGAGCCTTCCTCCAGTATTTCATCAGAGTAACCAACCCAGGATATGAGACATATAAAGTATTCAATTAAAATCACAGAATGTAGAAAATTACAGAATGCAAAATAGGAGCCATGAGCAAAGATAAGATACAGGAAACAGGCAGATATGAATCCAACTGCCAGTAATCATGTGAAATATCAACAATCCAAAGATATCAACAAAATGTAATTAGAAAAGTATGTCATACCCACCTATATGTTATCTATAAGAAGTCTAATTTCAGCCAGGTGGTAGTGGTGCATGCCTTTAATCCCAGCACTCAGAATGCACAGGCAAGAGGATCTCTGAGTTGGAGGCCAGCCTGGTCTACAGAAAAAGAAAAAGAAGGAAGGAAGGAAGGAAGGAAGGAAGGAAGGAAGGAAGGAAGGAAGAAAGAAAGAAAGAAAGATGATATCTAATTTCAATTAATTAAAAACGGCTTTAAAGTAAATGGACAAAGGACAGTATACTCTGGTAACACTAATAAAAAGAAAAAAATCTAGAATATTATACTAATTTCAGAGACTGGAGGAAGATGTGAACGGATAGGCACAGAATTTGGGAGGCCTTGAAACTTCCTTGTATGATACTACATACAGTGACCTGCTAGAAATTCATCAAAACCCATTAAGAATACAGCATGAAAGAGTAGATCTTGATGTGAGCTGTGGACTTTAGGGTGACAGTGTACATTCACTAAGCACAACATATGAGCCACTGTGGTGTGGGTTGTTGCTAAAGACCAGCTACGTGTGTGTTTGAAAATAGTTATAGGATCTCTCTTCTCTCACTCAATTTAACCCTGAACTTAAAACTAAAAAAAAAAAAAAATCACATTAATTTTAAGAAAACATTTAAAGATGGAGCTCCCATTCCCTGCCTAGCATTCCCCATTGCATTAGGCACTCACACATCTGCCAGATCATATTTTTGCTTTTTTATCCCAAAAAAAATCAGATGAAATACCTGTCGTATGCACTTGGGAGATACTGATTTCCTCCTTCAAGAGTAAGGCGTAATTTCCAGGTGTTCCTCCAGTTACATCTTGATTAATGCTGCATACATTATTCATGTTGACAAAAGAAGGATTAGATGTTTTATTTCAAGATTTTTTTTTCCCCACAGACCTCTTTTTTAATATTTCAGGGGTATATGATTCAAGTATCCCCTTTCTCTTTTCAGGGTACCTGATATGCCTCCTACAGTACTCATGATCCTCAGCCACTTCAAGTGCAACATCACATGCCAAGACCTGTTCGGTGCCATAAATTTTAATTTTTTGATTATCTGTTTAAGCATAATCTGTATTTCATTAGTATTATTATTTCTCCCCAGAGAAAGAGACAGGCATCTCACATCTGTTTCTCATAGTCTGATCAAAACAATGAAGATAAACCATATGCACAAAAGACAGTATACTCTTTCAAAATATTTTCTACTACGCTCTTGTCAGTTCAAGCGCTCTTTTGTTAAAATTAGCGTTCTGTCTTTTATCCTCTCAATCACAGAGGGAGTGGTGGAAAAATACAGCGAATGAGCATTACTTCCTATTTTCCATACATTGCACACTGTTTGTCTACTGTCAGGAAACAGGTTAGGGAAAAGGTCCAGTGATTCTGATAGTGTTCAGCAGAGTTCTTTCAACCGAAAGTTAAAGGCTTTAAACTATAAAGCAGAAACATTATTACACAGAAACTTAAGAAGAGAAGCTGAATAGAAATCCTAACAGCATCCTGGGCCTAAACACAAGAGAAATGTGAATTCAGGCTAGCTTTTTTGCTTTTGTTTTTTATTTTAAATGAACTGAAACACATTTAATTCCCCATGAGAAATGTGACATGTGTGGTGTTCATGTGTACTTTAAAATCATAGCTTGTAAAATTAAAAAATAAAAGGGAGGAAGTTGGTTTTCTTTTTGATCTCCTCAGGAACTATAGTTTGGCCACAAAGCACCAGCCTGGGGAACCATCTAAGAGTTCTATTATGGAAGAAAAGATGAGCAAAAGCAGTCTTAATGGCTGAACAGTAGACATTGTCTGGATCTTTGCTTGGGGGACTCAGGAAATTAAGAGAAAATGATGAAGAGCAGTTGGTGGCATTTGGGTTTGTTTGATTCAGTTTGTCTTGCTTTGTTAAGAGGGCCTTGATCTGTCAGCTAAGACAATAGTCAGCATAATAGTAGGAGTCAAACAGTTTCATCCATCCATTCATTCAACAAAATACTTATTTGAAGAAATGATAATTAAGCTGAAATCTACAAGATTAGCCCAGGTAAGGGGGAGAGTAAAAAAAACACCACCTGGGTACTAAATAGTGTGAAGGCTCTACAACAGTAAAAGGTTTTGAGGAAAAGACAAGTTGATGCAATTTAATTTAGATAGATAGATAGATAGATAGATAGATAGATAGATAGATGGATGGATGGATTGTTGATAGATGATTGATAGATTCTATATATTCAATATAGATTCTTATTCTGAAAAAAAATAGTACATTGCTGAAAATAGTTTCTACTAAAATCTCATCCATTCAAATTTTTTTCATTGAACTTTAAATTTTGGTGATGTAGACATTTTATTAATGTATTAATAAAATTATTAGCCTATTAATCTTTGTCTTTGAGTAATAGATGGGTCCAAACAGGTTCTCAAAGGGAATGATAACCTTTTTTTGTCTCGTAAAGAACTTGTGGAAAAATATATCTTTTCCTTACAGACATTGTTCCATGTCATAACCAAAGAAAATAGAGGAAATGAATAGAGATAAGACACTAACATTCTACAGTGCACAGGACAATTTCTTTCCTCACTGACAATAAGGAATCCTTCCTAAAATATCTATAATGCCAAGGCCAAGAAACCCAGACTTCAGGGAGGCAACCAAACATACAGGGAACTAGATTAAGGGCCTCTTGTGGTGGTTTAGTTAAGGATGGGCCTTAGGCTGTTGGTGATGAAATGAAAAAGAAGTAGATGGAATGAGTGTGGGTTCTGAGGAGAGACTGACAGAGCAGGATTTTTTTGGGAATTCTTACATTAGGTTATTCAAATCACTGCAAAGCTGAAATAATTTTAAAAACATTTTATAATAATCAAAGGGCTAGCAAACATGTGAGAACTATAGTTGACTAATGTATGAAAAAAAGATGGCAACTCGGAGACACAAGCCAAACACTTTAGGTTATTTTTGCTCAGTATTCACCCACCCAGAAAGTACTCTGAGATGAATTTTGCCTTTAATGTCAATGAGATGTTTTGACACTAAAATCAGAGCTCAAATTTTGGCAGTAGTGACAACACTAAAAATCCTTCTCTACTTTGGCCTCAACCCAGCAGGGTTACATTGCAGAACATAGGTAAGGTAGAGCTCTCTGACTTGCTCAGACAAATCTGGTTTACAGTAATTTGACCCAGAAAAACTGCAAGCCTAGAAAGTGGATTAGAATGATCTTTAATTGTTAACACGTAGAAGCCTACCTAAAAAAAGGTAACACTCTCTAATTTTTTTTCTGAAAATATTTTAATACAACATAAGACCAAATCTTATTAAATACATGAAAAAAAAAAGATAAAACAAAACAAGATAGATGCTGCTAGCAGCATAGATAATGACATATATAAAAGCTGATAGAAATAGACCAACCAGTACAACCAGTATTCTACATCATGGACAGCTGGATCACAGGATGTAAATCAACTACATCTGGAAGTTGAAGATGAATCCTAGTCATTTCAAGAAGGAGCATAAAGACTTTTGCTGTTTTATTCAGACAGAATCTCTCCATGTAGCTCAGGCTGACCTTGCACTCATGATTTTCCCATCGCAGCCTCCTAAATTCTAAGTTCCTGTGCATAAGCCAACATCCCAAAAACCAGAGACTCTAGGGATATGAAAAAAAGAAAAGTAAAAACAAAAAGCAGATATAAGACCTAACTACAAATCCAAGAGGAAACACACCAATATCAAAGCTGAGAGTTCAGTGAATGGCTAACAGAGTTGAAAGGATAATTAATGAGTGAGAAGAAATTCCTTAGAAAGAAGCAAGAAAAGACAAAAGGATAGAATATTCTGAAAAGTTGTACCATAGAGTAGACAGAAAGATTAAATATATATTTAACTTTAGCCTCAGGGATTAATAGAAAAGAGATAATACAGAGATAATACATTTGAAGATAGAAAATGATGATTCATTTTCAAATCTGCTGAAACAAATCAACCCACATATACTGAGACCTGAACTAACCCTAGGATAATGCATGAAAACACTTCACAGCTAGACACATAACCAAAGACAAAAAAGAAAATCCAAATGTCAGAAGAATGTCAGCCATTCCCCAGGAGGAAGAAAACCAGGGAAGAAGAGGGAGCCAGAAGTCCAAGCCTGCAAAGATTATGCAGCTGCACTAGGATATGCTGAAACCCCTTGGCAAATAAGGGTCAAGACCAAAAACCTAAGGAATTTTTTTTTAAACTAAGAGAATGCTACAAGTTAGATTAAATGTCTCTTCTAAATGCTCTCCTGACACTTGAACTCTACTACACAGTGTCACAGCCATCTATTGAATTAATGAACTGTAAACATTTTTAAAGCCAGCATAATGTTTTTATTTGTTATCCATCAGACAGTACTTATGTATAGTACTATACTATAAAAAAATCCAGCTGGGATTTTGACAGTGATGGTGTTGAATTTATAAATTGCTATAAGGAGAAATAGCATCATAATACTGAGTGTCCTCAAGTTCAAGTATAAGAACATGGCATATCTGTCCATTCATCACAGGATATAGCCCAAACTGGCCTTCAGATTGAATTTGGCTCTCAACAGCCTCCACCTCCCAGGTGCTGGGATTGCAAGTTTATAATACCATATGTGTTTTAATCATTGTTGTGTATGGAACCCAAGGCTGTACATGCTAAGCAATAACTATATACCAACAACAAGTCCCCAACCACTTACAGCCTCCTTAATGTCCTTTCTTCACTGTGGGGTTTAAAAAAGTGTTTTAAATGTTTTCATTACATTATTTCCAACCTTTTCTTCCCCATGTATGTTATGCATCATATTGATAAATTGTATGTTTTTTAATTCACTGAGAATCTGGGTCTGAAGTTGGTTCTCACATTTCAAACCCAAGCATGTTTGTTGCAAAGTGTCGTCCAGTACATGCTATCTGGGATGCTCTGCTCCACACCCAAGTGAAGTTCTTGAAAAGATGCTCAAATCATTGGTGTCAGAAGAAGCAGGGAGACACAGTTCCACACCATTACCCTCAGCAACTGCAGAAGCTCTTTTAATCTTTTAAGTACCTCAGTGTAGATAAAGATTAATCCTTGGTCTTGGCATAGAAATGAATTTCAGGATGAATCAAAAGTACACAGGGGAAGGTATGGGCTTCTCAAAAGAAAGTCACAAATGTCTTAGAAATACATGTACAGTATACTCCCCAGAGCTGGAATTAGAGGAGGTTTTGAGTCTCCTGACACTGATGCTAGGAACCAAACTTGGGGTCTCTGCATGTGCAGTACGTGCCTAGTGTCAGGGGCCATAAAGATGGCCCTTCCTCAACTTGCTTCAAGGTCAGAGGGGTCAAAACTGTCCTTAGGAAATCAAAAGACTTAAAAAGGTCTAAGGCTTGGCTGCTGCAGGGTGTTTTGTTCTTGGTAGCAGATGTCTTATCTAAATAACAACAGACTTGAGCTGAGGTGTGTTTACTCCTGATCCTCAAGTCTAGATAACAGGTGTGGTTACCAAATGCTTGGAGGATTAAGGGAAGAAAGTCTGTTTGCTTCTTATACATGATAACAGAAGTCTACTGCCTTTCCCCCATTTCCTCCCCCTACCCTTCCCTCCCCACTCCCCACCCGCCCGCACCCCCGCTTTGGTTGGAGTATTTAAGAAGGTTGAAGAATAAACTTGGGGTATTCAGTATTCACTGGATTGCTCTCCTTATTCTACACTGTGTTTCTGTCTTTTTCTTGGCACCTTTACCTGCCCTTTCTCAATCCACACTCCCTCTCTCTGGTACAAACAAACGGGGCTGGATCCAACTGAAGGCCCACAAAGACTGGTTCCCACACCTGATCTTGAATCCTCAGAACTTTGGTAAAAAGCCAGGTGTGGCTGTGGGTACCTCTAAACCACAGAGCTTGGGAGACAGAAATGCTAGATCTCTGAAGGTCATTGGCCAGTCAGCCTAGATAAAATCAATGAGCTCTGGGTTTGGTGAGAGATCCTGTTTCAAAAAATAAGGTTGAGAACAATTGACGATATACCAGATGTTGACCTCTGGCCTCCATATGTGTACACATATACATGTACACCAAGCACACATGTATATATACACCTGCAATAGCTAGCAAACCACACATGCTCACACACAGACGTACACACACAAACATGCATGCACACACATATGTGCACGCATGCACACATGTGCGCATGCACACACACACAGGGGTAGGGGACTAACACAATACATATAATTAAAAATAAAAAGGATGTGTGGTTGGTGTTAGGCCACTGGGCAGTGGTAAAGTGCTCATCATGAAAGCCCAAGGACCTGAGTTGATCCCCAATCCCCCTGTTAAAAGGTGGAACAGTGGTGCTTATGATTCCAGTGCAGGGGAAGAAAAGAAAAGTGGATCTTTGGGACTCAGTGACCAGCCAATCTTCAAGCTTCAAGTCAGCCGAGACAGGCTCCATTTCAATAAATGAAGGTGCTAGGTATGGTGATGTGTACCTTTAATCCCAGCATCCAGGAGGCAAAGGCAGGAAGACCTCTGTGAGGCCAGGCCAGTCTATATAGCAAGTTTCATGCCAGCAAGAGCTATATATTGAGATCCCATCTCAAAACAAAAACTCAAGGTGGACAGAACTGAGGAATGATGCTTGAGTTTGATCTCTGGCCTCCACATGCATGTATCCACACATTCGTGATCCTCTATATGTACTCCCATACATGCATGTACACCAACTGTGGTAGAATAGAGTGGAGAAACATTGGCAAAGGCAGAAGAGGCTGGCTAAGGAAGATTTCTTAGAATGAACTTTGGATGGGTGGATGAGGAGAAGCAACCAAGAAGCCAAACAGGAGGTTTATTCTAAGTGTCCCCAAAAGCCGCTAACTTGGCATAACTGAGGGATAGGAGTTGGGCTGGTGTGGCTCAAGCTGGAAAAACAGAGGGAGATAGGGCTGGGAAGATGACTCAGTGAGTAAAGCACTTGCCATGCAAGTATGCGGGTGGGGGGGGGAGTACAACTCTCAGAAGCCACGTAAAAGCCAGACACAGTTGCAAGTGTGTATAATGCTAGTGTATATGAGTACATGTAATGCTAGTGTATATAATTATATATAATGTTAGTGTATACATGTATATATAATGCAGGTGTATGTAAGTATATATATATATAGTGGTGTATATAAGCATATATAATGCTGGTATATGTAAGTATATATGATAATAGTGTATATAAATATAGATGATAACAGTGTATATAACTATAGATAACGTTAGTGTATATAAGCATATATAATGCTGGTATATGTAAGTATATATGATAATAGTGTATATAAATATAGATGATAACAGTGTATATAACTATAGATAACGTTAGTGTATATAAGCATATATAATGCTAGTGTATGTAACTATATATGCTAGTGTATATAAATATATATATGTATGTGTATATATATTATATATATATATATGTATTTATACATATATATCGTGTTCCTACAGGGAAATGGGAAGCAGAGACAGGAGGATCCCAGAAGTTTGCAGGCCAAGTGGCCTGATGTACACAGTAGAAAAACAACAAAGCAAAATGTGAGGACCAACAACCAAGGTTGCCATCTGATTTCCTACTCCACTAAGATCCAAGAGTAAAAAAAGGTCAGCAGACAGTAAGAAGGATCTGGATGACATGGGATATCATAGTGAGGAATTTGGGCATTTCCCTGTTCTGTTTAAGAAACCACTGCTTCCCATGGGACCCTGAGATATTCTGGTCAAAGCCTTAAGATTGTCCCAGTAGTCAGAGGCAAGGGTACTGAGGAAAAGGTTCAGCTGATGGTGGGCCAGGTTAGAATTAGTCTGGCTGTTAATGAAGATTTGCATTGATTTAGTTGTTGATCTGTTTTTGATTTGAATTTTTTGAGAAATAGTCTCATGTAGACTAGGCTGGCCTTGAACTCGTGATGTAGCCAAAGATTTTCATTTTCACAAAAATACAGGTATGCATTCTGATACTTCTACCTCTGTCTTCAAGGGCTGGAATTACAGGAATGAAACCCCAACTAGTCAGACTGACTCTTAATGGACTGGGTCTCCAGTCTGAAGGCAAAACTGAAAATAAGTCTAGTTAGCATCGCTTTAGAGTAGACAGAAGCTGCATGGATGGGATGACATCATCAGGACCACCTCCATTACCGCCATCTCTCAGTAATGACCAGCAACCACCTACTTTTATATCAGCACCATTCTGGAGCCTCATCACCTTCTGTCACAGTGGCAGCTGTACCCTGGCTAGTTTTATGTCAGCTTGACACAAGCTAGAGGTCATCTGAGAGGAGGGAACCTCAATTAAGAAAATGCCTCCATAAAATCAGGCTATAGAGAGGCCTGAAGGGCATTTTCCTTTTTTTTTTTTTTTTTTTTTTTTTTTTTGCTTGCATTATGTTTTGTTTTTCAAGACAGGGTTTTTCTGCATTGCCCTGGCTGTCCTAGAACTAGCTCTGTAGACCATACTGGCCTCAAATTCAGATATTTGCCTGCCTCTGCTTCCTGAGGCTGGGATTAAAGGCATCACTGTCCAGTGCATTTTCTTAATTAATAATTGAGAGTGGGCCCAGCCCATTTTGGGTAGTGCCACTCCTGGGCTGGTGGTCCTGGGTGCTATAAAAAAACAGATAGTGCAAGCCATAGAGAGCAATCCAGAAAGCAGCACCCCCTGCTTTCTGGTCTCTACCCCTGCTTCTAGGTTTTTGCCGTGTTTGAGTTCCTGTACTGACTTCCTTTGATGATGAACAGTGATGTGGAAGTATGAGCAGAATGAATCCTTTCCTCCCCCAAGTTGTTTTTGGTCATGTGTTTCATCACAGCAGCAGTAACCCAGACTTAAAACAGGTAGATGGTATGGTGTTCAACAGGTGGTACAGCCATACAAGATAACATCAGCTAAGTATTAGTCCTAGTTTGAGATATTTGAAATATGCTAGATGTAGAACGCATGAAAATGTCTGGTCATGAGAATGACATGTTCAATCTAGGACTGACCTGGCAGCTTTTTTCAGGATGAGCTAGAGTGTAGAGGGACGCACTGGAGTAGAGGGAACACTAGAGGGAAGGCAAGCAACAGCAGGAGATTCTAGGGCAAGCCCGAGAAACACTTAATTCCGCTAACTACCAGGTATGTTACAAAAGTTAACCATATTGCAGTGGAGGAAGGTTGTGAAATCTCTTCCCTCCTTGACATGGAATTGTTGGAACTTTGTTTTGGTATGGAGTGTAGCCAGGGAATAGATCACTGTCTCATACATGTCCTGGGCGTAAAGAACAATGCAACTGTCCTGCTTTCTATTTCTTTAAAAAGGAATCTTCAAACTCTGAGATATGGAGTGGGCTGGATTGAAAGTGAGCCCCTGCAGGCAGACCATCCCATGATAGAATCTTCCCACAAATCTTTGCTTTGATGGCTAACCTGGGAGGCAAAAAAGACTCATGGGTCACAGAAAGAGTATTCGCAATCCCTGACAAATCCAGAGAAGTATTTTCCTAGCTTGCCTGCCTGTTGTTTCTCTTGGGAGCTAGGCACTCGGGGAGCTAGGTACCTTTTCTTTGTTTGCAGTGATCATTTTAGTGAGTTGAATTATTTTCATCCATAGGCAGATCTTTCGGAAAGAAGCATGTCTTCAGCTTTGGCGATGAGTCTCCTTTGGAGACTTAATTCCCCCTGTCTTTTGTTTGCAGGGGATACTTTCAATGCCTCTTGCATTTCCAGAGAGGAGATATTGCCTGAGCTTCCCCTTAAAAATGTGTTGTTTTCAATAAAGAAAATGCTCCAACAATCATGAGACTTTGCATTACCACTTCATGAGGTATATGTTTGGATCTTTGGAATTTTAAAGGTGTCTCTTGTGCCAAACAAATCTTATTTAATGCTTATGAATGTCAGAGGACACTTTACATTCAATTTATTTTCTAGTTTCAAATACAATCAGGGCGTAAAACTCTTCAAACCAAAGCTTCTGCAAACTTGAAAAAAATTTTAGCTCCCGTTTGATGTCCAAATAAAACAATTTTTACTTTGTGGTTTATTAACACCTTATCATATTAGGTTTAACCATGTGAAGTTAACATTTTCTAGATTAGAAACAGATATTGACAGTCTATATTCACATCCAATCCACAAGTTTCTTATGATGTTGACTTCAGATAAAAAATGATTCATATTGATTATTAAATATTATTTTCTCCCCCAATTAAAGCTTACAGAAATAGACCAGGCAGAGTGGTACATGCCTTGAGATCCAACACTCAGGAGGCCAAACCTGGCAAATCTCTGAGTTTGAGGCCAGCATGTTCTCTTCTAAGTCTCAAGTTCCACACTAGCTTGACAGAACAGTAAGCTAGTAACCAACCAAGCTAGTAACCAACTAACCAACCAACCAGACAAACAAACAAAACAACAAAAAGCTTAAAGAAACAGAATGAGAGACACGTGCCTGCCATAGTCCTAGAGTAAATGTAACCTCCTACATAAACTTAAAAAAGATATATTCTCATTTATAGCATTTGAGAGTCAGTTTTGTGTCCTGTCATTCCTAGGTTGACAGAATAGAAACTATTGATCAACATTATCAGAAGAATTTTCTGTAGTGGGTACTCACTTTGGTGTCCTGTATAAATTGCTGGAGTAGCAGAGTACCTTTCCCTTGGACCTAATAATTGTCATTGTCAAATGTGTCAGTTTTGTTAAATGGAAACCTTGCTGAAAAGGTTGAAAGTCCCCCATCGGACAAACTACCTTTCCCATCATTCTTTCCTGAATTAAAATTTCCCATAATCCCCAACATATTGAGGTTAAATAAGGATCAGGATAAACAAATAGGCCGAATAGATGTTTGTTCAGGGAGAAATAACTTACAACCTAGACAGATGAACACCAGCAATTTCCATCGGATGCTCTCCTGTCTGAGTCCCTCCAGCAAGAGCTTTTCCCAGCTCTTCCTCCTACCTCCTTCCACAGGTCACTTCTGCCCATGGCTCCACCCCCCAACGGGTGTGGTCAGTGCCACAGAAGGACTATCTCACTACACCAACAGAAGAAAAGCCACCAATTATATTCTTACTCCCTTTCTTTAACAAGCAGGTATTCTTAATTTAGCATGTGTCATATTTAAGTGCTAAATCTTGAGGGTGTCACATGATGTGATGGAGTATAGATTATCCTAACTGCTCTGGGAAATGCTATTTTCAAAAAATCTGGGAATAATTTTCACAACTGGCCCACTTCTGACACTGAAGTATCTGTGGTCCTCACCCCCCCCCATACACACACAAACACACAAACACACACACACATGACTAGTGTTTCCCTTGCATATTTCTCACTAACGTCCTTAAATATTGTGGTGCTGAGAGCTGGAGTTTTTCTAGAAGCAGCAGGCTACATAGGCTTTCTTTTATCAAACTCTTAACAGCAGATGGAGCATCAGCACCCCAGCACAGCATAGCTGCTCTCACTCTCACCACTACAATGCCAGGCAGTGGAAGGGAAGAAGCGGATACGTGAGTTTATTTACTTATAAAGTTGACATAAGTCATTTATTCCAGGTTCTCCAAACGTGCTCTTTTTGATCAATAAAGGTTTTCTTTTTTCTGGTCAGAAAACCTGTATGCTTCCTGTTGTTACCTAAGGGTCTCAGTTACAGAGGAGAAAGAGGCGGGGAGTCATCTAGAGAAGAGGAATGGAGTAAAGGGAGTGTTGTGGAGGAGAGACAAACTTCTAGAGAAATCCTTATGCCTGGTGAGTACATGTGAGTACTGCCAACCAGCACTGTCCTTATGTGGCTGCTTCAAAGCTGGATGCTGAGGCCACACTGCCCAAGTTAAATTCCTGGATGCTGTTGAGCTCTTAGCTAAGTGGCTTGCCTCTGGGCCCCAAGACACTTGTCAAACTGTGTTTAAAATGGCACTGTGTGGGGTCAGGATGGTATCACAGGTGAAGCACTCTAGCACTGGTTTAGATTAATTATTGACCAATGTCAAGTACAAAAGCGGCAGTCGTACTTCAGTCATTTCTAGCCATCACAGCAAGGCTTTCAGAGACGTTGAAACAAAGTCTCTTCTTGGTAACATCTTCAGAAAAGAGCTCTGAAGACTTAGGAGTTCTGGTGAAGTCAAAGGAATACTCTAACGGAATCACACAGTGACTTAGTGATGACTGCAAAACCACCTTGTCTCACCTCAGAGCCAGGTATGGCAGGTTCTGGTTTTAGCTTTGTGAACCTCAACTCTTCTCAAGGCCTAGTTTTCTGACCTTTAAGATTATCATAGAATAGACAATAATGACTACAAAGCAGCTAGGTACATCATAGGCATTCTATAAAAAGCACTTCTTTCAATTAAGAAGGGCCAGATGATGTAATACAGAATCCCGGAGAGATTAATATACAACAGGATGCATCCAGCAAACTCTCACACTTCCTCTGAAATCAAAATTAGAAAGAAAACTTTATACATAAAGTAACATGTGAAAATTTATTTGAGTTTTTTTTTGTCATCCTTAATTTTTTAAATTTTCATAATTCCAAGAATATGAACATTAAGTTCATATTAAATTTTAAAAGAACCTGCCCCTAGGCTGGGGATATAGCTCAATGGTAGAATACTTGCCTGGCATGCAGAAGGCCTTGGGGGGTCAATCTGGGATATATTGCAGGAAGTTGGGTATCTATCCCCAACTACAGCCCTATAATGGTCTTCTCTATTGAGCTCTTTCTATGCATCTCAGAGGTGAGTCTTCTGCCAAGCCTGAACCAGGAACACTAGTACTCTGAAGATCTCAAACACCACCAATTTACAAAACAAAAGCAACAACTGAGTTTTAGCTAGATAAAACTAAGTTATCCATGAAAATATATTGGAGATATTCTGTAGTTAATTACTAATAAATATTTTTTGGGGTCCAAGTACTGTTCAAAGTATTTCACATGCATTATGTCATATGTTTCCTCAAAGTGTGACCAGTGCTACTGTTCAGGAAGCTGTCATTAACCAGATAGAGTTTTTTTTTCACATTGTAATTTTTGAACATAATTTACCTCATATTTAAAATCCATTCCCTCAGTTTCACAAGTTCAAACTTCAAGTGTTCAATAGTGACTGCTATAATGATTACCTCAAAGAGCTGGACATAGACCATTGTCACAGAGAGTTTATTTAAGCAGTGAGTCTTTAGAGTTTTAAGATTTATGTGTATGTGTGTGTGTGTGTGTAAGAGCGCGCGTGTGTTCACATGACTGAGGATGATCATGGTGGTCAAAGGTGTTAGATCTTCCTGGAGCTAGAGTTGCAGCAAGTTGGGAGCCACCAAAGAAGGGTGCCGGGGAAACAAACTCAAGTCCACTTCAAAAGCAGAACCCACATGGAACCACTGAGCAACTTTCTCATTCCTACTTCTTGGAGTTTAAGTAATTATCTACCATCACCACCATTGATCTGGACTCAAACATTGGGAATATTACTCTCAACATCTCCTCTTACCAGAGACAGAATGCCTCAGTATCCACAGAGATGTTCTTTCAAGTGTCGAATTTTCTTCTTAAGACGATGGGGAGCTTGGTGAGTTACATATATCAGGATGACTTTGTTGGCCAGCTTCCATGACTGTGAGCCAATAGCTAAGACCATTTAATAGAGGAAGTCTTTATTTTGGCTCATAGGTTGAGAGGTTTTAGCCTGTGAATAAGCTGTTGTCCCTGATAGTCAGAACCCTGCGATGAGGCAATACATCACAGTGAGGAGGTCCAGCAGATCAAGCTGCTGTCCTACAATCCCTTTCCTAGATGCTGGGAACCATCTAGAGCACCCAATTAAGCCCCACCTCCTACAGCTTCTAACATTTAGTGGTACTGCACATTTAACACATTAGCCTTTGCAGGACACTCCAGTCCCAAACTCTAGCACTGATAAAACACTCATTCCAAGCAGCAACAATATTGTTAACTTTGAACATTTTCATGTCATTTCTTGTATTTTTCACATTTGTACACACACATTATAATTGTCACATTTATGTAATTGAGTACTTAATTTTTAAAACTTACTCTCATTGAAATTTAAATGTATTAGTTAAAAATATGTTAATAGAGTTATACCCTGAGTGAAGTTTTAAATTTGTAGAAGTAAAAACAGTGAAAATGAAATATTTTCATTTTCATAAAATATATTCTCCTATAGAGGAGAAAGAAAGGAGATGGAGAGGGAGAAAGAGACAGAGAGAATCAGTACTAGGGAGTACTAGGGTGTCAACCACAGTCTATTATCAAACGTGTGTTGATTGCTCTAATTGCAATCATTTGTGGGAAAGTGAAGAGAAAATTCCTTTCTCACAAGGTGAGATGATGATATTCATTCACACAGTATCAAATACAAACTACCATGCACTTACACTTCAACATGCAGACAACAAGCACTTGAGAAAGGAAGTGATTTTCAAAGGACATGCTTCCAGAAAGGGTGCACACATGTCTGTTAAAAGTTCAGGGGAAAGGAGAACAGCAGCTGGGTCGTGTGCCTTTGATCCCAGAACTTGAGAGGCAGAGCCAGTGAGTTTGAGGCCAGTGAGTTTGTCTACATAGCAAGTTCCAGGCCAGCCAGGAGTATAGAGTGAGACCCTGTCTAAAGTAATAAGGAAATAATACTAATAATAAAGAAAAAAAGACTACTTAGGACAAAGGAGCATCATGTGTAATAAAGGGGGAAAGTGGATGAGACCTGGAGGACAATAAGAACTGAAAGACCAAAAAAAAAAAAAAAAAGTAATGTTAATGATGGACTGACCTGGAAACCAATATCTGTTCCTTGGAATTTGCTAACTTCCTCTCACAAGGCCCTGAGATAAGAAGAATTCACACTGCCCCTCCTTTCCTGTGAGTCAACAGGTGGTAAATAGGGTCCTTAGGAAACAAAGAGATAGCTGCAACTCCGGTGTGCCCAGAGAAAAATTAATTAGCACACCCTGAGGCCCTAAAGTCTGTTGACCCTAATAGCAGACCATCCGGCCTCCAAGGGTCACGTACTCAATGGACAGAGGGTCCCACCCCCTCCCTAAGCTTGTGGGTTTGCCTTTAAAAACACCTGGGCCCAGGGGAGGGGGCTTCTCTCTGGCCTGCGTGCTGGAGGAGCCTGTTTGCGCAAACGTTCATTAAAGCCTCTTGTGTTTTGCAGCAACTGGACTGGACATTGAGTTCTTGGGGTATGGACCGAACCTGGAAGACTCCTCATTCTGGGGGTCTTACAGAATGTCAGCATGCTTCGGGCTGGAAAAGAACTTCCGGGAACCTCGGGGAACACGGATGCACTGGTGCCACTGCCGGTCTAGAGGGTGGAGTCAACTCTCACACTGGAGAGAGGTGGAAAGCTGCCCCTTTTCATGTCACTTAGGACACAAAGAGCAATGAGGAACCAGAGAGTGTCACAGGACTGCAATGCTCTAGACGCTATCAAACATGAGGTCAAACCAACGCCACAGTGTCCCTCTGCAACCCTCATCCCTTTCACTAGGCCTAATGTCCAGGCTTTGAGTTATCTCTTCCCCCAGATGTACTCAAAGTTCCTGGATGGATATATATGGCACTGCCTAACCCACTTGTCCTAAATCTGAATGCCTTCCTCAGGCCCGGTTACTGTAGCCATGCACAGTCCCTCTAAACAAAGATGGGTGGTGTGAAAATCCAGGAACCAGGAATGGGGTGTTTGGACTGTCACAGCTGGTGCCACCTGCAGTGTAGAAGGGGACATATTTTTTGTTGTGGCATCTTCAGTGGGGCATGGTCTTAAAATCAAGTACACTGTGGAGACTCTGAAGCCTACTGTCTGGGTATAGACAGCAATCCAACCACCTGGCCTCACTCCTTCCTTATTTAAGAAGTAAGTATTAACAAGGGGATGAGGACACCTGAGTCAATAAACTGCCTGCTGCATAAGCATGAGGACCTGAATTGGTGTCCCAAAATCTATGTAAAAAAGATGATCGTGGAGAAGTCTATAATACCAATGCCAGGAAGGTACAGAGATAAGAGGATCCATAGCGCTCCCTAGACTGACTGAATCTAACTGAATCAGAGAGCTCTAGTTCAGTGAGAGACCTCTGGGACCCCCTCCTGAATACAGTGGAGGGTAATAAGGGAAGAGATTTAACTCTAATCTCTCATGTGTGGGTTCTCATGCCCAAGCTCGTGCATGTTTGCACTTGCATGTGTGTACACACACACATACACACACACACAAACACATGCAATATTAAGTAGGAGGCTTATACCCTCATTGCAATGACTTGTTTGCATGTCCCTCAGTTTTATCTATATTATTAACTAGAAATTTCTATGACCATGTAGAGCAAAATGGTACAAGAAAACGTGTTGTGATTGAGTCTGGGCGACTAGAGTAGCTTCAGATCTTGGTTTATTGAAGAATATAGTAGTATAGTATAGAAGTATACTGTAGTATAGTATAGTATAGAAGAAAGTAGTATAGACTACTTTTTTAAGATGCTTGTTGTTGACCGAAGGTAGAAAGATTCAGAGTGGGATTCTGAGATACAAATGATGGAAAGGAAAGGAACAGACACTAGAGAGACTAAGAACTGATGCATCAAGATCAAGTCAGTCAAATAGAAATCTCAGAGAGGAGGTATAATGATCTTCTGAGATACACTCGTGATTCAACTCTGTGGAAATTCTATTTTTCAAAAAAGTCCATTGCTTCAGGCAAGTGCTTCTTTTCATTTCTTTATCTTTAGTCTCATATTCTGTGCACGAAGGTTTTGCCTGTATGTGTGTATTAGCACCACAGGCTTTCTGGGAGCCCTTGGAGGTCAGAAGAGAGTGCTTGATCCTCTGTGACAATATCTGAAACAACTCAAAAGTATGTCCCAGTCTCAACCTGTACCCGCAGTTATGCTGGCTGTGAGCTGCCATCATGTGCTGAGAATGGAACCCAGATCCTCTGCTAGAGCAGCAAGTGTTTTTGAGCACTGAGCCAAGCCACTAGACCTGGGAAACTGGTTCTCAAAGAGGACATTTAGCTGTATCTTCCATATGTTTGATTATGAACATGGGGGGTTACATTTTTCAAAAGAGTAAATAAGGACTGGAGAGATGGCTTTACAGTTAAGAGCCCTGACTGCTCCCCCCAGAGGCCAGGCCACTCATCCAGATAACTTGGGTTCAATTCCCATCACCCACACAACAGCTCACAACTATCTGTAACTCCACTTCCAGGATACGTGACAAAACACCAATGCACATAAGATAAAAGTAATTTTTTAACTGGCAGTGGTAGTGCACACTCTTAATCCCAGCACCCAGGAGCAGAGGCAGGTGAATCTCTGTAAATTCAAGCCCAGCCTGGTCTACAGGCTGAGTTGCAGGATAGCCAAAGCATTACAGAGAAACCCTGTACTGAAAAACAAAACAAACAATAGTAAATAGAGAATGATGTAGAAATCCCACTTCTGTGTATAAATACCCAAAAAGAATGGAAAACAGAAACTTCCATGGGTATATATGCCCATGTTCACAGCAACATTATCCACAATAACCAATGGAATCAGCTCAAAAGTCCAATGACAGATCAATAGGCATAAACTAAACAGTGAGCAAACATTCAGTGGAATGAAAACTAAGTTAGTATTAACGTAATTGGAAGACTAAGTTAGTATTAACGTAATTGGAAGAAATCATGTTAAGTGAAATAAGCCAAGTACAGGGAGATGAATATCACATGCTTTCCATGTATGCACTTATATGAGGTAGCCAGAAGAGTCAAACTCAGAGATGGAAAATGAAGTGATGGTACCAGGGGGTGGTAGTAGGAAGAAAAGAGAAGGAATTGTTCAATGAGTATAGAGCAGTGATTCTCAACCTGTGGATCTCGACCTTCAGTGGGTCAAGCGACCTTTTCACAGGAGTCACCTAAGACCATCAGAAAACACAGATATTTTTACCTTATGGTTTATAACAGTAGCAAAACTGCAGTTATTAAGTAGCAACAAAAATAATTTCATGGTTAGGAGCCAACCACAAGTTGGGGAACTGTATTAAAGAGCAGTAGCATTAGGAGGGTGGAGAACTAATGGCAGAGAACTTCATGACCTTGTTTGAGAGATTGACAATGGTAAATGTTTTGTAATATGAATGCACTTGGTGCCACTTAATTATGCTCTTAAAATTGCTGAGAAAAAATGAAAACTATATAATTTTTTTAACTTTTGGGAATTTCATACACATGTCTATGCTATGATTTTATATTCTTCCCACTTAACCCTGCCAACTCTTCCTGGGTTCCTTATAAATCTCTCTTCCGACTTCATGGTTTTGCTCTTTTTTTTTTTTTTTTTTTTTTTTTCCCACTGCATCCAAATAAAGCTACCCTTTTGAGCTTGAGTGCAAGCATCCACTGGAGCAAGGTTGTTCTGGTTTGTCTCTGTTGTTGTGATAAAACATGGACAAACAAACAAACAGGAGAAGGAAAGGTTTATCTGGTTTCTAGGTTCCATCAGTGAAGAAAGCCAAAGCAAAAACTTCAGGTGGGAGCTTGAAGCAGAAACCATGAAGGATTGATTCTTGCTATTCTGCTCTCTTTGTGTCGTATAGTGTTCTTATACAACCCAGGGCCCCTACCTAGGGATGGCACTTGGAACAGTGTGCTGGACTCTCTTACATCAAGTAGCAATTAAAAAAAATGGCCCACAGACATTTCTACTAGTCAACCTGATGAAAAACATTCCTCAACTGAAGTGCCTATTTCCCCAGTGATTTAAATGGACAACTAAGATTAGTCATCATAACAGTTAATCAATCCAACAGCAACCACAATACTGAGGATAACTGACTTTCTCTCCCCGAATAGTCCTGGACCTTCAGTAATCCTCAATTCGGGGTGGGGGCTCTTGTGCCCCTTCCCTCTCTGGGTTAGAATTTGACTGAATTGATTGTGTTCACATCAGATCTTGTGCAGGCAACTATAACTTATGGTTCATGAGTGCAAATGTCATAGCCACACACACTGTTTTACTCCAGTCCTTCTCAATCTCTGGCTCTTGTTATCATTCTGCCCCCTCTTCCGTGATGTTCCATAAGCCTTGTGGGGGGTGGTGTGTGATATAGATGTCCCTTATATGATTAAGCACTCTGCAGACTTACTCTCCACACTTTGGCCAGTTGTCTCTATAGTAAGTACTGTCTATTGCACAAAGATACCTCTCTGATGAGATCTGAATCATAACATGTACTTACTTATTATTGTAATGCAATAAAAAGACTAAGACTTCCACCAGAATACAACAGGCAGAGGCCAGAGAGGATGCTGCATACCCTACAATGCTAGGCTGTCCCCAGCAAAGACCTTCAGTTATGATGAGGGTGAGGGGGGGTGGGGGGGACAAAAAACATAAGAGACTGGACAGTATATTTGTCCTTGAACTTTTCACTGGTCTTCCATACTCAAGACAACTTGTAGATTAGTCAAACTATGCTCAGAAGAAGAATAAAAAAAAATGAGAAAGGACGAAAACAATGATGTTCCCAAACAGAATTTTGCAATTTTCAATTTACATGCACACATACATACATACACTCACTGCTCTGCATGAGTGCAGAGATCGTTTTCAGTTCAGTTTACCTTTTGTGGTAAACAAAGCCTAGAGCTATGTTAGAGACCATCTTGGCATGAATTTTTCATGTTTGCTGTGGTTTTAATTCTATTACATATATATTTGAGGAACTGATAATGAACTTTCTAAGCAAGGATACGATGTTTCAGTATGTTCTCAGTCTAAATACACATGATATGATTTAATAAGGTACAAATTCTTAGAAGATTATGAACTTTTTAATGGTTATCTTTTCTATGAAAAAGACAGCACCTTGGAGATCCAAGTTCCTGTACTTAAATTGTACCCTGATAAAAAGCTGAGACAACATTGTGTGAAAGATGAAGACAAAGATTCAGCAGAAAGACATGCTGCTACCACTGTCATTGTCACCACCAAATCACCAGCAGCAAGATGCCCTCCTTTTCTAAGGCCTTTATTTCTCTTTTTAATAGTGCAGAGAAGTCTCAATGATATAGAACCATTCCTTCACAGCTTACATGGTTGTTAAAAATAGGACAATAATTATTGTTAAATAACCACAGCAAATAAAAACTTGAATGAACACTGGCAATAAAGAAAAACTACCCTTAGCATTTGCTGTCCCATGGGGTCACTGAATGAAAGACCATTTGACTCAGTCAGATAAACTTCTGATCCATAACAAAAGCCTGTGATTATTACTATTTACAAGAAATAGAGCATATTCTTTGGTAGGAAATTCTTCAAGTAAGTGTGTGTGTGTGTGTGTGTGTGTGTGTGTGTGTGTGTGTGTATCCACAGCATTTGATGTAGGTTAAACACAAATAATAAGGACTTTTTTTTTTTTTAAAGAAACAATGACCCAGAAGAAAGGGGTTAAGGAGGAAGGAGCCTAATGGCTCTCAAGATCCAATAAATCTTGAAGACTATTTCAATAACTTACTAGCACCATCAGCAGCCAAGTCATATATTTTACTTGCAATTTGTTTTCAAAACTACAATAACTATGGAAATTACTGAAACAAATGCCATCAGAGTGGAATCTTAACACCTTTTCCCCAGCTACAGTCTTTGTCGCTACTGAATGGGGTTGATAGAGTTGAGAAATCCAGGAACTGGAAATACTCTCCTGCTGGAGATTCTCCAGAGCTGCTGCTGCTGCTGCTGCTGTTGGTCATGGCAACAGTATTGATGGCATGTTTTTCTACCAAATCTTTCTCTGCAACTCTCAGAAACACTGTAGAGCCTCAGGGTAGACAGTGTGTTTCTCTTCTATTTGCTTTATAGCCTGGTAGGGCCTTAGTACAGGAGCTTGCATGTCCAGGATCCACTCAAGACTTGAATAAGAGGCAGCCTGACCCCTACAATCTTTAGATAGTTTATCTATCATAGTGATTAAACAGTGACCAGATTATTTAAAGGGGCAGTTCAAGAATTAAAAAGCTCCTTGCTCTCAAAGCAGAAAGCATAGAAATCCTTTCCCCTTCTAAAACCTATCCTCCAAAAGTTTCTGATGCATGTGGGTGGGAGGGAGGGAGTATGATGTGAGGCTTGAGAATGCTAAGTCTGTGTTGTTTCACTGAGCTAAACATATAGTCCTGCACTATTAGATGATACTGTGTATGTGACTAAGGTTCAAGAAGAAAGAACACAAACCAAGCCCCGTACAAAAACAGCCAGTATCACACTGTAAGAAGAACATGGGAGGTAAGCTATATAAGGGTACAATCATTTAGAGAAATGTAATACTTCACTTTAAGCCTTCTTAATTGATACTATATTGTTACTTTCTGTAAACTCCCTGTTGTTGACCTTAGCCAGGGTCAGAGTCTATTATTCAAAAACTAGGGGATCTTATATAATAAAAAGCCTTCTCTATTAATCCCTTCACAATTAAATGCCACTTCAGAGGTGGACTATTTAATTAATATCACCATCAAGAGGCTGCTACTTTCATTCATTAATTTCTAGGCACACCTTCCTGGCTCTGAAGAAGGCTAACCTTCCATGGTAAACAACTATAACCACTTTATCAAGCTTCACTCCATTGCTGCAAAATAGACATGAGCATAAGAAAACAGCTGGGGCAGAGAAAGGCTGCTTGGTTGATCACAGATGGCAATGGAGAGTGTAAGGCTACTAAAAACATACCCAGAAGTTTTCATTCCCTGGGCCAGGCTGGAGCTATTAAATCACATAAAAATACCAGGAAAGATAAGCTACATGAACCAGTGATTGCTAAGCTAAGTACTTGGGTGAGTTCAAAGAGCCCTTAGGGCCTGTTGTTTATTTGGAAAAACTGGGGGTAGGGGATAAGGGATGGGGAGCTGTGAGAGAATGACACAAATAGAAGCCTAGCTACACATTAGTTGATGATCGTCTCTTAACCAGTCATGTCTGAAGAATTTACATCTTGAGGGTGCATAAGTTCATATATGCTTGTGTTGGAGCACATGTATTTTTTTTATCATTCTTTAGTCTTTAAAAAGCTTCATCGTATACATATATACGTACATGCTATCTTTTCAAAAGGCTTCAGTCTATACATGTACACATTTTACATAAAATTTATTTTCTAAAACATATTGTCAGTAAATCATTGCAACACCCCACATAAAAAGAATTTTGACATAAAAAAGCACATGAAAGCAACAACATGAGCTGAAAACAAAGCAATTGCTACAATGCATTGAGTATAACATTGCTTTGTCAAAAATAAAAATATTGAATCATGGAGTGAGAATGTAGATTGGTCATTCTAGGAGTATTCATTCCTTTTTCTGGAACTTATTAGTTGATTTCTCCAAGATGCTAAAAGGTTCCAGAAGATATTTTTAATGTAACTGAGTAATTATCTCCCACAGTCTTTCACTAATGAAGCCCTTAGTAATGAAGAAAAAAAAAAATCAAAGGAAGGAAGGAAAGAAGGAAGAAAGGAAGGAGTACATGCCAGTGATTCCAGTCACTGATATTTTTCAGGATTGAATTTTGACGGTGTAGTGTTTAAATGCAAATTTTCACATATTTTAAATCTCTCTGTAGGTCTGGTTTCTTATCCTCTTTTCAACTTGGTTCTCTCACAGAAGCCAGTGTCCTTGATGACAGACATGCCCCTGGCTGTTCTTCCCGACCACCGGCTGTGTGGTGAGAACTCTTTGGCCTTGCTTTTCTTCACATCTGTCAAAGTGCACTAGGTGCAGAAGACTAAGAGCACAGCCCGCATCCTGGTGCCACAGAGACTGTCCCCAGAATCTCAAGAAAACTTCTAGAGAGATCCAGTTTTCATAAGGCATTTCAGTAATAGGAGATGCACTTCATCTTTAAGATGTTATATTAAAAACACCTTTACAAGACCCAGCTAAAAAGAGAAATCATACAAAGAATTAGAGCCCAGACTGGATTTTATTATCCAGTGTACATAAACCACTATGAAAACCCAAGCACAAAAAACCACACATATTCTTTTCAGAATTTCAAATATCCTAAAACCTTTGCCTTGGAATCCTCTGGCGGTCAAACCCCTTGTGGCCTAAGCATTTTATGCCATTGTGCAGGAAATTCTGTGTGTGGAGATTCTTGTAGGAATTAGTCGCCCACACTTAGTCGCCCACTCCCTGTGAGCAAAGAGATAATTAGGAAGGTCATCAAATCACCTTTCCATGGATTAATTTAGGAACTGTTAGCTCCTTGCTCTTTTTTGTGTGGTTTATTTGTTTTTATTTAGAACTTGCTTCGGAATTCTAATATATTCTCTTTTTGCTACAGCAAGTTGTTTGTTGTTGTTTTTTAAACTTATGCTCCATTATGATAACCCTCAGAAGAAGATACATTTTCACCTCTTGGTACAATGCTGCTGAGCTGAGCAAGGCACATAACTCCATCTATCATCTGCGTTCCCTCTGCTTTAGGTGTCACATTGGCATAAAAATCATAGCCCTGGCTCCAATTTTTCCAGCTGTCCCTGCTGCCCTGTGATCTTTTGGTACACATTTTCTAGCCTGTTTAAAAAGGCAAGCTTCTATCCCCCTTCTTTGATTGTGTTTAGGCAGTTTGCCAGTCCAAGACATGGATTACTATGAACAGAGCCACAGACTTTTTTGAACGAGAGTCATTTATGTGCAGTTAGTAGCATAAACCAGGCAAGAAATAAAGCAGCCAGTCCCTGCCTTTGTCTAGCATCTGGGTAGGTTTTGATTTTGATTTTACTCAGAGTAAGAACAAAGCAGCCACTGACTTTTCCCCCAAACTCAGACCTTGCAGAGTGACTTTTAATGACTTCAGGAACCACTAGTCTTCAGACAACTGGAGCATTTTTTCCCCTTTACTTTTAGTCTCTTTCCTTTTATGACATTTTATGATTATATGTTATGGTACAGTTCTATTTTTGTTCTTCATGTTTTTCTGAGTTCTTGAAGTTGAGAAGGCATTCACCCCCCCCACCCTCCCACCTCCCCCTCCCGCCCCAATCATTTGGTCACCATCAAGTGTGTTTTTATGGTTTGGGGATAATGTGGAGGGAAGCTTTAAGCTCTGTGCCAATCCCAAACATGGCATTCCCTATTGAATGAGCCAATTCCATCTCCCAAGTCTGAATAATTTAGAGGAGACGTGATGTCATTGTCTACTTAGAGATAAATGGAAAGGAGTCTGGGTGTAGAATTTTGGAGTGGTCTTTGTAATGATAGTAATTAAAAGGAACATTACCTCATATATTTAAACTTTTTTTCTGCAAACCATGTGCTTTTCTCATTTTTGCACAGTTTTACTCAGAGAGGGTTCGTATTTCTGTTTCATTATTTTTGAAACGCTGTTTAATGACACTGGTTTAACACTTTCTCACAGTTCATTGCTTCAGTTTTCATCGAATTATAGTTCTTGTTACACTAGACACTTTCATCACCAATTTCCATATGCCTCAAAGCCATGCAAGGACCGGTTTGCCAACAATGGATTCAGATACCAGATCACAAGAGCGGCAGAGTACGATTTTCTCTTTAGCTTGTTCTTTCTTTCCTTTCATTTTCTTAGAAGTATGTCTTAATTGTACTAAGTTTCATTGTGACATTTCCATACATTCATATAATGTACTTTGATCACATTCATTCCCTCTATTACCTTTTCTTATCTTTAATGCCTTAATCTTTTCCAAAACCAAAAGTTTAGAAATCACAGACTATCCAAACCCTTGGAGCCCAGCATCAGATATTTGTGTTCAACTAGATTAATCTGTGCCTTTGGTGAAGGTTTAAGTTTACTGCAGACTGGAATTCTGATACACAAATATTATGATAAATTCAGCCCTAGCCACATATACATTTATTGTCTTCATATCCCGCCTATGGAAAACTAACAGCCATGCAATTTACCAAACAAAATCTCTAGCTTCTAAAGAATCCTAAAATTCCCACCTCTCCTAAATTCTACAGCTTTCCCATGATATTGTATTCACCAATGAAGTTCATGTTTTCACACAATGACACAGATTAAGGCCGATTACAGCTCTAAGTTTGCATATGAGTGTTATATCAACTATTAGTGATACAAATTCATTATCAGTGAGTTGATACTTTTCAACAAACTGTACTTCTCTTGTCTTTGAATCTGAATAGCACAAACAATGATGAACCTATGGTAACTAGAAAAATGTTAAATCCTTAATTTGTTTTTTTTTTTTTTCAAATATCACTAATGTAGCAAAAACAATATACAAAGAAAAAGCCAGGGAATTGGTGTGATTTATGCTAATCTGACAACTAAATGCAAACATTTGTTCTTTAAGTATCAATTCCAGAAACCTGATTATCAGAGTGCTATTAAATTCTGGAGGGGAATCTCATGAGGAAGTCTCTTTGGTGATCATGTATGTAGTGTCCCAGAATGGAATATAACTCTTGAGTGTGTTGATCTCAGATATGCATTGTACTTCTAATGAAAGATTTAGTCTGTACAGGCACAGAAAAATGCTTAATGACATGGGGGAAATGTATACACTGTTTTACTTAACATATCTTTGTATTGAGTTATATATAATACCTTCATATTAATTTTTGTGTGAAGGATTTCCAAGTGGGTTATACAACTATAATTGCTGTGGCTACCCAGCATTATCTAACCTTTTAAAAAAGTATTAATTAATCTAATCCTTATAATAACTCTATGAGGCAGGGTCTTTCTACAAAAACAGAAAACAAGACACAAAGGATTTATGCGACTTGGCCAAGTCACAGGGGCAGTGCTAGGTGTAGATGAGTTCAAACTCTGCCCTCCTAATTCCCAACTGTCCTCTAAGTTTGAAAAATATGCTTGACTAGAAACCTATTTAACAAAAATGTTCATAGTAGTTATTTCTGAGTGAATTAATTTTAATTTAGATTTCTATTTTCTGTTCTGTATTTCCTCAGGATAATTAAGTACTTTAAAAAGGAAAAATAGTGTGTGTGTGTGTGTGTGTGTGTGTTTGTGTGTGTGTGTGTAAGTCCCTTCTGTACTAACTAAAGAATGTATGTTTTAATGTAGTGCTGTGCTGTGACTTAAAACAAAATGAAACAAAACAAAAACTACTTTCTAGTAAATATTGCTTTAATTTGATGCAGCTGGTAAAGTCACATGCCCCAGATCTTGGCTTTTTAACCATTGCCTTAAGTAGAAATCTTACTGGGCTTATAGTTCACTGTGGGGAATCTAGGGAACAAAAGAAGAAACAAATGGAAGTTTCAGAACACACAAATACCGAGAAAGTAGTAAAGTTGGAAAATATTGTTGTCATTGCATTAGTCCTAAATGACTATATTAATTTTTGTTCATTTTTTCTTAGCAGTATGAGCCTCTAAGGAGGAATGGAGTAACATAGCTTGAAGCAAGGACTCCAGCAACTGCACTATTATTCTTACAATAGATTTTTTTTTCAAGACTAATAGGGTCCACATGGAACAAGAGAATAATATTGTTATTTGTAGCCACACTGTCTATATTTCAGCCCTCCTGAAACCATATCTGTTTCATTGAACACTTCTTCACGGGGATTTAGTGTGTGTGTGTGTGTGTGTGTGTGTGTGTGTGTGTGTGTGATACATGTTCAGGTTCCTGCAGTATCTGGTCCCAAAGAGGGCACAGAAGATGAGGTTATAAGTGGTTGTGAACCATCTGACATGGTTACTGAAAACTGAACTTGGGTCCTCTGGAAGAGCAGTGTGTACTTTTACCTGACGAGCCACCTCTGAAGCTCTTTGAAGATTTCAATTTTGAAAAAAAAAAAAAAAACAAAACAAAAAACTTGAATTTGTTAATAACCCCTTAGAATTTTTTGTGTAGTACTGAACGTAAATGAATTAGTTTTGATAAAACCAGACATGGCACTGTTGCACCTATGAAAGTTTTAAAAGAAAAACAGAACTGCATTTGCCTTTCCAGTTATATTTCACAGGGGAAGAGAACAAGTTAGTCAAAACTGAATGGACAGCACTGAATATTTTAAAGCTTGTAAACAAATATCATTTTATGCAACCATTGCACTTAGTGCTGGGGTTCTTCCTGAAATACAACATTCCAAAAGGCACATATGAAATGTAGGGAAGATGGCTAGAAGACACAGTAAGTCTGGATGGGAATGGAATGAGGGGATTAAGGATGATCTCATTGGGTAGAGATCAATGGCTGTGGCTGGGACCACATGCCTGCAGCTTGATTGTCAAGACTGTAGTAAACTTTTATTATCATCATCATCATCATCATCATCATCACCGTCACCATCATCATTATTAAAATGTATTCAAATTTCTTGGATGCATTCTTGCTTTCCGATGTTTTATCTTCTCCATAATAACTCTTTAAAAAGCTGGCATCACTTTCAAAACAATGGCTGCAGAATCCCCCTGTTGGCCTCAGTATGCTCACTCTAGCTTCCTAAAATCCATTCTCCACACTGAGAAAGAGTGACCTTTATAGAACACCAATGTCACCATGTTACCACTTTTTCTATTTAAGATCTTTAAACAGTTTCTGGTTGCCCCCAGGATAAAGTCAAACATTTTGAACAAGGCCTCAGCTATGACCTTCAGATGTCTTTAGCTTGGCCCTGCAGTTCTGGCCACCAATTCTATCAGTTCCAAATCCCTCTCCCAGTGCACAAAACATCACCTTCAGTACCTGGTCACCCCGGCTTCTCTTTTCTGTAATATCATTATGTTCTTTTCTTCCACAGGGAGACTTCACTTAACCCCATGAGACTGTAGAGAGTTAGTCCTTAGTATCTATGGATTCTGCACACTCAGGGTCAATCAAATATAGATATAAATATTCAAAAAGCAATTGCATCTACATAAAGACACACAGCGCTTTTCCTTTTGTCATTGTTCCCAACATTACTAACAACTATTTACATAGTTTGGGGCGGGGTTTTTTTTTTTGCTGAGGGGGCCGTTATATAGGTAGGACAATGCCATTTTATATAAAGTACTTGGCAGATTCAGATTATAGTATTCAAGAGGAAGAGGAGGGGAGCAACTACTTGTGGATATTGAGTAACTACTGTATTTTGTAATGGATGAAAAAAACTTCTCCTTTGGGAGTGAGTAGATCATCAGCATGGTGTAAGAACTGTGTCTGGGACTGGAGATATAGCTCAATGTTTAAGAGTACTGGCTGTTCTTGCAAAGGACCTAGGATCTAAGTTTGATTCTTAGTACACACATGGGAGTTCATAACTTTCTGTAATTCCATTTCCAGGGGAACCAATTCTTCGTTCCATGTTCCTTGGTTACTCCATGCATGAGGTGCGCAGGCACATATGCAAACAAAACACCCATACGTTACGAGTAGTTTTCCAGCCAGCCTGGTCCCATAGCTGCACCAGCCCCAAATAACACACAGATGCTGTATTAGATATAAAGCTGCTGGCCTGTTACTAGCATTTCTTATTGGCTAGCTCTGTCTTAAATATTAACCATTTCTATCAATCTAAGTATTTCCATGTGGTCTTATCTTACTGGAGAGAAGGTTCAGAGTTCTGCTCTCTTGGTCCTACATGTTGAATCTCTTCCTACCTCTCCCTGAATTCTCCTTGTCTCCTAGTCCCACCTATCTTGCTTTCCTATTGGCCAGCAGGGCTTTATTCATTAACCAATAAGGGAAATATATTTGCAGAATGACATCTCCCATCATCCATATGCACTCATTTAATAAATAAATAATTAATACCCTTAGAAAAAGACCTGTGCTGGGCCCAATATAAAGCTTTGGAAGTGTTAGTTGATGGGCCAGCACAATGGCTTAGTGGAGAAAGATGCTTGCCATCAAATCTACGCACCTGAATTTAATCTTCTGCCTCCACATGGATGAGGAGAGAACTGTTAAAACTCAGCCAGTTCTCTGACCACACATGTAACATAGCATTATACCCACTCACTCACATATATATACATGTAGTAAATAAATAATTCTAAGAAAAAATAATTATATATATTCTGGTTGAGTAACTGAACTGTCATGTTAATAAGATAGTGGGGAAATTTTTAGATTCTGTTATTCTCCTAAATTCAGTCTTTAAAGTTGTATCTATTTATTTATTTATATCATGAATTATAATTGGTCTTAATAATAAAATCCCCCGAGTTATCAGGGTAAAGTGCTAAAAGATCAGAGAAGTAAAGGAGCCAGCCACTAGGGAGACTTTTTTTTTTTTTTACCTCTACTGAATCCTCAGACCAAAAGGGGATAAGATCTTGTTTGACTGAACACTGATTCTCCGAAATCTCAAACTGAATGCCAGGAGTTCCTGTTTCCTCCTGCCTTATATTCCTCTTTCTGCCCAGGGATATCACTCTTGTTTCTACCTTCCTAGTGCAGGAATCAAAGGTGTGAGCTTTCTTTTTTGGACTGATTTGATCTCATGTAGCTCAGGGTGGCCTTGAAATAACAGATTTGTTTGCCTCTGTCTCCCAAGTCCTGGGATTAAAGGTGTGAACCACTACTGCCTGGCCTCTATGGCTGACTAGTGTAGCTAGCTCTGTACTCTGGTCTTCAGGCAAGCTTTATTTATTACAGCACAAACAAAATATCACTGCCTTTATTTAATTTTTTTCTGAGAAGGAAAATTATGCTACCTTGTCAAATCGAATTACCTATCTTGAAAAAAACCTCATAGCTATTATTTACCAGATTATATGGTTTTTAGACATTACTCATCTTGTAAGATTATTTTAGCTCTACTTCAGTGAAACTGTATTCCTTCCCCATGATAAGCCTTTCCCAATTAGCTCTAAATTCTACAGCTTTTCCAAAATTGGAGCCATGACATGTGGATAGACTTAGTATAGTACATAAAAACTGATATAAAAAATTATGAGAAACTGTTAAGCTGGATATTAAAACTGAAAACAAACCACACATGCTCAGCATCTATTAAATGTCCCCATTGCAACACTTAGATATAGCCTCATATTCACAAGACTGTAGGTTCAACCCCTGACACCACAAGATAACTAATTATTGTAGAAATATTTGTATAGCTCATTATTATTAAATATAATGTGAATATATGCTATATTATATAATAATATAAATATAATATTCATAGCTACCATATGTAATAGTAAATATAATAGTTTGTCTGATACATGCTAGACATCATTTACTAAAAATGGCAAAAATTAATGTTTTGTACAATTTTAAGATGTTTAAATCTTCCTTGCTTGTTATTACTTCTGCTGCCAGAAGAGCTAAAATCAAATTTACCTTTTCTAGTATACTCATTATGAAACTTACTTCATGAAGTAAAATTTCATCTGTTCTAGTATATCTTCAATCTTTCTCAGCCATGGATATTTTGTTAACCAAAAAGAAATTTTAAACAAAACAAACCTCCAAATTATTCTTATATTTATTTTGAATGTGTCACAAAAAAGATATAGCCAAGAATTGGATTAGTCATATGGGTTTCTTTTGAGAATGTATCTCGACAAACAATCTTTGTAAATATTTAGCACCAGTTTTGCTCAAGTCTCTTTTTATTTTGATATCCTGCCTTATTTAAAAAGAAAAACCTTCAAATGGACAGTCTTCAGTTTCTCACTGAGAAAATAACTTTGTAAAATAGTCTGATATTTCTAGAGACATTTGCAAAACCCTTTAAACTGAACTATTTTTGCTACTTTGAAAGTTCTGATTCCTTTCAAAGCCAGCCTTATGACATCACTTCCTTTCTTGCTGATCTGGCATGGATTTTTCTTCATTGTGTATTTGACTTATTCATTGATGCTTTCTTTCCTTTGTTTTTTTCATTTATTGACTCAGGTAGTCATTTAACAACTATTTCCAAGTGTCTATGTGCACAGTACATAACTGTGGAGGGTAGAGAGAAATATAAGGCATAATTCAGGATACGATAAAAATACCTGGAACAATTTTAAAAAGTGAGATCCATGGGGGTAGAGAGAAATATAAGGCATAGTTCAGGATACGATAAAAATACCTGGAACAATTTTAAAAAGTGAGATCCATGGGGATTCAGGATTTTTAAAAAGTAGTTTATTGGCTGAGTATTTATTTTTATTTTATCCCAGTGGTAGTGATACAGAGCTCTCTCATTTCTAGTGATGTTCATCCTAGACTTGGATGGAAAATGTCTATTAAAAACGTAGTCAGCTTAAAGACAAAAGGAGAGAATATAGCTGTAGTTTTCCTTCATGAGATTTATATAATTTCATGGAAATTATCCAAAGGCATATGATCATTTAATGATTTTATTCCTTTAAAAGAACCACAGGACAGCCCAGGTTTTATTGATAGTTTTAATGATTTTATTCCTGTAAAAGAACCTCAGGACAACCCAGGTTTTATTGATTCCTGTTTCAGAGCCTTTCTTAGGAGGCTGAGCACTTAGTCAAAAAGTACTGGACTTTCTGGGGAGGCATCATTTGCCTCCACCCAATGTTCTCCTGTGTTTCTCTCATTTTCTTTCCTAAGTGCATTCTGAAAAGGTATTTTTTCAGGGTTTTATAGTGAGCATCAGGAAATGGATGTGGTCGGCACCTAGGTGTTTTAAAGTAAGTGTTCAGGGTATGTACCTATATATTTGTGGATAATATCTCAAAATATAAGTTCAAGTCCACATAATTAGAATTACCTGAAAAGTGACTTCCTCTTTCTCCTGGTTTATTTAAATTTGCTTACATTTCTCCAGCTTTTTTGTTTTAGCAGCTCAAAGGAAATCAAAATTTCCAACCCACATACAAATTGCTCATTGTTGGATAATTGGTCTATAAGCAGGTACCCAGTAAGTTTGACTTCTTATATTGAAAATTTTCAGTTTTAAATATTATTTCCCTCAGTTTCCCTTATGGAATAAAATGAGGCAAACTCCCACTAACTTTGTAAAGAAACACACATTTGATTTTTAATCACATTAACTGTCCTGTAAAATGTGCCAGTAAAGCACAACACACTGTTTTTTACAGCCTGTGTGCCCATGTTTAGATTCTAAACCGTGTTCAAACTAGTTTGACTGTTTCAATGGACTGCAGTGTAAGTAGTAGTGGTGCACAGTGATATCAGTCCAAATAGCCTTAGAATTCCAACTATTTACATGAGAGGAGTGCTAACACCCCTGGATACAAAAAACAATACCTTAAAACAACAACAACAACAAACAACATGGTTCCAGTCAGTGTTCATGGTTGGGCTGAAAAACAGGAAAACAAAGCAAAATATAAAAGTGGCCCTTCAGCTCACCTTTGGCACCCTTTAATGTCAGTGTCACTTGCTGTGACTTGTGCTGGCCAAGGGAAGGTACTGTCCTTTCCTCTCAGCACATCAGACAAGCACTGGCACTCAGGGCATGCCGTACAATAAAAGGACATCAGTGAGCACATTCCCTCTTCATTTCTGCCCGAGCAGAAGAGATGGGTTACTTAAAATTCAAGAGTCAGGAAAGTCCATTGTAAAAGGGAAATATTTTCAAGCGAATTCCGTTTGATTTTTTTTTTTTTTTTTTAATAGGGCCTCCTTCCACCCTCTCTCCCTTCCCGACCCTGGAAACCAATTAGTCTCAGCGCAGAGGCGACAGAGCAGGTTGAAATGGCTCCTTTTTAATTTTAGGGGAAATAATTTCAGCCAGGCCGTCTAGTCGGTTGCCACAGAGTATACTAAGCACACGTTTCTTTCTCGTGCACACATATGGGAGTTGCCTTCGGAGAATGCAGATTTTTTTCCCCCCAATATGACTCCTAGAAAGGAATTAGATCTGGTCGCCTTCCAAATCCTTCAGCTCTGACAGTGGCATAACTTCACAAGGCCACTCATCTTTCAGACAACCACGCCAAACAAGCTTTCTAAAAAGCCTTCTGTCCCAGTATTTCAGAGGTTTTCCTCATCCTTACTCGGACCCCCTTTTGCATACAATTCCTAGTGTTCCACCTCCCTTATCCCCAACCCGGGTTTCCAAAGTAGCAGAAAAAATTGGAGTAACTTCGATTTTAAACTGGTGTTTGAAGTGTAGGTTTTTGGGAGAGGGAAAATGTGATGTAAATGGGTGGTGGGGGGGGGAGGAAATAATTAAAGCCTTTGCCTCTCTTCGCTTTCTTATCCCAGTCTGTCTTAATTCTTGAAGGTCAAAAACCTTTGTCTTTGGATTGGCCTTTTCTTTCTCTGGAGCAACATTGCAGAGCCAAAGATGTGTGTGTGTGTGTGTGTGTGTGTGTGTGTGTGTGTGTGTGCGCGCGCGTGCGGTTTTGAGAAGCTTGAGGAGAGGGGAACCTTGATACCCCCACAAGAAAGCCTCAGATCAGCATTGGAGGGACCCGGGGTCGTCTCCCTCTGTGGGATCCTTGTGCTCCAGCCTTTCCTCTTGCCCCTCCAACGAGTTCTGTGCCTTGGAGCTGTGCCAGGACCTCTGACAGAGCCTGGCAGGTTCACGAGTAGGGGGCGGGGGTTTGGTGTTCTCTTTACAGAAGACGCCCATCTGGGGGGGGGCTCCCCTATTTTCCTGGCGCTCCGTGGCCCGCCCCCATCTCCCTGACCCCTATCATTTTAAAGCTGATCACACATGGTGATGAACTTGCATCTCAGCTTCCTGCCGCCTGCTTGACCCAGGAGCACCAGCAGCCTGCGGGCCTCGCCCTCCGCTCTCCCTCCTCTCCTGGAAACCCCGCGGCCTCAGGGCGCGGGTGGGGGGTTCGAGTGGGCCGGAACTATCGCCGGAGCGTGCAGGGCGCGGGGTCCCGGCGGGGAGCTCAGAGAGAGCAGCGCTTGGGCGGCCCAGCTTCCTGGAGCTGTGCTCCTTTGACCCCAGTGGCAGTCCCTGTCACTGCACCGCTCGAGCTCCCTTCGCTCGCCGCGCCCTCGCTGCCTCTCCTCGCCCCCTCGCTCGCTCTCTCCCCACATCGAGGCTGCTCTGGTCCTCTCCATCCCCCCCCCCCCCCGCAGCGACCTCGCGCCCCGATCGCACCGCGCCGCCGCGCCACCTCCCCCCTACCCCCAGGCCCTGGATCGGCGGCGGGGACCTCCGGGGTCGAAGGTTCTGGCCCGCCCGCGCCCCTCGCCCCTGCCGCCCCCAGCACAGTTCCCAGCCGGCTCGGGTGGCTCGGCGATGGCTCGCCCGCACACGGGGCGCTGAAGGCATCCCGGAGACCCGGAGCACAGCCCGGGAAAGGTAATCCGCCCGGGGAAGGGAGGCGGAGGGCGGGGGAGGGGGGAGGAGGCGGCCGGCGGCCGGTGCCGGGCGCGAGAGGAAGGGAAAAAAAATACACACACAAAGCGGAGCCCGGGTGAGAGGTGCCTTGTCAGAGGCGCGTGCGAGGGCGCGGGGGCTGCGCAGCGCGGCGGCCCCGCCGACCCTGAGGTTGGCCGAGTAAGCACTCGAGGACCCGGGGAGGGCAGATTTGCAACCCCCACAGCTAGAACGAATTTCTTTCCATAGCTGTCCTCCCTCCCACTCCCCATCTTGCTCCCTGTTCTCCCTTCCGCCTAGCCCTCCGCCACCGACCTCTCGGGGTCCCCACCTCCCAGTCCCCTCCTTCGCCCCGGTTTCTCGGGACGGGGGAGGGGGAAAGGGTGTCCGGGAAAGCCCGCGGCCGAAGCCCCAAGGCGGGGATGGGGGTGGGGCCGGGGAGTCCGAGATCTGTTTACTAGAAAGTGCCGGGGTCGTGCGCTGCCGCTGCCGCTGCCCCGGCCTAGGCCGGCGTGCATTGTGTCGGCCCGAGCCCGGTGCGCCCGCGGCGGCCCCGGGCCAGGTGCAGTGGCCGGACGGCTCGGTGCAGCTTTGTGCTCCGGGCGCCCGCGCGCGCAGCGCTCCCGCGCGGAGCTCTCAGGCGGTCCCCGCTCCCCGACCTCACTCGGGTCTCGGCGATCGCAGCCTGCAGAGCTAGGGGGCTGGGAGGCGGGGTACGGTAGCGTGGAAAAGTAACCCTGTCCGCCCAATTTCTTTTCTACCTAAGCAAGAGTTAGGTTTTTCTTTCTTTTTAATTTTTTTTTCTATTTACATTTACATGTGGCAAGGTTGTCTTTAAAAAATCTTTCAAATTCCGGGCTTTTGCGGCCTAGGAGGTGAAAGGAACATTTTTTTTTTTTTAACCGAAGGTTCCAGAGGGCGTTGAAATCCCCCAGTAAGAAAAATAGCGTGGAAAGATGATCAGTGGGGTTGATTTATAGCGCACTCCCCCCAACACACGAGGAATTAAGAGCGAATACGGGTCATGAAAAATGTGTAATTGATTTGTGATGGTACAGACACTAACAGGTCAGGGTGGGGAAAAACAAACATAACTTTAACTGGAAAGGAAAGAGGGGGCAAGGCTGTGGCTTCCACACCCCCTCCAGCTTGATGGCCGGGTCCCTTCGCTTTCCAGTCTTTCCGGGGAAGGTGTCTGGCAGCTCCGGGACACAGAGCCAGGGAGAGGCTGTTCGTGGTGCAGACCCGGGCTGTTGTGTGCTCGGAGACGCCAGCGCGCTCGGGAGGCTTGCGTCCCAGACCAAGGGGCTATGTTGCCCCACCGAGGATGGCGCGGCGTCACAGCCCGTGTTCTACGGCGGACCTCAGTAGGTCCCCGGCTGTGAGAGAGGAAGATGGAGTAAGATGCTTAGCCGATCCTAGGGCAGCGATCTAGGGTCCTTAGTGCGGCCGCCGGAGGCGCTGACTGTGGCAGCCGGGTACTCAGCGCCTGAGGAATGAAGAGGGAGTTATGGTCAGGAACAGGCAGTGAGAACTGACAGGGCAGGGCGTGTGTGTGTGTGTGTGTGTGTGTGTGTGTGTGTGTACGCGCGCGCGCGCGCGTGTATGTGCAGTAGCTGTAGCCCCCTCCCCATCTGCCCACCGTAGATTTAAAACAAACAAACCAATCCAAAGTAGAGAATTCTGCGCCCCCCTCTCGCCCCACCATATATAGACTCCACGCTTTGTGAGAGGCTCAGGAGAAAAGTCGTGCCCTCCCTCTCCGAAAGAATGTGCCAGCTGGGTGTCAGCAGTGCTGGAGACAAGTTCAGGTGTAAGTGTGATCGGAAGGGAGGGAGCTTAGTGGACAGAGGCACGTGGAACTTTGTCAGCATCTACAGAAAAATAAACTAGCAGAGCAACGGCGGGGAAGGCATGTGGACATCGCTCCCGCATGTGGGGATGAGTAACTGGAAATGGGCATAAAAGAGTAGAGGCATGAATTAAGAAGGTTCTGAATCCCTGAGGCAGAGGGAGGAGTGAATGAAATTTGGCGGGGTTGGGCTGGAGGCGAGCTCTAAAGTCCTTCCACCCAGTTGGTGGGGTGGCTGTCTTTCTGATTAAAGTGAGCATCCTTATTTAAACAAGGAAAGTGGAATCCAGGGTTCATTTCTCCTGGGCTTGGCTTGGGCGGCGCATGAGTGGAGAGGTCAGAAATTGTTGCTTCGAAAGTTTAGGTAAATCGGACTTCTGATGTCTAGGAGGTGGAGACAGTTATTTAAGCCTTCAGTTTTTAATCCCTTCCTTGCCAGCAGACTTTAAGAGGTTTTCCAAGTGGGTTACTGGAAAAGAAAATTTCCAGTCTTGCAGCTTAAGGGACAGAAGTGATTGCTGTCTAGGAAATGCTCAACAGCTCACGTGGGCTTTTTTTTTTTTTTTTTTAACTGAAACTCTAACACCAATGTGACTGCTTGGCAGTGACAGTCCTGTTTAGATTTTTCTTTAGGCATTTTGGCATCTTGTACTGGGTGCTTTTGTTTGTGGATAAAATGCATTGGAGTATAAAATTAAAAGAAGAAAGCTGCTCCCTTTAACTGTTGTGGGAAGAGGATGTGGTTGGGAGGGTTTTATAGCATGAAGATTTGAGGCAAGGTCATGCAGTTTCTTCGAAGGTTAAGATGGGGTTCCGAATCGTTCAGGTTTTCCCCCTAATCTCGTGAAGTGAAGTGGTTTTGTTCATGGCTTTTTCACGAAGAGCCTCCACCCCCCCCCCAAAAAAAAACCCTCAAATACACCAGTCTTGGGATATGTTCATTTTGAGGTGTGGGTGGAATTGAATATAGCATTTAAAAAAAAAAAAAAAAAAAAAAAAAAAGGCTTTTCTTGACTTGTCTGCAAAGGTACTGTGAAAGTTTTGAAGCTCTCTGCCTCAGTCTGACATTTCCTTCAAAGGACTGCAGATTAAAGACGATAGACCCGGCAGGTGCACTGTTTCGATAAAACATGTGAAAGGGAACAAGGCAAAGATGAATTTAAATGAGATGCCAGCCACCCATTTAGCCCTTCAGAATTGCAGGGGTCTGGGCTTGCTGATGGAGAGATATTGTTTGCCTTGCTGGAGGCAGATGTGCAAAGAGACATAGGTGTTTCCCGACAAAATGAAAACGTGTAGGGTGACTTTTGGATGAAGTGGACCCTTTAGAAGTGGGAATCTGTCATGTAAGTTCTGCCTCATCTTGGCTTCAACTTGAGAGGGTGCCATTCTAGCCTCTATTTAAGTCACTGTAAATACTCAGGGTGTCCTTTATTTCTGGCCTACACTCTCTTAGTTTAATTAGTAAGTTTTCTTTCCAAACATTTAGATTCTTTCTGGGCAAGGGGTACAGATAACTCACTCTGAGGTCGCAGTGGTCTAGACTTGAATTTGATTTCCGGTGCCTCAGAAATGTTCTGTACCTCACACAATAGACATTGATGGAAGGAAAATAAGGATTGCTAAATAATTTTTAAACCACTCTCTAATTTATGCAAACACTAAGTTCTCGTATTCTGAAAATGTGTATTTTCCCCCTCTGTGCTTTGATGGCTAACATTCTTTTTAATGACAGTCATTTCTGTAACAGGAAGATGTTTTCATTTGTATTTACTTTTCAGCACCACGCAATTATGCAGCCCTGAGCTTCAGTTGTGTCTCGGTACTTTGTGTCTCAAAAGAGAATTACAGCACTTAGAACAGGACTGCAATTTGAAGCAGGTGTTGTGTTTTACTGTTATGCAAAATAACAGTAAAATATAATTGTGTAGGAAATTAAGGAAACAGCTGCAAACTTAGTATGAAAACTGCTACATTATGATTCCTAAGCAGCTCTTTATAGATATCTTACAGCAGAGGAGCAGAGCAAGATTTGACTTAGCTAATCCTACTAGCCAGATCCCCTATCAACTGGTGCTTACCAGTGTCACACCCCCCATGAAGTCAGGAAGAAGAGAACCCAAGGAAACATTTTGGTAAAGATGCCAGAACACCAGGGGCTCCTTTCTTGGCTGTGGGAATGTTCTGGGAACACAGGTGGGGGGGGGTAACCTAGCTTGCTTTACTAATGTAAAAGACAAAACAATCATTTGAGTAGAACACTGTGGAATTTCTTAGCCCAGCAAGCATATGGAGGACTACAGGAGCCCCGGGTTGCAAAATAATAAAATAAATGGCCTATGGCAGGCCATCTGCCTTTTGTTCAATATTTTAAGGTGTTCCATGCCAAATTTCAACCTAGTCTTATTATTCTAAATATTTTTATTTGAGATAGCTAAGATTTCTGGAGCTTAATAGTGCACATGGCAAATATGAATTCTGAGCTAGGGTATTTAGAGAAGAGTATAGGTTAGCTGAGGGTTTGCCAAGGAGTGAGTGGTGCCTCCTATTTCCTCCAATTGATCATTGATTTCGACAGCTTCCATGCAATGGCTTGCTTCCCTCCATCTTTGAACATCTGCCACTAAAACAGATAGCTTCATTTCTCTACCTCATGTGGCAGCAAGGACATGAGACCAGCTAGCAAGAATTACATGGCACCAAGAATGAGGCCACAGATATAATAGCTGGCCTCCCTAAGTGCTCCCATCCGAAGGGAAGAGAGAGGTTAGGGTTAAAAAGTTGGGGACCAAACCTTTGAGCCTCTGGCTTTCCCTTGAGTGATTGGAGTACTGAAAGAAAATATGTCATAGCTAGCCAGAGAGAAGTTGGTATGTCTACTAGGCAATGTGTATTTAAGAGAGTGTCTGCAAGTGCATTCTGGTTTTAGGCTCCAGTGTCTGTTAACGAGCACAGAGCCTTGAGTTTGCATTTGTCATTTCGTCCTGTGGGTCATCAAACCATCAAGATTTCAAGTGATTGTATAATGTGATACCAATTTTGTAAGAACCAGATATTTCAATTAGCAGGGAAGGCTTGGTGGAGTCTTCTAGCACAAACCATTTATAGCTAGACACCATGGCAACTGTGGATTTGGCCCTTTTGCAATTCACGTTAAGTGCCATAATTATAATTAGAGAGGAATTCTTAGTTTGAACTCCATTGAGACGATTCACTAGCATCTAGTGATGCCATAAAGGGTATAGAGTCCACTCTGAGGGACATGCAGCAAGGAGTAGGCAACAGTTATATCCACGAGGAAAGAGTATCAGTTCAGATTTTTTTTCTCAGCCAGTAATTATATCTAAATTCCATTCTTAATGTGTTTTAGACCGGCCTTCCTCATTGTTCTTAATTTTTATAAATGTATATACACACACACATATATATGGCTTGTTTTGTTTTTTCTTCTAGAACGCACAAGAGTTGATGAGTAGATCCTTGGACTCAGAGGTTGGCTGAAACACACCATGCCTGCTTCCAGCTTTTGCTCCAGAGAGTTGTGAATTGCTCGTGCCTACAGGGAGGAAGGATGGCACATGGGATTCCTTCTCAAGGCAAAGTTACCATAACGGTGGATGAGTATAGCTCAAACCCCACCCAGGCATTCACACACTACAACATCAACCAGAGCAGATTCCAGCCGCCACATGTACATATGTAAGTATTTCTCTTGAATGTTAAAGAGAAAAAATTAATAATAATCAGGAAAAGAGAAGCAAAACGAAAGAAACTATTCCCTCTGCATTTGCTAGGGAGAGTGGAAGCCAATGATTTCCAAAACAGATGGGTGTCTGTGGTTTCAAATGTAGCATAGGAGAAACCCTTCGTATCTGCGTGACTATTCAAAATTTTACAGCACATTCAGCCACAAAAGTACACTAGGTCTTCAGAACCTCCGAAGGATTAGGATAAGTTGCTTATATTGTATCGATAAGAACTGAGAGGGTAAGCTATTTTCCCAATGCCACACAGTGAATTTTGGCAGGTGTCATCTTACTCTTACTTAGTTCAGTTTGTTTTACCATGTATTGTTTACTCCCGTGATGAAATATTTCTTTAAAATTTCTCCAATGTTTTCTTACACTTCACCCCACTAAGCTTTTACATTCATCTGGGAAATAAGCCTAATTGGGACTAATTGTCTAGCTATAGCTAAATACATCATCTCTCCTGTTGCCAGTGAAACGTTGGGCTGCATTGTGCAAGGCTTGAGCAATATGGGGAACGAAGGGTTAAAGAAGAGTGGGACACTTGGTCTCAGGAATTTAACTTTTCTTTCACTCCTGATACGAAGGAATACATGTCAAGCTTTAGGCTATTTAAGGAGGAAGTATAGGAGAAACCCAGAGGCAAGGACATCAAAGCACCTGGCCACACACCCACTTTCGTCTGGTCCTCTGCTGCAGAAGTGCCAGGCTTTCAGGGGAAGGGGCAGAAGGTCACCATCTCTCTTGTTTATTCAAGGCCTTGTGTCCATTCTTTATGAGGACCCTTCCAATGTCTAACACTGGTCTTTCATGGCAGGACTGAAACCCTTTGAACTCTGTTGTGTAGTTGAGAGGGAAAAAAGGTTAGGATTGAATTGAACTCAGGACATGCCTAAGTCACAGACTCTTCTAGTAATTGTTTTATGTTAATAAAAAATAGTAATAACACACACCTCTAATTCAGAAACATTAACTAAACAAAATGGTGTTTTCCTTGATTGCCTGTGTAAATAGTGGGATGGTGTTTTGTAAGATGTTCTAGAAAGCTACTAAAGTACCTGTGATGAGTTATATGCAAAGTAGGAAAACAAAAATAGCAAACTTGGAAAACAAGCAAACAAAAAAAACAAAAGAAAAGAAAGAAGGAAAAAAATCTTTGCAAATGGTTAGTGCTGAGCTGTTCCTGAGAACTTGCTGCTGGCTTTCCATGAGAATCTGCTCATGATTGTGAGGGACTGCTGACAGAGTACGAGACAGAAGTTTGTAGGGGAATGTGTCTTTGTTAATATGAGAGGTTTTCTGAACAATAAATATGTATATGCAACAAATACTCTTTATTGTTTCCATTTATTCCCTTCAAATCTGTTACAAAATTTGTGCATAGTAGCTTAGCATCCTTTTAGCTTGCTTTGGCAGGCTGTTATTTTTATTGTGGGATCTCAAAGAACTCTGTGGATCCTGTTTCCAGTGAGGCACAGTGAACGCTGTTCTGCCCAGATTCCTTGGGAAATGAGTGGAGCGCTCAGCCATCACTTGGCTACGCGGACATCCTCTTATTTGCTCTTACCCACAGGAGTCCACTGGCAAACAGAATGCTGAGATAGTTTCTAAATCACCTAAACTTATAATTGGTCTTAGATCTGGCTGTGAAAACTTTGAAGGGGCAAAGGGTGTGTGTGTGTGTGTGTGTGTGTGTGTGTGTGTGTGTGTGTGTGTCTTTCTCTTGGGGGAAAAAGAGGAAAGAAAACAACAAAACAAAAGAACTAACATGGGCAACAAAAAAGAGGTTTGTAATGGCAACCTAGACAGCTGTGCAGCCTGACACTGGACTCTGGCCTGGGAATGCCGGGCTCCTCCCAGGTGGCTCCTGTGTGGGTTTTCCCTTTCATCAATCAGCTTGGCTTCCTCTCACCTGAGAGCCCCTGGGCCCTTCTGTGTGAGTGCCTTTGAGCTAGCTATTTCCTACAGTTGTGACATTTTCTGCTCTGGTTATCATATGCTCTGGGCTAGTTTAGTTTCCTGCACCCTCAGGAAGCCTCTTATCTTCTGTCTTGTTACTTCTTTTCCAGTGTAGAACAATTGTCTGCTCCAGGTGACAGCCCTAGTTCCTTCATTTCTTTCGTCCATTTCACAGGGCCTCTATTATTTTCTTTTTCTTTCTTCCTTCTCTTTCCTTTCTCTCTTTCTTCCTTTCTTTCTTCCTTTTCTATTTATATCTAATCTATCATCTGTCTATCTGATCTATCATCTATTACTACGTTTTTGCTATTTGTGTCTAACACGTATCATCCATTATTATTTTTCTACCATCTACCTATCCACCTAGCATCTATTATATTTTATCTACTTATTTTATTATATAATTGTTTATTATTAATCTATATCTATATATCTAAATTTATTATATTAACCTATTTATATATCACTTCTATCTACTTATTGTCTGTTGATATTTTCTATCTGTATTATTATTTTATATATTAACTACCACTATTTTTCTGTCTATCATCTCACCATCTGTCTTTTGTCTACCTACTACTTGCCTCTCTGTCTGATCTACTGATTGGTTCATTACATTTGATTATGTGTTGATAGGATAAACCTGGGTCATTCTGGGTCATTCAGGAATGTAGCTCACCACTGCCTGAGTCTCACCTTGTCGTCTAAGAGCCTGCTGTTTCTTTGAAGGTTGATGGCCTAGCATTATGACTGCCCCTAGTATGTTGTAGGAGCTTGGGTATCTTCCTTGACTGCAACACGTTCTATTTTGATTGCATTAAAAACATTACCCCTTATCTAAATAGAAATTAAAGTAATGGTAAAGTATTTGTGAGATGTTGAGCCTAAAATTTCCTTTGACTTTTGGAAAAATTACAACATGCCATGTCAGTTTTGCTCCATCCCTATAGGGAGTTTGTATTTCCTACTTGAAGCATTACACATTTGTAACGAGTATGGGTTTTTCCGCCCACTGCCTGGTCTTGCCCTGCCGCCGCGCCAGCCCCAATGAACACACTGAGACTCTGTGTTTGATATAATCCTGTTGGCCAGTTACTAGTTTCTTATTGGCTAGCTCTATCTTAATTATTAACCCATTTCTATGTATTTCCACGTGGTCTTACCAGTGAGAGGCGGCTGGTGGTTCTAGTCTCTCCAGACTCTCCATGTTGACTCCTCCTTCCTACTTCCTCTTTCCTCCTTGTCTCCTAGTCCCTCCTATCTTCCTTTCCTATTGGCCAACAGTCTTTTTCATTAACCAGAATGAGAAACATATATACATAATGACATCTCCCATCACATTTATTTTGCTCTGCATTCCCCACCATTCACTTTCTTTCTCCACTTTCATCTAAGGCCTGTGGAGACCAGTGATAAATACTAGGCCCCTTTGTCTTCTTTGTATGAACTACTGGTAGCCCTGGGCATTGTTTCACCATAATTAAGGAATTTTTCCTTTCCCACTTAATGTGCTTAATCTCAGTTTAGCTTTGTGACCAGCTCTTCTCCAGGTACCCCTTCTGACCAACTTCCCTTCCCCAGACATCAGTTTATTCATAGGTAAATAATTGTACCAAATGACTGGTGTTGTCTTTAACCATGACTTACTAAAACTGCAAGTACAACAAAACTTTTTTGTAAGGTGCCAATGTGAGGGGCAAAAATAAGAGAGAGTCAGTTGCCATCATTATGAAGCTCATCTACTTTTGAGCTGGGTTCTCACCAGTTTAACGAGGTTTAGATTTAGTCCTTATCTATAAACCCCAACAAGATTGCTACCAGACTCTCTAAGAAACATCTCTTTGAATTTGCTTCTGACGTAGGGCTTTCTTTTCTTTCCTTTTTAAAAAAGTAATCCTTTCTGACTTTAGAAAAGGAAATCAAAGCACAGCTGGAGTTAGTAGACCAAAATTTAGCCTAGAATGTGAGTCCTTTCTTACTTAGATTCTTGATTATACTGGCAGATGAGATGATTGAAAACTAACAATTAACAGGTCTTCCTCTGTCCACAAAGCCCTTCATCTTTCTTGAACAGAAAGTTGAAAAAGTTGTATTTTTAATGATGATTAGAGAAGGCATTAAAAGAACCATTTTAGGTCTGAAAATGTCATAAAGACTTTGTGTGTTTTTAATGATGGGAAGCCTAATCACATACTCTGGTAAGGCATTTAGCTCAGTCGTGTTTAGTGCTGGAAACCCTGCTTTATGAGGAGCTCCCTGTTCTTTGCAAAACAGGATGGTTGGTCACAGTACTGACGTTAAATTTTTTTAAGGGTTGGCAATGGGGAACTTCAAATTCAAATCTGTCTCTTGTTCTGGCACTTTTCCTTGTTCACACCTTCAGTTACTAAGGCCCCAGAATTTTCTTTCTCCCTTGCTCTTTATCAGAAAGTGGTATCATATAGAGGTGGCCGGCACCAGTGGGATCCTATTTTCTTTTTTTCATCTCTAAGATGAGGTTGATAAAAGGTCGATAAAGTAAAGGGGTGCAGAAAATTCTGGTGGCACCCACTGTATACTCAGTGCCAGCTGTTGAGTGACACCCACTGTATATTCAGTGCCAGCTGTTGAGTGGCACCCACTGTTGACTCAGTGCCAGCTGTTGAGTGGCACCCACTGTATACTCAGTGCCAGCTGTTGAGTGACACCCACTGTATACTCAGTGCCAGCTGTTGAGTGGCACCCACTGTTGACTCAGTGCCAGCTGTTGAGTGGCACCCACTGTATACTCAGTGCCAGCTGTTGAGTGGCACCCACTGTATACTCAGTGCCAGTTGTTACCATGAGTGCTTGTTTCATTGATTCCAGATTTTCTTATTCCAAACCGCCTTCATCTAGTCACTGATCAGTTTTGTCTGGTCTTCTTCAAGGAATCATTGAAGGGCACCATGGAGGTTTTTCCTGGTGGGATTTGGGGCTGAATTTCCTGCATTGTCAGCATCAGCACGTGATTTTGTACCTGTCAAGATCGTAAACAGCCAGGAAGGTCTCTACACTTCTAGTTACCCCATGAGAGTAGTAGTTCCAAGTGAGTGGGAACCCTGTGACATGTAGCTAGCTGTTCAGTGAAGACCACCAAGGTTTTTCTCCTCTTGGGCTGGACCTGACTTCTGGGCCCCTATCAAGTCCTCAAGTTTCTCAACTGCTATCTGTGGTTAAAACAGATGTGTTAAATAGGATTGTCACAGAATACCTTGGCAGGAGCAGGAAGAAGTAACAGCTGAAAATGTGTGGTTGTACTTGTTACTGGCTTGTGGGAAACATTTGAGGTCTCAGTATTGCCATCTGTGAAGTGGAGCTTAATGTCCTAATGCTTGTTAACCCCAAATGAACCCCTTCCGTTGCCCATACCTGTATCAGAGGAGAAATCACACAGGACTGGAAGACAGTACTTGGTACACAGATGTAGTGACAACTGTGGCTTTGTACTAATGATGGGTACAGGGTTAAGATGCTTCTGAACTGCCTGGCCTTATAAAATGTGCCAGGCACAGCTTGTTCTTGTTCCACTGTTGCCTTGGGTAGCATTCGTCCTTGTTGCGTGGCCACTGATAATCAAAAAGGGATCTTCTGAGGTGCCTGATAATCATTTCATGACAAATTAATGCAGTTTTTATAGATGTTTCATTTGCTCTGAAGTTTCATTCCTCCCCTATTCAAGAATGTGGTAGGAAGCACATTAATTTTAGGATTATATTAGGGTATCCAGAGTTCAGAAAAGAAGGAGAGAGAGGTGTGCTGTGAAATGCCCCTCACATGCATGCGTTTGACAACTTGGCTGCAGCTCATGGTGCTCTTTGGGGGTTGTGGATCCTGTGGGATGTGGAGCCTAACTGAAGCAAGTCTGTCACTGGAGATGGAACCTGAGATTTGTAGTTTAGACCATCGTGTACTGCCCTTCTTCCTGATCCCCAATAGGCAGAGATGTGATCAGGCTCTAACATTGTCATGCCCTTCCCCAATCATAGTAGATTGAATCTCATCAAACCATGAGCCAGAACAAATCTTCCCTCTTCTAAGTTGCTTCTTGTCAAATATTTGGTTGTGAGAACAATCAGAGTAACTAATACAATTATTATATAAAAATGATACTTGCTTATGTATATAAAAATGTGGGAAGGACAAAAAACCAGTTTACAAATGATCACTAAGTTAATCACTTGGTGTCAATTATTGGGTAGTGACCTTTATGTTTTACTTATGTATGGTTGGAATTAATTTTATAAAAATGTGGTATTTTTATGCTAATTTTTCTAAAGAATGATAAATCATCTCCCTGTCTTGTGTTAAAAGCTTACTTCAATGTGCATCTCCTTCCATTGGGTCTCACTTAGCGTCCTAGGGTGACACTCTCTTCTAGTTTATGATGCAGTCAAGGAGTAAGCCAAAGGGTGTTCAACTTGTTCCTGTGTAGGAGGATGTTAATCCTTCCTATACCTATCAACAAAAGACTTTAAAAACTTTTTTTTTGCTCTGTGTGTGTGTGTGGGGGGGGGGTGTCAGAGGATAACCTTTAAGAGCTGGTGTTCTCTTTCCATCTTATTCAGAGGGTCTCTGATTTTTCATTCTCCACTGGTCCATGAGCTTCTATGAAAATTTCCTGTCTGCTGAACTTACATGTTCCCCTTGATATGGGTTCCAGAGGTTGAGCTGCTGCTGTTGGGCTTGTGTGACAAGGCAGACATTTTCCCAAGTTGAGCCATCTCATTTACCTAGTAAGGAAACATTTTTAAGAAGGCAGCAGTAAGTATAGTATCAGCAGCTTGCTGTCATGAACACTTGGATTCTGGTCCTGTTGGGGTCACTGATTAACCCTGACCTTTAGGGAGCTCTCTGAACTCTGGGCTGCTCACTAGCTACCAGGCTCTAAGGGCTTGAATAGCCTCTTTTTTTTTTTTTTTTTTTTTTTTTTTTTTTTTGGATTTGTGTTTCTTGCCCCTGCTCCTCTTTTTTGGTCTATTTGAAGTTAAGAACATAAACCCCACACCATTAGTGATATTCTGTGGGGAAAGATTATTAGTGAGACTTTGTAGAGATGCTGTATGGGAAGAGAGAAGTGAGCTTGAACTCTCACATGGCAGGAAAATAGCATCAGTGAACGAATTAATGTCTGGGGTTCAGCAAAATTTCTAACAAGGTAGATGTTTATTCTTTACTGCAGAGATGGACTGTGTTAATACTTCGTACAAAAATCTAAACATACACTTCTTTCAGAAAAACACACTCTCTTTCTTATTACAGATTTATCACTGGTCTGCACATTAGCATGACCATAATTTACAAAGGTATTTTCAATCTGAAGTTTGCCTTGGAGATACTGAATGGCTCTTTTTTTAGTTTGTACTCGAACAAAAACAGTGCCTTTCTTTTCCTTCCCTCTCTTGTTTCTTTTAAAACATACATCCTTTCTCCATACACACCCTCAGGATACCACCACCTTGTGGTCTTTGACAGTTGGGCTTCATTTTCAAGCTAACTTTCCCCCTACTTTGCAGATCTCTTTGTTTGCATTCAAGCATTAAAGAGACAATCTAAGATTAGGTATTTTGTTTATAAGGACTTATTCTTAGAAACCTCACTGAATGATTGTATAACTGGGTAGAAATGTTTTGTCTTTCTTTGGCTACTGGGCTATCAGGAAGGGAAAATAATTTAACAAATAAAACACATTATATCCAAGATTAGATCTGGATTTTTGTATTTGTGTGTATGTGCATATATTTGTGACTATACACATGCAAGTGTTGTTATGTGTGTGCTGGTTCATGCAAGTGTGTGTGCTTGTCTGTGGAGGCCAGAAAAGAACCATGGTTTTGGCTGCCATCATCCGAAACAGTGCCCTCTTCCTTTGACACAGGCCTCTTATTGACCTGACATTTACCAATTAGGCTAAAGTGGTTGACCAGTGAGTCCTAGGAATCCTCCAGTCTCTGTCCTCCCCCCCCTTCCCCCCCCCCCAGTGCTGGGATTACAAGCCTGCATCTCCATCCCTGGAATTTTTACAAGGGTTCTGGGGATCAAATCTAAGCCCTTATGCACACGAGGTAAGGTAAGGTGTTTTGCCACTGAGCCATCCCACTGGCCCTGAATTTGTTAGTTGTATTGTTTTTGTGAGGCAGGCTTGCCATGTGTCTCCCAGACTGACCCTATATTTCCCAGCCTTCTGCTTTAGTCTCAAATTCCAAAGTGCTGAGTGGTACAGTATGTCTGGATTTTTTTCTACATTTTGGAGATAGAGAAAGATGATAAAGGAGACTATCCACAGTTAGTGGACAGACAGGTCCTGCTACTTGAAAGATCTCAGGCCAGCCCCTTCATAGGCGTTCTCTCAACTTCTTTGGCTGAGGTACTCTGATTCAGTGAGAGATGAAGTTAGTATTTATAAGATGGATTTAGCTTTAATTCTGAGATCTTTAGAATATACAAAGGTGAGATTTTAAGATGTATAAGGGGTGCTAATAGCACTCACTTGGAGACAAGATATCCTACCATATCTTGTCTTATACACTGTGTGCCATTCTGAACTGCTTCCTGTAAGAGGCAAAGCTTGTTGTCTCTGTGAGCATGTTTCCCCCTTCTCAGGATTCCCTAGCTCTCTCCTTTGCATGCTGTTTGCCCCTTTTGACTTACATAGCATACTGGTGTGTTTAGGTGCTACCATATCATCATAGACACTTTGTAGACTACCATGCCAGCCTGGCTCTCTCTCTTTTAATGTGAAAAGAACACTTCCAGTGTATATCTGTGGTGCAGTACCAACTAGCGATTTGTTGGTCCTTGCAGTATTTGGGTTCACATATTTGTACTGTTTTGCTCTAGAGATTTTTTTTTCTTTCAGTTTCTACCATTGACAACGAAATGTTGAAATACATATGTATATGAGAAAATGCATTTTTGCAGGGTTTTCAGCTTTTCCTTTCTTACTGTAAATCATAAATATATGCTGTTCTAGTTTATAGTTAATGTTCTGTCTCATTTGGTGTTACATGCTTAAAAGAGTTGAACAAAGGCAAGATGGCTCAGAGGATAAAGGTGCTTGCCACCAAACCACAAGCCTGCTCTGCTATGGCATGGATGCACCCTGTCCCACCCACACTAAATAAATAAATAAGATGTAAGAAGAGATGCAAACTAGCATGAACATTCAATAAGCAAGCATGAGCTTAAAGATCTCAGTGAGAGCATTATTAATGTTCCTGGGTTGGCTTCCTTAACAGACAGCAGGACTCTAGCTTGTAACATGGCCTCTGCTCAAACCCATTTATTTCTTGTGCAGTCAGCCCATGAAACCTTGCAGCTCAAAGATTTGATAATTCTTGGATGAGGCACATGCCTTTTTCGGTCTTGCTGTGGGCTATTTTGGCATTGACACTGACTGGCTTAGAGAGTGGTTTATTCGAGTTTGGTTTTAGAAGTATCACAGTCCTAAGATTCAGGCCTTTCACGTGTTGTGCACATAGTTTAAAATAAAGCTGAAATCAAGAAAAATTAACTTCACTAGCTAAGCAGCCTTACCACGGTTTTCTAATTCTCTGGAAGATTTAGCCTTCGGCTATGTGACATAGACATTTTACCAACTCTGTATAACTCTTGAATTAAAAAAAAAAAAAATTTAAAATCCCCATTTTTGTTTTAGTTGGATTTGCTCTAACATTTAGAGATAAAAGGAAGCCACCACACCATAGTGTGTGTGTGTGTGTGTTTGTGAATGGCAGTATGAGTGAATGTCTGCATTTGTGTGGAGGCTACAGGTCATCTCTACCTTATTTTTGGCAAAGGCAGTCTCTCCCTATACCTGAGACTGAGTGTTTAGACTGGCTGGCCACTCAACTCCAGAGATCTGCCTCAGACATGTGTTGCTGTGCCCACATGGGGAATGTGGCTCAGAGTTCAGATCCACCAGTTTGAGAGGCATATACACTGAGCCATCTATCCACCCTGCATTTTATTTTATAATTACAGAATTCCCCACTGCTCTTACTACCTTGTATTTAACATGTTCTACTTTTAAAAACTTACTCAGTGTTTATTTGTCATGCTTAGATAAATGTCGTGTATGATGTTTAAACATTTGTGTTTCTTCAAGATTTATAAGTGAAATCTAACCTCCAAATCATAACATTAGGGGGTGGAACCCATTGTCGGTGATTTGTTCTTGAGGGTAGAATTTGTAAAATTTGGATCTAAGAGATGCCCTTGCTCTTCCATATGAGGTTGTAGTAGAAAGGTGCTCATCTCTGAGTTGGGACATGGGCCTTCATCAAACATATAGCCTGCCTTGCCCTTGAATTTCCTAGAGAATACAGCAGGTGTATCCAAACATCAGAGCTCTTGTTGGCTACTGGGATGCACTGGCCTTGGCTTTCATAATGGGAAAGAATCAGCATCCATGAACTGCGGTCAGCAAGGAGATGAGACAAAACAGTGCCATGGCTCTCTTGAGTTCACAGCATGACCCAACATACCTGTGAGTCTACAAATGGCCAGGACAGCAATTTTTGGTGGTTGACCTATTTTGATCTCTGAAATGGAATGATTTTTTTTAAAAAATGCCATTTTAGGTGATTCAAAACTTCACATTTGGATTTCATTTCTTTGGAAGTGTATTTGATACATGGTGACCTATGAACTGGCTTTTGAGAAACGTAAGAAGATTTGAAGCTGTTGTGTCCTTAGTTCACGATGTGTTGTATCCAGGAGATGTTGGGGCCCCAGCTCTGATTTCTGCTAGTTAACTGGTTTTCACCTTGTGCTTTAACCTTATGCTGTGGGCATGGCTGGTAGCACTCAATGCTATTTTGAGCTTACAAACCTAGGAAAGAAAAGAATGGGGAGAGGTGAATGTTTGGTGAGACTGGACAAGGAAGAGTTAGTTCTTAAAGAATGTTAATTCCTAACTCTTCTGTACTGCAAGTCTGTCTTCCTATGTGAGACAGGAAGGCAGAGGTGTCCTGCTCTGTGCAAACCCCTGAATCCCAGAGGGAAACAATAATCCCCCGGAGACGGTCTGTTCCACCCCTTGGCCCTTGATGATTGGTCAGGGGTGGCTCCACTCCTACATCTCCATCCCACCAGGATGTTAATGGCCATGGCACGCTTCACTGTTTATCTTGGAATTTGATACCATCATCTTGGCAACCAAACTGGGACCTTTATTGCTTGGATTGTTTGTCATTTGCTGTTAATTATCTGTTTCCATAAATTCTTCACTTTGAGAAAAAAGAGAATGTTTTGAAATATTTCCTCCAGCATGTAAGCAGGGCTTCATTTTCTGTGGACAAAAGAGAGAGCAGAGCCCTTTGGTAACTCAGTGCTCTGGTTTTTTCCCTACAGGCTCATCTAGATCCTGCTAATTCAACCAGGATTTGTGCTGAAAGAGCCTTTGCAAACTCTGCGTTAGCGAGAGGAACCCTGATAGAGGGGGGTGGGGGGGAATAAAAGAACAATTTAACTTTACAGAAGGGCTGAGCTTTGGTTCCAGACTCTTTATATACCAGAACTCTGTTTTGTATGTGCTGGGGTCACTTCCCTTCAGCTGTTCACCGTTCGTGAAGGTTGAAGCTGAACAGCTCAGGGTGAGAGAGGCTTCTGCTTACCTGCCTTTATGGGGTGTTTATTTTGTCAAGTGTGGAATGAAAATGAGTTTTCTGGCTATTAGTGCACATTAGTGGTGAGCTCATGCTCACGGGGAGTGCTCGCCACATTATAAACACCAAGCATACAGGGCAATGCGGTTTCCTGAGGTGCTGGAGCCCAAGCTGCAGGAGCCATGCAGGACTCCTTATCCTAATAAAAGGCTAAGTAGTGGGGGTGTGGGAAAGGGAGCTTGAGTGCTTTTCTTTTTTTTTTTTTTTTTAAACAGTGGGTAGCTTAGGAATGGTGTGTGTGATTGTTGCAAAGCAGAAACATGGGCACAATTAATAGTGTTCGTAAAAATGAAAACATTCGAGTTATTAGAACAAAGTATAGCCAGACTTTAGCCTACCCCTTGCTTGTTCCCTTACATGTGTTCTTCATGTGTATTCTCTGCTACTGAAGACTCAGCTTTATAGAGATCTTTTTACAAATTTTCAAGAGTGGAGGAAGCATGGAGAGAGGGTGTGTATGTGTGTGTGTGTGTGTTTATGGTCACATGGCACTGTTGTGTAGGTCAGAGAACAACTTATGGGAGTCAGTTCTCTCCTTCTACCATGTGGATCCTGGGGGATTGAACTCTGGTCCTTAGGCTTTATAGTAAGTGCCTTCACTTACTGAGTCATCTAAGCCTGCTGTGAGAATCTTAGTGTGCCTCCTTGCCCCTCCCCCACAAATAAGGAGTAACAGGAGCAACAAAATGAGTAAGAACATGTTTGACCAAGCCTGGGACCTGAGTTTGATCTTCCAGCACCTATGTGTGTGCATGCATGTATGCATGCTTGTATGTGTTTGTGTGTGTGTTCATATGCACACCTATACCCACAGATCAATGTATTTTTTTTTTTTTTCTCAAGTATTGCTGAGCAGGTGTGGTGGCTTGTTCCTTTAAGGCCAGCTCTCTGGAGGCAAAGGCAGGTTGATCACTGAGTTAAAGGCCAGCCAGGGCAACAACCCTGTATTTAAAAGAAACCTAGCATTAGGACATAGAGACAAATGAATGGATCTTCAGAGGGAACAAGGTAGCCTGGTTAAATTAAAGTTCAGTTCAGTGAAACACTTTATTTCAAGTCAAGGAGGTGGCCTGCACATGCGTGCTTATGGCTACTAACCCCTCCCTCAATCATGTACATGTAACACACACATTATTTAAAGCAATACATAAAAAATTATAATGTATGTATATATATGTACACACACACACACACACATATATATACACACATTGGTTTTAGAATTCATTAAAATCCTTTTAAAGTAGGTAATGCTGAGGTTCTGTTAGATGATACATAGTTACTAGCAGAGTGTCTAGTATAAATGTAACTTGTATGTGGTTATTGTTATTAATAATGTTATCATGATTGCTTCAGCACACAAACCTAGGTAAGTAGGAGGACACAGTCTGTCATCCCCCATGGCCTTCTTCATGCTGTTACATTTATTGTGTTGAGACATTTTTTAGGGTTGTATCTTCTCCCAAGAGATCCTGAACCAGGAGAGAGGGAGTAAATCTTGTTGAATTTACTGATGGACATGAATACAATCAATACCTTCAACACTTGAACCACTAGCCGTGTGTGTGTGTGTGTGTGTGTGTGTGTGTGTGTGTGTGTGTGTGTGTGTGTGTGTATGGGGGGGTATGTAATTCTCACTGTGTGCCTGTCACTGGATTTGTGGAACTGCTTGGGTAAAGAGGTTCTTCTCAAATTCCTAAGCATTCAAGATCAAGGTCTTGTCCCTGATGTCAAGCAGGGTTTCTAAGCATTTTACTTTCATTATCCTTTTACTTGCTTTGTGTGTTCCTTTTTTTTTTTTTTTTTTTTTAAAGTATCACATATGAAAAACTCTAGGATTGAATAAGTATTCAACAATAGTGAGTTAGCAACTGTTTATTAGGATAGGAGATTGGGGGATAGTGGGAATTGGGGAACAAACACCTTCTGATTGCTCTGGGGGAGGCTGGGAAAAGGATTTAACACTTGAGATTTTTTAGAAGCCATTAAAAGTCTGCCGGGATCAGATTACTTGGCTGCACATCTGAAACATGAGACTCTTGCCCTAAACCGTGCAATTGAGTTAAGCTCAGAATCCAGGGCCTCCCTGTAAGCCTGGCCTCTGGGTGAGCCACATTCTTGATCACAAAATGATTTCCTTTGAGAAGAGCAAGACTACAGAGAGGTTTTCATGGCCAATTTAGTCTGTATGTTGGTGCCAGGCAGACATTTGGCAACAGTTAGTGCCAGCTTTGGTGAGATGTCCACCGACATTTCCCAAGGTCTTCAAAGCTGTCTGGATTTGGTGTTGACATTGAAGGAAAGCTGCGTTGGAACTCCAGTTTCTAGACATTCTTCCTCTATTTCTGCTTCTTTAACTGGAGGTGCAGCAAACTGGTCCTCTGCTCCCATTTGCAGGGCTATGAATGAGCCTGGGGTGCACCTACAACTTTCCACTTTGGCCACCTTTCTAGTATTTAGTTTTTCCCTCTATTTCTTAGATACTTGGAGTGAAGGTTGAGCTGCCATACCTTGTTTGGGTGATAATGAAGATCAAAGCCAGGGCTTAATGTGTACTAAGCAAGAGGTCTACCACCAGAGCAATTTGGCCAACCCTTTTGTCACTTTTTAGGGAACCCTCTACCCTGTCTAGCACCCAGAATGCTGGCAAGTGACACATAAGGCTTTCCCCGTAATTGCACATAACAAAAGTATATTTTCTTTTTTAAAGATTTATTTTGTGTGTGTGTGTGTGTGTGTGTGTGTGTGTGTGTGTGTGTGTGTGTGTGTGTGTCCTCTACAGGAGGACATGGGATCCCTTGCTGCTGGAGTTATAGGAAGTTCTAAATTGTCTGCCATGGATCCTCAGACCAAGCTTGAGTCCTCTGGAAGAGCAGGAAACTCTTTCTAAGCACCAAACCAACTATCTCCAAAGTGGATTTTCCAGTTTGAACTGCCTGCCTCCCACTAGGCTATAATCTGATGATAGCAACTCACTCCATTGATTTTAAGTTTTTGCTTTTTGTTATTTGTATCCCATTTCATGGTCTTAATTGGAGTCTAGACACTCTTCAGATTCCTGTCAAATGAAGTTGGGTTTTCAGGGACTCAAAGGCCTAGTATGTGCTCCTCCAAAAAGTCCCTGCCACCTTGTAATGTCCAGTCACTTTGAGGCCATGTATTTATACTTGACAGTGTACTTGTCTATAAAAGGTAACATGTAATTCTCTCACGTGGTATTTTGGGTGCACCTGAAATATACTCAATATTTGCAGAGTCCCTGCACTAATGTTACTATCTTTTCTACCTTTGGTTTACTCTGGTTTTGATAAGTTTATTTCTAACAAGAAAAGAATATTGAAAATTCACTTTCAACTAGACCAGTAGTTCTTAATCTTCCTAATGGTTCAGCCCTTTAATACAGTCCCTCATGTTGTGGTGGCCCCCAACCTATATAAATATTTTTGTTGTAACTTTGTAACTGTAATTTTGCTACTGTTATAAATAATAATAGAAATATATGATTGCAGGAATCTCAAATGCAACCCCAAAGAGGTGGCTGACCCACAGGTTGAAAACAACTGGTCTAGAACCTAAAGACTTGAGGTTCCTGTGTTATTTTGTAACTTTAAAGAGGAGGCTTTGGAAAGCAACTCCGTTGTTGCTGGTGTATTGATCCTGTTGGAACTCAGTGACTGTGGACTGAGGGCTAGAAGTATGAGATTAATTTAGATCCATTTCAGCCTGCTTCCTAGGTTCTGACTAACAACAATCTGTCATAACGGGAGTCATGTATTTTGTTTAAGGCAAGCCACTTTTATTCTGGATTTTTGTGTTTTTAACAGCTCTGCTGTATTTTTTATTTTGTTTTGTTTTTGAAATAGTACACTCATTCTTTTGTCTCACAACTTTTCTTAGTAAGTTAGTAAACTAATGGATTTCAGTATGACATTTCCATACATATATGCAATTATACTTTGTTCTTTTTCATGTTCCTACCTCCCTTTCCCTGCCTCGTTGGTTCCTTTCTACATCCTTAAAAATATCAAATGTGGATATGGTGGACACACCTTTAATCCCAGCTTTCAGGAGGCAGAGGCAGGCCTAGACAGAGACTGGTCTCTGTGAGTTCAAGGCCAGTTAATGTACAAAAAGAAAAACAAAATGAACAACAACAGAAACTCTTGTAGAGCCACTGTTTTGACAGAGTCTGTGATTTGGGTTAGATGCAGATAAAACTCTGATTACAACTTTGGTGTCCTAGCAACTGGAAAGTCTTTAGGAAATGGACGTTAAGGAAAACCAAATAAAAGTCAGTAGAAATCTAAGTATGAGCCCCTAAACTGTAGACTCCTGTAGTACTGGATGGTGAGAAGAAGAAAAATCCCCAGGGGCAAAAAAAAAAAAAAAAAAAAAAAAAAAAAACAACAACAACAACAACAAAACCCTGTTACAACATCTAGGCCTGAAAAGGAGTTTCACCTGGGGTAGAGATACTCATAGAAGAGAGAAAATAAGAAAGTATAAGCCCTTTGGGTGTAGGAAGTATTTAATATAGGTGACCTACTCCAGGTTTTCTCCTCAGCCTTTCCTGAGGCTGTGGCTGCCTCCAATGGGTTATGAAATTAGCCTTTCTGGAGATGCCCTTTGGCTAAAGGCCTAATTGAGTCTCTGGACTTACAAGCAGGGTTAGGGTTGGTGCAGCTTTCTGCCCTGCAGGTAGAAGCCCTTTGATGGACTTGCCTGTTTGAAAAGCGCCTATAACAACTGACAGTGACATTATTTGGGTAAGGCAGGGTTTAGTAATTGAGGAGTCAGTCCTCTTTAGTATATGGCGGTCTCTAAAATAGAGAAGACACCAAAATCCACATGTGCAATTTAAACCAGCCTGTATTGGGCATTATAAATATGCACTGGATGCCAAGTAGAAAATACCGGAACACTCTCTCAGGATGCTGTTAGGGCCAAGCGGAATCTCATTAGGGACAGCTTCAAAGATCAGTTCCTTGTGTCCATAAAAACAAGTGTAAATTATCTGGTGCGTGCCTGCTGTTAGTGGCCGCCGTGTTGCATTATGCATGATCTGAGATTGCAGAGGGGGTGGGGCCGCTAGGACTTCCGCAATAGATGATTTCTCCACTTTTTTTTTTTTGGGTGCTGATTCTACATTTTGGAAATTTATTGGTGTGTTTCAGCTAATGGAGGATAATGCCATATATAACTGGGTGTCTCCAGTTTTGATGAATTGGAGGCAGTTCAGAGAGGCATGGTAAGGTCTGGATTGCTTATATGAACCACCAATCTGCTCAGATTTATGTATCTTGTTTGCTCACATGTGGAATCGGGTGAGGGCGTAGGAAGGCGGTCCTGGTACACGGAATGTGGTGAGTTTATTTCCCTTGTGCCCTCTCACTGTCTCTGTCTCTCTGTCTGTCTCTTTTAAAGTGAGAGGGTTCAGGAATTTAAGGAAATGTAGTTAAGTTTACACAAAAGGCATATAGTTTTGAAATAGATTTTGAGGTCTAGAAGTAGATTTTCAACTTTATTGCTCAAGGAGTTAGAGAATCAAAAGAATTTAGTGTTTGGCAACATGGACTGTAGCAAGTTTGAGTCATGTTCTGTCAGAGTAAGTATGTGGTGCGGTTCTAGGTATGGGCAGCTAAATGGTAGACTCTAGAATACCAGAGCGTCAGAAGAAGAAAAGGAAGAAAAATCCGCCCCCAGAAGAAACTGTTAAATGTGTATATGTTTCCCAGAAGATGGAGTGACTTTGTTTTGTTTTGTTTTCTTAACTCAGTTATTGTTTATCTATTGAACCTGTTGTGTGCGGTTTGGTGAAGTTAACTTTTCCATTTTCTCATCTGTAAGTAAGGAGAAATAGTTATATTTCTCTAGAGACAGTGGGAAAGCTAAATGAGTTGATTTATATATCACAACTATATTTCCTGGGGTGTAATAACGCTCACAGAAGTGTTTATTTATCTGGATGTTACCACTGATAGCCTCTTAGGAGGTATCAGGTTTCCCTGGTGACCAGGAATGTACTGGTGTGCTATAGCAGTGTGACCAGGGATCTATAGATGTGCACCTGTATAGCCTAATCCCAGCGCGGGTGGGGGAACTCCCTACAGGAAAGAAGAACAAAAGAACAGCTTTACTCATTGTCACATGACTTAACCCCATGCACATTCTAGCACCAGTTACTTTTGGTTTTGAATTTACAACTTGGCAAAAATCTCCACTGATAGTCCTAAATATCAATAGTTCCCTATCTAGAGTAGGAGTTATCTGAGGATAGGATAGATGTTGGTTCATCTTGGATCCCCTCTAGTGCCCTGAACCCACCATTAATAATGCATCTCCTACCTGTCACTTGAGTCTTCATTGCTATTTCCTCTATTCTTTGGCTCATAGCCATTTTTTTCTGACCCCCCCCCACCTGTGCTGAGAATTGCTCCCATATTAATAAGCTCATTTAAGCACTCCTTAATCACTTTCCTTGCTTGCTTTAATTTCTTCCTTATAGTTTTCCCCTTCCATTTCAGGTCACTTGCTCATCAGTATGTTAAGAATGGCTTATTGGCATCTCTCATATGGGACATTAAGTGGCCGGGCTCCATTTGGATGCTGCAGTCCTTTGCCACAACATGAGAAAGAGGAATTGTTTGGCTCCTTGTAGGAGTGATATTGAAAGTGTTACAGTTGATCAGTTGATAAGTACTTATTGAAAGTAGCATGGAGAGCAAAGGTCACAGCTATTTCGTTTATCTATCCCCAGTGCATAAGATAGCACCTAGTACACCAATAAACTGTTATTGATAAATGAATGGGTTTAACAGCAGAATTATGTAGAATCCTAAGCCACCCAGTTTTTGTCAAATATGCTAAAATCATCCATTATTAATACTATAGTACTAGAATATTAAGGTTAGGGGACACACACACACACGCACGCACGCACACACACACACACACACACACACACACACACGGAGAGAGAGAGAGGCAGAGACAGAGAGAGAATTTTACCTGCAGCTTGTTAACAGCTCAGAGAGGTAGAGGGACCCACAGCGAATTGCTGATTTTTAGTACGGTATGTCCCTTTATGACGCTTAATGGGCTTTTGATCCCTGGGGAACCCATACTTAGAGGCAGACCATATATGCTGATTGAGTCAGAGAATCAAGGGAGAATTTCTTTAAGAACACATCTAAAATAAGCCTTTTAAAGGCATCAGACTTAAATCCACTCAATTGCCTTTCTATGTTATTTCCGAAGTCTCTCCTGCAGTCATGTACTCCTAAACCTGAAGGAAGATAGAGAAGGAAGGTGCCCTGTAGGAGGTACCACCCAATGGAAAACTACTTTTTAAATAAGTAGCCATTTTTCTACACTGGAAGAGCATGCTTTGTTTTCATTTTAGAACATTTCCTCCTGTTCCTGCCACTTTGTACCCCTTTCTCCCTCTCTAGTCTGGCAGAATATTCTGGCCCTGTGGGTTCTATAAACCACTGCCATTTCTTATACTGAGATTGTGCACACTTGGATGCCAATTGCATTTTTGCTTGGATGTGGGAGTTGAGGAGTGTGAAGCCATATGCCATGGGCTTGGATGATGACTTACATTCCAAACAAGTTAGTTGCTTTCAGGCCCACTTCTTGTACTGTGTGGAAATGAGCAAACCTGTGTGTTTCTAGGTCTTACTGTTTGGAGGCATGAAGGTAGAAGATTGAATATGTCAACCCAGTACATTTTATGAAGTACCTTGCACGCAGTTTTGAGCCCTGTGTAGGGTAGCATATCCAATATCAAGGGTAACTGGAAAGGACCTTCTCTCTTGAGATATTCCCAAATGTTATTTGAAGTGATGTCTGTACCCGGAAAGTCGTTGCTCAGGAAACTTCTTCTGTCTATAGCTGGTGTTGGCATTCCTTGTAGATTATTGAAATGTTCTTCCTGATTAGGGTTTGAAAAATCCTGTGGCCACAAGTCACTCTCTCTCTAGGGAGTATTTTTAGAAACACGTATAATTTCCTTCTTAAAAATGTGTTGTGGCAAGCTAGGCAGTGGTAGCACAAGCCTTTAATCCCAGCATTCAGGAGGCAGAGGCAGTCGGATCTCTGTGAGTTCGAGGCCAGCCTGGTCTACAGAGTGAGTTCCAGAACAGCCAGAGGAACCCTGGCTCAAAGAAAAATGTATTGTGGTAGGTGGGAGACATCACATGAAGCTTTTTCATGTTAGTTGAGCCCAAGTTGACTCGATAATGGGCCTTTTTGCCTTGGATGCTGAAGGTCTGAGCCAGATGTTGAGAATATGGGTGCTGTGGCTGGTAGCTGGGCATTGGTTTGCTGGCTATGGGAGAAGGAGTAATCCAATTGCAGATGTTCTGTTTTAAGACCTGGCATCATAGGAAATGGGTGGTTTCTGCCAGCCCCCGTGCTCTTTTGGAAAAGTCAGAGGTAGCATGTGGTGGTGACTTTCACATGTAGTTGAAATGGTTGGACATTCCATTCAGTTTGTTGAACTTTATAACAGAAAAATTATAAAAGCTCTCAGTTTTCAGTGATGGTTGAAAATACTATCCAAGGAATGTTCAAGACCCAATTTACTAGAGAGAGCTATTAGAATTTTAGAATATGAGGCATCCAACCACTGAATATATTTGTCACAGCTGTCTTTATTTCACTGTAGGAATTATACATACAAGTATGTGTACGTGTACACTTGCACAGCCACCCAGAGAAGTGAAGGTTTCAGATAAGACACACAAGTAAATGCTTACTGAACAATCTCTTGAGATCTAAAAAAAAAAAATAAAATCAGCATGGGACAGCAGGTTGAACACCTCAGCCAGCGATCGCTCACATAGTTGACCTTTTTTATTGAGGGCAGTAGGAAGCCACCTTATCAAGCACATTGGGCCAGCCCCGATTCACCTTACCATCATTGTCATTTCTCTTTCTGAAAGGTCCTCAGCCAGACTGTTTTCTTTTTGTTCTACACCTAATGGTAGTGGTTGGGGAAAACATGCTGTTTGCATGACTATGGGTCTGCTCTATAAATACGCAAATTCAGGCCTTTGTTTTAAATGTAATCAGCAGGATTGCATTTGCATTGCGTGTAAGTGAATCACATAAGTGAAATTACATCGCCTGCATCTCATTTGGTATCATAAAATGTTATGGGATACAGGCTGTTTTTCTCCAACTAAAGTGTCTGGAGTTAGTATGAGGGTGCTCGCTTTCATTTTCCTTTGTGACCAAATTTGTGGCTTTCTTCAGAGCTGCGGTAGTATTTTCTCTTATGTTGGTTAGGAGAGACATTCTCATTGGTGTCTTCTGGAATGAGCTAAGATATTGGTTCAGTAGGGGGTAAATGGGAGTTTTAAGACTATCTCATGTCGTGTAGCAAGTGATTGCTAATCACTTTCTGTTGTTAGTGACAACTGCTTACTAAGAGTAAATGCCAGTCAGTGTTGGTTGGGAGTATAAAGCAATTTGAAGCTCTTCAGGCAGTTGGCTAACAGAAAGTAGTTTACATGATTAAAAAAAAAAAATATCCAATGTGAGTCAATTACTATGTTCTTAGTGAACACTTTAAAATATATGTTTTTATTGGTTGTTTAAAAGATATCCTTAAGGCATATGATTCAGAAGGAAAAGTCCCACTAATAAGTGAGTATGTCTTCTTTCCTCTCCCTACCTCCTGTTTCCCACCCTTCCCCTTTCAGATGTGGTCTTTTATACAGATAGTTCAGGTTGGCTTCACACTAGCTGTCCTCCTGCCTCAGCTGCCCTTGAGCTGACACCACTGGCATGTGTTTTGAAGGTTTTGTAATTCATGGATTTTAAAGGTGGGAGTCAGTTGAAAGCAAGGTGTGATGTTACTTAGGTAATCTGTTTAAGTATGGTTACTCACAAAACCTCTTCATTAGAGATGTCACTGATTAAAAGCCACCCAGTCTCTACAGCTGAGCCTGAAGAACATTTCAAAAGAAAAGCTAGCCAGCTACAGTGGGTTCCAACCAAAGTAGAGACACTTGGGAGCAAGGGCCATCTTTGGGTTGGAAGAGGTGTTGAAAACATACTTCATGTGTGTCGAACAGTAGAGGGAACTAGGAAGGGTCTGATGTGGAGAGTGAACACTACACTGTTAAAGTATGGTAGCTTTGATTTACTTTTCCTGTCAGAAGAGAAGACTTAAGAATCTCATGTGAAAAAAAAAATCAGCTTTCACCTTCAGTTATTCTCAACAAGACTTAGAAGGTGAGTCAGTTTCCCATTCTTAAGTAGTTTTGAAAAAACTATTCTGGAGAAATGCATTTTATATTGAAGAGGAAGACTGAGTAAAATGTCTTTTTAATTAGTACACTCTTAATTGAAACATAACATGCAAATAGAAAAGTGTCCAAGTTAAATGCCTTCTAGGCAATAAATTCCTACAAAGCAAACTTTTTGTGTGACCAGTTTTGGGTATATATTTAAGGATCATTTTGTTTGTTCTAGTCAGTGAAAATAATATTATAAAGTCATAAGAATTTAAATATTGTTGCTGTCTACATTTTTCTAATTCACAGAATTTGTAAAGACATCTGTTCAATTGCCAACTGGTTCATAAAAAGAGATAACTGTAGGCTTTGAGGTCCCAGTGCTTCCTATAAAATCCCCTAGAGTGGACCTGCTGGGGTGTAGTGTTACCTGACTAAGTACTGTGACTTTTATTTCAGCCTGTCTCCAAGGCGTCCTTTTCATTTGTAGTCACTTACAATTTCCTGAGCATTGCTCACTCTGAGTTGAAAAAAATTTTTTCTCTGGATAGTGTTTCCAAATTGATGGCCTTCTTGAGTTAAAACATTTCTTTTTAGTCTAGCTTTACAGATATCTTTATTTTATATTCCATTCATCACCATTTTCTCATTGAAAAAAATTAACCATGCTTATCCCTCTTCAAATGAGCAGCTGCGCTTTGAAACCAGATCCATCTCTGGGCTGTAATTGGCCCAGTGGCGGAGCCCAGGTTTGCTCCCTCTGGAAAGAGTTGCTTCTGACTGTGCAGCATTCTTATGCTGTCTTCTTTCTTCTTCTTCTTTTTTCCTTCAAAATTTGGAGTCTTCTCAAGCCATGAAATAAAAAGAAAGAAGAAAGGAAAGAAGGAGGGAGAGAAAGAGAAGGGGATTAAAGAAAGAGAAAAAAGGGCCCACTGCAGTATTTGAATACCTGGGGGGCAAGGCACCCCTTTCCCTTCGACCTCAGAGAGGACAACTTGAGACCCAGGCAGGGAGAAGGAAATGGAGCCCCTCTCCCTGGAATCCAGTTAAAGCCCCCACAGAAACCAACAAATCAGCAAGAATTGCAATGCAGTGAACAACTGTTTAAGGTCCTGGTCTCTTCCCAGCTGTAAACCCTGAATTTTCTAGGGATCTCACCAGAAACACACTTACAAGAGGAAAGCATGTACTTTCCTGTGTAGCCCTTATGACTGCTGGTTTCACCACATTAAATTATTATTCTAGCCAAGGCATCTCCAAAACTACCTCACTAGTCAAAAGAGGGGTAAGGAGGAGGGGAAAGGGTTTCTTAGCAACTTTCCGACATGTAACTTTGAGAGCCACCAAAGTGGTGTATATGACTGATGCTTAGCTATTATTTTTGATTGTTCCTTGAGGAGCCAGCATCCACACTTGTATGTCTTACTTTCCACAACTCACATTAAGAAGCTCACATTCCACTCTGCTGTATTATCTGGCTAGTACTGAAATTCTTCTTGGTGTAAATGCCACAAATCCCCATGTGGCTTGAATTGAGCTCCTGAAAAGTCTAGGGGAACTCCTCTGGCCTCTGAGAGAAGTAGTGTGCAATTATGTCTCTGTAGCATCACAGCTGACAGAACCAGGCTTTCTCTGTTTTAAAGTAAACTTAACCAGAATAAATACAGTATGTCCCACATACACCCATGCTGTGTATGTTTGTATTTTTTCTGTTGGGTGTTGCCATTCCTACAGTACTCATGCAACTAAGAGAGCAGAAGCCAGCTCTGTGATAGAACAGGTTTTTAAGAGCAGGTTCATGGGCACATAGAGACTTTCTCTATGTTCCTCAACCCTAGAATCATTTTCGTTCATATTCACTCAAACTGCCTTGGTCCTGGCAAGGCCCTTACAACTCCAGTTCAATATGCCCAAGGAATAAATCTCATGAGTGAGTTTTCTCACTTCACTTTCCCCCTCTGGGGACAAGGGTCTTTAGACTCACCCGGCTAAATGCCTTGGATTGGATCCATAGTGGAAAGTTTTCATTTGCATATTGCCATAGCAACTTTCCCCTTGTTCACAAAGGTACTGGACTGACTACTGGAAAGCTGATCTGGAAGTTGACCCTGATGATGCTCTATAAATGATAAATAGGGTCTATTAGCTTAGAGATAGAGATAATTGCATATTTTGCTGTTAAGAGCACCAAGACAAATAATTTGAAATGCTCACTGATAGGTTATTTAATGAGTACTCATTTCTGAAGAAAGCAGGAAACTAATCACCATAGTAGACTATCTGGCTATGTATATTACACCTCATAGCTACAAAACAGTACTTTCAAGGGAACATGAATTATAGCATTGTTTATTGTATTGGAAACTAATAATTTGTCTTGATCTAGGAGCTGATTTTGGGCTATCAGCAGCCATGAAATAAAAATACTCTTAGAAGTCTAAATGGATGTTATACAGAATGTGCATTATCTGGAAGAAAAAGTTGGAGTTGTTATCTCTAGTTAAGATACATGTTCAAAAAACTTACCTTAGCCTTGTAAATAGAATGATAAATATAACAAGGTAACCATTCCAGTTTTGGTTGGCATTTGCTTGTTTGGTAGAGTCCTTCTTTTATCCATTCACTCATTGAAATATTTATTGAATTCCTGCTATGTTGACAGACAGACGAGTTACAAGTCTGGAGCTTTTTAACAAATTGGAATGGGAATCTCCTACGTTCACTATGGACAGAGTCATTCACTGCACTGCCCTCATACAAGATTTGCCATTGCCTAGAGTTTCGAACTAACACCTAATATTTTGGTTTGTCTTTCTTCATGTTATAATTTTATGCTTGTAAAACACTGCCACTTCTCTGGCTCCTTCAGGACATCTTAAATTTTTGAACTACAGGGCATACATATACACAGTCTAAGTCAGAATAAGGGAACAGCTAAAATGAGGCAGACTAATTAAGAAGCAGATCCCACAGAGGTAGTGTTTTGATGGTGACGATGAAATTTCCACCCCTTTTTGCGCTTAGCCATGTGCTAGTTACCCTAATAAAATAAAATGCTATCATGATTGTCCCCACCTAGCTGGTACTTCCTTTTTTTAGACAAGGAAATTAAGTAAAAGGGGGCTGTAAAGAGCTACCTGGATTTCGTAGTTCTGCAGTGAAACAAAGTATATTGAGTCTATGGGTTATGGGTGCTGCTAGCTCCTTAAGGAGTCCTTGGCATAGATTAAAGATGTAGATTTTGACTGTTTTCTTTTCCAATGTGATTCTCATGATAAAACCACTCGGAACTGAGGTCACACAGAAACGTGAAGGAAATGTAATCCAGATCCACAACCAGAACTTTGGAATGATTCCACTGATGGAGGCACTGGAGAAAAACATGACCTAGGATGACTTCTTCACTATGAAACACAGATATGGAGGGACTCGGGAGGAGGCATGGAGAAAAGCACATTGAATGTAGAACCAAGTAACTTAGGCCTCTTCCCTAGTATAGGCTAGAGCCAGTGGTCTCCAAGGCTCCTTCCACTTTCAGGCATTCTGAGATATCAGGACAGAGTTACTGAGATTTCCTTATGTTAGGTGCTGGACTTTAAAACGCTGCAGGGACTGCCTGAGAATACAGAACAGAAGCCCTGGTGGGAGCGTCATAACCCTAAGTCATGGAATCAAAGAACAGCTACTTCAAACTATTAGTTTATTCAGCCAAACACCCAAACCCAGTAGAATGAAATATGTAGAAAAAGGGAAATATTTTTTCCCAAGCTTGAGATAGTCTTATAAATCTGTGCAGGAAATTTCTCAAGGGCCAATCTGTTACAGAGACATTAGAAATGTGAGGACTGGGCTCTATGGAGGATTGGAATGAAGGACTTGAGATTCGGTGGGAGCATGTCAAAGGTATTTCTGCTTTGGTTCATAAACATATTTGCCACAAAACTATGATCACTGGCCCAAGCAACTTTCAGGGAGCTCCTGCTGTTGGTATTGCTGTTGGTTCACTTTTAATTCCAATACCTGACCCCCATTTTATTTAGCGTGAGAGGTAGAATGGGCCTGGCTGCTTGGTTCTAGAACCCTGAATTAGTTGGTATGGCTTTGATAGCTTGTATTGGGTTTGGAGTATGGATCATGGCTGTAACTGGTTTGAGAAATAGTTTCTGTAGGGAAGATGAAGAAAAGCCCACCATGTACAAAATAATATAGCTGGGTAAAGAACAGGTTGCTGGGGTGGGTTTGGAACAGATGAGGACTCTTCTGTCGTAGAAACTGGCATCTGGGAAATGGGAGGAGACACACTAGTGCAGAATGGCCTTGCTGTGGAACCCTGGAGACTGCCTATGGGGATCGCTGTGAGCTGCCATCTTGAGAGGAGAAGAGGTCACATGGATCTGTGGAATCTTAGAACCCGGGAAACTGAGGACCCTGGGTTCTCTCGAGAAACAGAACCAGTAGAATGAATATTTATTACAAAGAAATATACTAGACTGGCTTGTGAGATATGGGGTGGGTAGCCCAACAATGGCTGTCTGCACACTGGAGAAGCTGACCTTGGGATTTCTCAGTAAGTGAGGCTGGATGCCTCAGCAGTCCCAGCCTGGCACTAGGAGTCCTGCAGAAATTCTGGAGGGCCTCTGGTCTGTAGCCCATGTTGGAAGGCTGAAGAAGCTGGGGTCTGATGGCAGCAAAGTTTGGCAGAGCAGCAGTAGGGTAGATGTGCTCACCAGCAAGAAATGAAAAAGGACAAGGACACACCCCCTGCTCTTCCCTTGCTTCTTCTGTATATCTAGTTGCTGTCAGAAGGTGGAAAGAGTCTTCCTTGTTCAGTTAATCCTGGAAATACCCTCACAGACCATGCCAGATATAATCAAGTGACTAACATTAACCACCATGCTGTGTGTGCAGTGGGTGGCCGGACTCATGAGCACATGCTGGGGCTCCAGGCAGAAGCTTTAAAATCTGAGCCTTTCCTTAAAGGAACAAGGCAAGGACAAACTGACTGTAGTGGAGTCTCACAAATTAGTAACCAACGCCGAAGCCCCTTTTCTAAATGGAAGTGAGGCCAATAGGGAGAGAGGTTGGAGTGGCTTATCCCCCTCACTGTGTGAAGCTTGGATTAGGACTTTTTGAATGCTGCCTACTGTCAAAATTCAGATCAGGAGCCTGGCCTTGAACTGAGTTTAGGGGGCCAGGCTGCCACACTTAGGGTAGGGGATTGATACAGGTTTGTAAATGGAGGCCCTGCTTGCAGTTGGGATGATCAGAGGCCACAGAGAAGGTTCTAAACTGAGGCCATCTAAGGATAACTTGGGGAGGGTGTGCCTTTTCTTCCTCATCCTTTGTCATCTATATAAGATGAAGAATGAACTCTGGTCTTAATTGCTTAATCTCTAGGTCCTTGATGTTATGTTTACAGTCATTTGCTTTCCTAAATTTCCCATGCAGGTTGAGGTGCTGACTGCTTCCTTCTTGCACTGTAGGCTTTTGTTACTGTCTGTACTAACCCTGAAGAACCTTATTCTTTATGGTGTACCTGTTTAATGTCCTGAAGGTGTCTGGCATTCTAGATGCCACATTTAATACCCAAAGAACTTTTACAAAATTATTTATTTGTATTTTATGTACATTGGTGTTTTGCTAGCACAATGCGTCTGTGTGTGTAGGATCCTTTGAAACAGAAGTTACAGACAGTTGGGAGCTGCCATGTGGGTGCTGGGAATTGACTCCCAGTCCTCTGGAAGAACAGCCAGTGCTCTTCACTGCTGAACCATCTCTCCAGCTCTGCACCCTCCCCCCAAAGAACTTTTTGAAGTAACTGTTTAACCCTTCAGTCATGGGGCTCGAATCAGAATTGTCATAGCTTTTCTTGTGACATGGTCCATCCTTTTCCATGAGATCATTCAGACTTTGAACTTAAGTCATGTAGTTCCAGATGCTCATGCTGGTGGTATCAAGAACAATGAAGATTTTTTTTTTTTTTTAAGTTTCAGCTGCCTTGCCTGAAAATTTTAAAATGCTGTCATCTTTTTTGCTTAACTTTCAATTGCTTAAAGTAGTAATCTAGGAGTGTTTGCTTGTTTTAACTATGGAAAAAACAAATGGAGCTTACCTTTTGTTCTGTTTTCCACATTACCAATGGCAAATGGAAAGATTTTGCCTTGAATTTTGATCTTAAAATGAGGATCATGCCTGATAGCACCAGAACTGAGTGAGCCTTGATAATGGCCAGCCTTATATATAATGTGAAGATAAACAATTTCACTGTTGTTTTCTCTACCAAACTCTTATCCTTCTGCCTTCTTTTCACCCCTGAAAGAAAATAAATGAATGTGATGTATTACTTGAAACATGGAATTTTTTATGGTGTACTTGGTTGCCAGTGGTGTTGAGTAGTGATAGAACAGTGACTTCAGAAATAAATAGAAGTAGAGGAGAAAAGAAGTCATTCACATCTGGGCGCTGAATATGGGCTGCAAAGGTGGGAGGTGCTTACCATTCTCCCTGTTCCCACCGTGGGTGGCCAGAGCTGCCAAGAGCATGATTTTATTCATCTTGGAGGAGTTGCTATAATTGTTAACCAGAACTACTTGCATATGGAGCTCACATATCGATGAATGCATGGTCTGTTGGCATTTGAAGAATATAGCCATGGTGTTTCTCACCTCAGAACTTAAGTTGTATACATAACTGGTTCCTCCAGTGGCCTGGCTCACGACCATGGGCATCCTCCAGCATCAGGACTGTACACAGAAAATTGTGTCTGGGCTTCATAGCTTAAATGCCTTGTGGGGAATTCAGCAGAGAGAAGTGGTTAAGAATATTGTGACAAAACCAATGGCTATAATACCCTGCAGCTAGTGCCAATGTTTACAAGGATCCTCTGGGAACATTCAGCATGCTGATGTTATAATGATGGAAGTGGGCCAGAAACACACACAGAAGAAAGGCCAGAATATAACATGTTGAGCACATAATGATCCCAGTTATGGTTAAAAACAAAAACAAAAACAAAAAAATAAAAAAACCAAAACAAAACATAGAAGAAGGAGGAAACGGAAAGATACCAAAATGTTACTAATAGCTATTTCTGGATGAAAGAATTATGGGTCCTTTCTTGCTTTTATACATGTGCACTCTTAATTTTATGAAAGTTAATTCTCTCTAAGTTTAGTAAGTCTGCATTTTTTAAAATTAAAGGAGCAAGCCTTCTTAAAAAAATAGTAAAACATAATTTCCCATATTTTGGGAAAGCTCTCCTTTGTGGACAGGGACATTCACTCATCCCTGGCCTTTCTTCTTTCTCAGGTGACCCCGATTGACTGGATTAACACATTATTGTGTGTAAAATAGCACCCATTTGACAGGAGCTTGAGGTGCCCTAGAAGACTTGACAGTTTTAATAGTACTGGGTGAATAATGAGTGTAAGGGGCTGACTTAGGAGTTACAAGGAAGCCTGATTCCCTGTGAGGGCATGGGTGCTTTGTCAGTCTGTTTATATCAAGACTGTATGTGGAGCAGTTCATTATGGAGAGTGTTCAGGTTCTGTCACCCTGCTTAAATTAGGGCAATCCTGAGGCAGAGATAGCAGAGAAACAGTAGTACTGTAATTAGTGACACGCTGCCTCATGCTCAGTGTCTTCGTTTCTTCTTCACAGTGTCCTTTAGGAAGCAAATGTTTTTTACCTAATTGCCAGTTCCAACTGGAAGTAGGTTTAGCTCTTGCCTGCATTTCAGAGGTCGTCAGTGTGTGTGCATTTGGAATTCAAGCCTGGGCCCGTTTGTCTCCAGAACCTACTGTGCTCATGAAGTTTTGTCAGAAGTCTAGTAAAATTCATGCAAGAATTTATATTAAACGGTTTGCTTTTATTTCAAATGAAATAAGAGATGGAAGTCGGTGACATCTGGACCAGTAAAAACACCTGACAGAAGATAGAAAGTTTTAGTTTTTAAAGTATCTTCTGTTTGGCATTATCAACGTTGTCAAAACTAGAATTTCAGAAGTTTATTAGGTACTTACAAGTAATTTATTTGAAATCTGAAGAAAACTGGTATTTCTCCCACTGAGCATTGGGTTGCTTGGAGGAAGGAATGCGTCAGGGAGGCAGTGTAATGGCAAATAATTCCAGGTGTCAGACAGACTGCTTATATTGAGGCTTCATGCTTTATGGGGGTTCTGACCTTTGGGAAGTTATTTAACTTCATAGCCCAGTATCTCTCATCTGTAAAATGGGATTAATATACCTACCTCATAGGCTTCATGCAATGAATATATGAGGTAATACTCATAAGGTGTCTGGCATGGTGCCTGGCCCATGGTTACAGCTCTCGGTGATGGTGGCTATTATTTTTATTACTGGAGTTGAGAAACTTGGAGCCTGCGCTCAGTTCTACTGTTGACTTTGGCTTTAAGAAATTCACTCAGCCCTCTGGGCCTTAGCTTCCCTGTAGAATAGTAACAGCGTTCTAGAAGGTAAAGATGGGACAGAATTTTGCACGAGGAAGTGATTTCGAAGTGGGTGGGGCTCCACTGAGAATGTGGTAAACATTCTGAGCAGCAGATAGCATAGAGGGGGCGAATCCTTAGTTCTTCCAGGGTTTAAGTCATTATTCTGGCTCTGCCATGGGAGTGCAGTCTGCACCGAACAAGTCAGTGAGTTATAAGCAGTCCCCTGGGTAGGGAAGCTTTCACCCAGAAGTACTGCAATGCCATTCACCCATCTGCTTGATTTGTGGCCTCTCACCAAGGAGGAGCCAGCCCATCTCAGACTGAGCCTGATAGGAGGACTTAATGCATCTTTCCCCAGGCTGTGCCTTCTGGTTAATAGGGGGGAGTCTCCTGACAGGGCTGCTGCTGTCCACACCTCCTCTCAGGGGTGCCTTGCAAGCTGTGTAAGCATGAGGTGGGGTGGGAGGACACCAGGCAGCCACAGTGACTGTGTGTCTGTGTGTAAGCTTGTCTGTGCTCCTGAAATGAAGGGGTTGCCGTCTTTGCTGCCCCCTGAGTTGTCACCAGTAATCAGCAAAGCTTTTCCTTGATAAGCTTGCATCAGAATTCCTGGCTCTTTTTGCTGTTTCCATAGAGTGGGTATTGACTGGTTGTAACCATTCAAGAGTCAGAGCAAACAGAGGGAAATTATATTCTATTCCCACTGCACCTGTGGCCAGACTCTCAGTGTGCTTCTGGCATGGCGATGCAAGAATGAGAAAGACAGTGAGTCCTGTGGAATCAAAGGCTCACTCTTGCTGGGGGACTGCAGTCCTCTCAGAGACTTCTTTCTCGGTTCTCTGCAAGTCTTAGATTCCCATGGGACTTCCATTGTCTCCACAGAAGAGCCCAGGCACTAACCAAACTCCGTCTCAGTCTCAGCAGAGTCTGATTCCCCACATTGTACGTTTGGGAACATCACCTGGTACAATGACTTCTTTTTCATTTTCTTGAAAACTGTTCTGAAGCCTGGTAGGGGAGCCACCATGTATTACCTTGCTAAGACAATAGCAGCAGGAAGTATGCAGACTCAAGCAACATGTCCCTTTAGCTACCCCTCCCCAAAAGATGATTTAAAGCATACAGTGAGCCGCAGAATTTGCAAGACCAACTTTCTCATGGGAAAGAGAAAAATTATTGCAATGCCCTTTAGTTAAGTACACTCACTTTAGCCTTTGTGGATGGTGGCAGTCGCGTGCTCACCTCTTCATGAGGAAGAAAGCTTGAAACTATCACAAGGCAGAATCCAGAGATGCTTCTGGGAGAGTAGCTGATACTGCAGCACAGGCAGTTCCTGGTGAGGGTAGCTTTGTTTTTTTTTTTCTTTCTTCCTAGGAGAGTATGTTCCTACAAAAAAAGGCAGAATGGACTAAGCCCTTTGCATCTTACTCCCTAGTGCTTTAGTAGCAATAGCTGGCATTTCCGAGTCTTAGCAGGGCTGTGGAGAGTACAAGCTATTTGTCTGAATGCACACGTGACAAGTGTGCATCTTGTGCAGTTTAGCATTCACACAAGTACAGAATGAAGGGAAAAGGGAAGTGCTGCTCAGTTATGCAAACAGGGTGGATGAAGATTTCCTAGTAAGTCTTCAGCAAATGTTGACACAGAACTGAGGATTAAGTGAAGTTTGTTTCTCTGGCCAAAGTATCCCAAGCAGTGATTGATTTGGAGTAGAACAGCAAAGATTTGGATGTGAATCCTCATGAGACCAATAAAGTCTGGGAATGACATATGACCAGGCATGGGAAGAAAGCAGATCTTCCCGAGAGTAAAACCAGGGTCTCTCAGGGTTTGTGTGCTCTTTTAATGTGTACACATGTGTGTGTACACATGTGAGCTGGCTTTTGACTTCTATTGTTTGATCTGTATAAACTTTGACCTGTCCTTTGGGTTCAGGAAGTTTCGCTTGAGCATTTCTATTGCTTATAAAGTTTGAATTTAAAAAAACCTACTTTCCCCCTGAAAGGTGCTGAATTAATTGGGTGAGCAGTCTGACTGTAGTAACGATTGGGGCTCAGCTTTTGTGAAAACTGGTATTTGGACAGTCCATTCTGACTGGGCTCTAGTACTCTTGGTGCCGTAGTGAAGATGAGATGCAAGCTATGATAACTGTAGGGAAAAGTCACCTTGCAAATGTGTTCAGTGGAGCACTCTTCTTTGTAAACTTGAGCTTAAGATCTCATCTCCTCTTACCTTTCCATTTTCCCCTTCCAAATTTAAAGACTGTTCCTTTTATGTCAAAGAGACTCCACTGTGGTTCTCCGCTGATTAGCAAATTTTCTGGAGCAGGTCAAAGAAAAGGATCCCTCTTTAGTATAGACCTCCTCATCTCCAAGTAATCTCCTTCGTTCATATTTCCCATGGAAGAACCTCACTTAGCAATGATAGATAAATGAGTGGCTGTGACAGAAATCTCCCATTCTCAGTTTTGTTAGCAAAATTAGGTGTGGGCCTTTTTGCCTGCATGGTCTCAAGGCAGAAAGCAAGAGGGTGAGTTGGAGTGCTAGGAATGGATCCTAGGTTCTCTGGAAGAGCAGCAAGTGCCTTTAAGTACTAAGACTTCTCTCCAGCCCAACAGATATCCAAAGAAAGAGATGGCAGCCCTATTTGCTAATAACTAGGCCTACTTATCATTAGTGCTTATTTACCCAGTGTCTGGGACTTTTGTACATTGTTAATTTCAATCTTCTGAAAACTTTGGGGACACGTTTTTATGTTCTTCAAAGTTTAGTAGTGGTCAAACATGAATCTAGGTGGTTTGATTTGGACCCTGGCCTGTCCAAATTTGTGTGCTTATTTATACTCTGCTATACAGTAGAGTTGCTTGGTGGTATAGAGGAAAATGTAAGGCTTTGAGGCAGTCATGCCTTGAACACAGTGTTCAAGCCTCTGATGCTGTCTGGCCTAGTAGAGACTTGCCTTATTCTTTGGGCTGCTCTAAACCTGTGGCATTTACAGACCACTGAAAGCAACGTAGATGTTTGCCTGTAGAAGCAAATAAGCAGCACTCAGAAGAGGGTCAGCTGGCTCTTGCTCTAATTTTCTGTGTACTTGTAGACCCACTTAATATTTTTTATTCCATATGAGACTGTATAGCTTTCGGGTCTCCATCCCCTATCCTCATCCAATTTACCGTAAGAGTTTGGCCGCATTCATTTTACATCTCTATATAGAAAGTACCACAGGCTATTTCTATCATCTTGAACCCTGACTTTTCATTTAGGAGTTTATACATAAAACATAATCAACATGCCAGAAATTATGTGTGTGTGCGTGTGTGTGTGTGTGCGTGCGTGCGTGCGTGCGTGCGTGCGTGCGTGTGTGTGTGTGTGTGTGTGTGTGTGTGTGTGTGTGTGTAGGAGAAAAAGCAAAGTGATTAAGAGTTCCCTACAGGTGACATTCAAGTCACTTAGAGGATCAAGAACTTGCCTGTGCACCATGGCTCTACCCCTCCCTACTAAAGGGATTAACCTTGTCAACGCCTCAGTTCTTCTGTCTGTAAACTGGGAATGATAATAAGGCTTGCCTCTAAGGCTGAGCACTGTAAACTGGGAGTGATAATAAGGCTTGCCTCTAAGGTTGAGCACAGGCACAGCTACTGCACTGGTATAGTTCCTGTGTGCTCCCCTCAAACTACGTGCATCGTAATCTTGACCCCAAAGCAATGGTGTTTAGAGATGGCACCCTTGCCTACTGATGGGTTAGCAAGACTGTCATCTTTATAGTGATTCTTCACCCAGAGAGTGAGTTTATCCCAAAAGCAAGTTTGGTCACCTCTTTCTTGGTCATTCTTCTCCTCTCACACTCTTGCTTTCTGCCTTGGGACCCTCATCTACGTTCTCTCCAAACTTTTCTCATTTCGCTTAGGAAGGCAGCATATAAATGGCCAAGTCTCATTGCTTTTTAGAGTGTTTTCTTTTCTGTGAGTGAGTGTGTGTGTGTGTGTGTGTGTGTGTGTGTGTGTGAGAGAGACTAATTCTCTAAAGGTCCAGATAGTAAATATTTTAGGCTTTACAGGCCATATGGTATTTGTTGGAACTATAAAACTCTGCCCTAGTGTATTGAAAGCAGTCATAGACAATAGTTAAACAAATGACTGTGGTTATTTGCCAGTAAAATGTTACAGAAAACAGGCATGGGGCTGGATTTCGCCTATGGGTTAAGGTTTGTAACCACTAGACTAATTGAAAAGAGTAGGGAGGACTGACTGCCCAGCATTCTTGTTGGTAGGCCTTCTCAGTGTCCTGCAACAGGAAAACCGAGGCAGAGCCTGGGCAGTGCTAGCAGAAGTTGTAATGTAACATACTAGGTGGCATTGCCTGTGGTATTGTTAGAAGTCAGTTGGGTACTGGGGTTCCAGTCAGACCTACAATGGGGTCTTTTCTCAACACAGTAGATAGCTGACTGGCCCTAAGCCTTCTCTCCACCTTTTCTAACTTGGATCTAATAAGTCACAACACTCTCATGGAGAAGTATGTGCTGTGTAGAACTCTACGTTGGTAGCACACCCCCCCCACACACACACACACAGAGTAAGGAGGTGATCTCCTTGGGTTGTGTGGGTAGATGTCATTTTTGCCACTAATCACTTAGCCATTGCAGCTAGGGGTAAAAATATAGGATAAAAGTCTTTATCATCTCAAGACAGCCTCCAGAGATGTAACTATTAAATGTAAAAAATCATTACATTGGATTATAAAGTAATTAAATGTTAGAACCGTATTAAAGGGTCTTAGAATGGCTCACTTATCTTGAAACATACTTACATGATTTCCCATATTTAGGTAAAAATTGTGTTTTTGCCTTAAGCATGACTAGTTTTGTGACACTATCAACTAATCATAGTTGGGAAAAGAAACCAACAATGACCATTAAAACCTAGTTGACGTGACCCTGCTCTTTTTTTCAAGTGCATTGCATAGTGTTCGGCATCTAAATAAATACTGCCATTCACTGTTCATTGACATCGTCAGGGTGACATTGTCAATGTTCTGTGTTCAGATTATGGTAAGGGCTGTGAGACAGAGCTGCAGGAGACTGCTTAGTCAGCTGCTTATACAGACTCCATGATGGTATGTATGAGCATGAGTGTGATGGGTCTAAGTATGATGTCATCACCCCCCTCCCCCCATTGCCTTCCCTTTGTGTTCTCAGCCCTTCTTTCCCTTTTGATTCAGCTTGTCTCTACCACCACACACATAGGGTTCTGAGCCGGCCTTTCCCTTTTTGCTCTCCCCCTCTCTTCCCTTGGGGAGCCATATCAACTTTCCTAAAATGAAGAGACCATTTGAGGTGTGAGGCCCCAGCCTCACAGTTTGGCTCTCTATGGCTCAGCCTCCCTCCAGTTTTACTTGGGCTTCACACTGTCGCAGGGACACTCTTCCAGCCACACCAGCTTATGCATGAGACCCTAACAGGCTAGGTAACTCCATACTCCCTGGACAATGGTTATCTCTACCTGAGCTCTAAAGTTCTATGTTTATTTTTATCCAAAGTCAAATTCCAACTTTGGGCCTTCTTGGGTCTCATCTTTCTGAGTCCTTAAACTAGACAGGAGCACCCACCCCCTGCCCCGTGCACATAACATTGTCACACTCGCTCGCTGCCCTGTGTTCTGAGCCCATTGTAATGCCCATCCCTACTACCCACACACAGACTGTGCCACCCGTGTTCTCTTTTACCCCACACACTACAAAGACCTCCGTTATAATTCTTGCCTGTGGTTTCCCAAAGCCACAGGGCACATCTCAGTGCTGCCACTTACAGCTACCTCCACCACACCTTATACAACCCATGGGCTATAGGAGATACTCAGTGAGTCCTTGTGAAATAACCAAATGACCAAGGTGCTTGCCAATAGGATTTTTTTTAACAGTGAATTTGCAGATGAGTGCAGAGTCCTTAAAGATTCTGGGCCCTCATAGCACCCTGCATGGTTCCTGGCACATAGATTAAATAAGTGGTTAGGACATGGTGTTGGATGACTTAGCTGACCAGCTGGCTGCATGGAAGAATGTGGACCCTCAGGAAAGTGTCATATGTCCCCTTTTCACAAGTGTAGGGCCGTTATCCAGAATTTTAAGCTAATCAGTATGGCTGTCACATTACAGTAGAGTGAGGCATTTGACCCCGAACAATGTGTTTCCAGCCCGTTACTTATACTTAATGCTGTGCCATCTGAGAGACTTCAGGGCTGATACAGTAGCCAGCCTGATAGGATGCAGACACCTCGAATGTCACCACACTTGTAGGACCGTGAATTCACATCTCGTGCAGTGCTCTATGATTTAAATTGTTACCACTTAATATTCACTGAACGTCTGCACTGTACTTTTGTACTCAGAAAAAAATAGAAGCGGCATGCACTCGTGCAGTGGGCTTTGTTCGCTATAATTAGTTGGTGATAGAACAGTGTTGATACAGCGGTTCAGCAGTTACAGGGAAGCAGTGCCCTCCGAGCAAATGAGAATGTATTTATATACCTGGTTCTGTTCTGCACTCTCCAGCTCTGTGGCAGTTCTGGGGTGTGGTGGCCATGCCAGGAAAGCTTCATCAGCTCATAATTTCAGGAAAAAAAGAGAACAGCTCATTTTGGAAGCACGTTAGTTAGATTGGACTTCTTTTCCTTTTGTTTTGTGTGATCTCTACAATTCTGGCCCTTTTGTTCCCTTTTGCAGCAGAAGCTCCTCGAAGCTAGGCTTGGAGACTGAAGTTGCCATTTCATTGCCCTTCTATAAAGGCTCCATAGTTCTGAGTGGGTCTGGGCTGCGGTTAACTTTGACAGGGAAGCAGAATGTGAAGTTGAAACAAGGAAGATGTTTTAAGAGACCTTAGCACCCAGGCATGATGACACTTGGCCTACAATCCTAGCAGTAGGGAGGAAGAGGAAAGAGGTTTAAGATTCAGCATTAGCTTTGCCTAGAGACACATTTAAGGCAGGTCTGGATCACAGTAGACGCTGTTTGAGAAAGAGACAGACAGACAGGCAGACAGATGGGCAAGGGGTAGAAGATGCTGAATTATTTTGGAACTCTAACTGTGGGAGCTGGCCCTCTTTTTATACACAGGGAAGGTGGGAGAAACTGCCCAGGCTCTCACAGGACAGACATTGTAAGAGCAAGCATTCCTGGTCAGGGTTCGTTTTAAGACTTATCAGCGGAATCAACCCCTCTCCAGAGACCCACATTGAAAATCTCAAGTTTGTGCTTGAGACTTAAAATCTTTGCAAATGAAGGCCACTAATGTCCAGTAATATTTTAAAAATCAAACTTTTATGTTGTTCCTTCCCTTGGTGCATTATAATATGCATGTTAAGATTCTGAGAGACTTGTTATGATGGTAAATTTCATTAGAATTGAGTGTCTCTTTAAATATTGTCTGACAGAATTTAGGGGATTAAATTACTGGCATTTTATCATTAATATTTTTATTATATTTTATTTAGTTAGTTATTTAGTTATTGAGTGTGTGTGTGTGTGTGTATGTGTGTGTGTGTGTGTGTAGGATGTGTGTACATGTGAAGTTCAGAGGACAGCTGTCAGGACTTGGTTCTCTCCTACAATATGTGTGGGTCCCATGAATTGAATTCTAGTTGTCAGGCCTAGCAGCCAGCCACCTTCAACCGAGTCATCTCACTGACCCACATTTTATGATTTTTAAAATCCCTATATATTCCTCGAGTTTGGACAGCTTCCAGAACTAAGTGGACGAGAAGAGAAGTGAATTGTGAGCTCCAAAACCTGGATGTTAGTTCTGGTTCTGATTCCTCAGGGGAATGTGAGTCACTTTACACCCATCAGTGTTTCCCAAAGCGTGAGATACATTATTGTCAGTGTTGGGGGAGATGTGGATAAACCTTAGATAAATGTTTAATTTATTTTAATGTGCAATAGAAAAATATGACAAGTGTGACATCATAAATAATACCCTTCAGATACAAACTAAAAAGTAAATTTCTGTGAGAACTGTAAGACCCTTAAAAAATTAACAATAAAAATGTAGAAGGCATGTGAAGTGGATGCTTGAAAAAGATATAGGCTTGGTTAAGTTGAGTTTTTTTTTTTTTTCCTGGTATAAAAGCTCTATAATTCTTAGCCTAGCCCTTATTTGTTTGCTTTTAAATTATTTTTATGTGTATGGGTGTTTTATTTGTATGTATACTTGGGCTCTATGTGCATGCCTGGTGTTCAAGGAGGCCAGAAGAGGGCATCTGGAGCCCCTAGAACTAGAGTTACAAGTGACTGTGCATGAGCTGCCATGTGGGTGCTGGGAATTGAACCTGGGTCCTCTAGAAGAGCAGCCAGTGCTCTTAACTGCTGAGCCATTTTTCCAGCCCCAACCCTTATGTTTTTTTATTGTTGTGCTTGCAGGTTTTGTATTTGTCTTTATCAAGCAGAATGTCTAGCTCTGGTGGCGTAACAGCACACCTATAATCTTGCTTTCACGGTATCTGAAATATTTTATGTTAAAAATGAAAACTTTAATGCCATATCGGATGGCTTTTGTTGATAAAATCAGCACATTTCATAAGCATGACATGATGGACTTGCAGTGGAACAGGAGATGACAAATAAATGGAGATCCTGTCAAAGTGCTTGATAAGGATGACACTCTACTCTCACACTGATGAGAGCTAATTGTGTTTGCAAGGGTCATATTGTGCTCAAGGTGTAAAAGAATAAATCTATACCACATGGTAAGGACTTTTTCTAAAGATTTATCAATGAAGCTTGCAGTACTGTATGAATTAGTTATTAGGAAAAAAACAGATATGGCCAGAAGAAGACTATAATGAAAGCAGTGGTGTCATGATATTGTTGGGGTAGGGTGGTTTAAAAAAAAAAAAAAAAAAAGCCAAACAAACAAAAACAAACCCCACCAATGTGTCAGGATGAAATAATGGAATACTTCATTTGCTTGAATGTATAGCATTTGGTTAAGCCTCAGAAATAACATTTGAGCCTTGGCATAGGTAAGGGCTGGAGAGCTGCTCAACATGTAAGAGCATTTGCTCCTCTTATAGAGGACCTTGGTTCTGTTCCCAGCACCTATATGGTGGTTCACAGCTACCTGTCACTCTAGCTCCTGGGGATTTGACTTCTTCTACTGGCCTCAGGGGGCACCAGACAGACATGTGGTGGGTGCACAAACATATACAAAGGCAAAACACTCGTGCAAGTGAAACATGACAAAACAAAATGGAGAATCAACTGGAAATGAGTTTGAGATGATCACTTGGACCACCCTGTGGTCTGGCCTAGCACTCATTCTTCAGGAATGCCTCCTTGCTATGTCAACTCACACAGACCTTGAATTTGACATATAAACGGAGGGTTTCCAACCCTGGGGTTTGTACCCCAGGACAGGCTCACCAGGGTTCGGAGGTCACTAGGTTCCCTGGCACTCACAGGGAAACTGGATAAACTGGCCACTCAACCAGAGTAAGGAATACAGGGCATCACAGAAGATGTTGAAGTTGTTTTCAAATATTAGGAGAACTGTTTGGTGGAAAAACAACTAGATTCTTAACTCTGTTATTATTTCAGAATGCAGAATGAGGACCAAAAAGCAGGGACATAAGGAAATAAGTTTTCAGAGTGGGTTCTGTGTCCATTATTGTGTTCCATGCTGTGTGTGAGAGAAATCATTTCATTTTTGTATGTGTGGGCATTGTGTGTACTTATTGTATCATACTATGTATGGTAGTAGGCACTACTGTATTCCTTTTTTCTAGATGAAGGAACCAAGCAAAGGAAACCACTTACTGTGATTTGCTACAATGTGTGGTTTGAATCTAAAATGTCCCACAGGCCATTTGCTCTGGTCAAGGTTAGGTTGCTAGCCTGTGGTGCCGTGGAGAAGTGGTGAGTCTCCAGGAGGTGCAGCCTAGCCGCAGGAAGTGAGACCAAGGGAGGCATATCCCTGAAGCAGTGAGGCCTTGTGCCCTTCTCTCTGTCACTGTTAGTCACCATGATCAGCTTTGGTCTCTGCTGTGATGTTTGGACTCGACACATGGCCAAAGCAACTGAAACCCCTGCAATTGTGAGTTCAAGGAAGCTTTCCCCATTTAAAGGTACTTATCCCAGATACCTTGTGTCTCTCTGAGAATTGGCTGACACGTACTCTCATTCCTGTGAAGTGGGATTCAGAGCTCTGTAGTCTGGCTCTGTAGCCATGCTTACTTTACCCTTGGTATTTTACTTGGGTCTTCAGAGCATGCGCCGTGTGCACGCCCTGTACTGGACAGTTTATATTTTCACAGCAGCACAGCAAATGAGACACTGTTTCTCTCCTTTTAGAGATGGGAAGAAACAAAGCTCAAAGGAATTAAGAAACTCACTGAAAGCGAATGACTCAGTTAGAATTGCAATTCAGTGGCATCCCTGAGCCTCGCTTGCTTTCCCCAGAGATGCAGAATCTGGAGCTAAAAATCTTTTGCGGGGGGGGGGGGGGGGTTAAATATTTTTTTATTCTTTGAACATTCCATAGTTTATACCATGTATATTGTATATATCCATCCAACACTACTTCTCTAGTGCCTTCACCCCTCCCCCTCTCTGCTTACTATCCTTTTTTATTTTTAATTTTTGTTATTAAGAACCCCCAGAGTCCAATTAGTGCTTCCCACATGCACATAGGTGTACGGTCTTTCACTGAAACATAGCAACCTACCAGTGGCCACATCCCCAAAGGAAGGTGGCTCTTTCTTCTTCAGTAGCCATAAATTGCCAGGAGCTCCTCCAGTAGAGTAAGGTCTCTACCATCCATGCTAGAACTTTAACTGGTTTGATCTTAGGCAGGTCTTGTGTGGTTAGTCATAGTTGCTGTGAGGTAATGTGTGCGACAGCCATATCATGTCGGAAGTCAGCATTTCACAGCTCTACACCATCTGCCTGTTCTTAAATTCTTTAAGCTCCCTCTAGCTTGAAGTTCCCTGAGCCTTGGCCGGTAAGGGCTCCAAAGATTTGACCCATCCACAGTTGAGCCCTGAGTTATCTACACTCAGCACACTGACCAGTAATGAGTCCCTGCGTTAACTGCCATCCACTGCAAAAGGAGCTTTGAATGAGCAAAGTTAAGAGCAGTGCATATCTACCGGTAGAATTACTGTTGTCTGGCTGAATGGAACCAAAACTATCTAATGAATAGAACTTCAGCAACCCCTGGCACTGGGAGGAAAGGGGGCTTGAGAGCTCCCTTTCCTGGCAAACTTTGGGATGGAAATTTATGTTAGGAAGGGAATGGGCAGAGGGTATTTAAGCATCTTAGAAAGTATTGAACTAGACACTTCTGTAAGGTTTTGCCCTGCTTTGGGGGTTTGTGATCTGTGTTTTGTTTTGTTTTGTTTTTTCATCTCTTCACATCATCTTATTTTCCCCTGGGACTACTCAGAAGTATGTGCAAATCTTACTCTAATATTTGAATCTGGCCTTGGGGCTTTGATGGCCTTGGTAAAATACTCACTTCCTAAGATACTTGACAGGATGCTCTAGGGAAAATGTTGGGTCATCTGAAAAGTCAGTAGTGAGAGCAGTAAGTGACAGAGGTATTGAGTACAGAGGAAATCGGAGTGTGATTCTTTGCACAGGTGAATGGGTGGATCTGCCTCCAGCAGAGTTCCCCTTGGACGTTCTTTGTAGCAAAAGCTTCTGTCTGTCTTGACTTGCATTTTCAAGGAATTTATCAGATGCCCAGTTGGGAAGTACTAGCTTACCAAAGGGTTGTCTCAACCTTAAGTATCTCCACTGAAAGTTACCTACTGTCCCAGACATCTTATTGTCAATTTTGGAGTTCGTGGGTGGAGATGCCTTCCATCCACTGACTCCCAGGTGGTATTTACCAAGCTGTCCTAGGGTGTGTCTCTGGCGTGGTGCCCTGTTGTCTTCTGCAGCCATCTTGTGCTTTGAACTTTACCTTGTAGGGAAGGACCTGGATGTCTCAAGGTCAGAGTGTGTGTATTCATTTTGTATTTGTTTTGATCTTTCCCACTACCCCAACCCCTTTCTTCAGTAATTCTTACATGTATCTCCCAAATATATGCCGTTTTTCTTTGGTAATATCATGCCCATAACATCCATGGGCGAGGTGTCTCTGCATGTCTGTCTGATTTGGCCTCTTCATCTCATTCTGGCACAAATTGGAGGTGAAGAATTTTCTCTCTTTTTCTTGTCTCCACCCGAATTTTTATTACCTTGGATTCCATGCATTAATCCTGGGCATGTACATGTTTCTCTGAGGATGTGGGAGGGTGCAGAAGAAGGTTGAAGTGACTTAAAAAGTGAGTGGCATTTCCTATAATTTCACCAAGTTCCCTGTCCAACATGTAGTTAAGCCTGGGGAAACATTCTGTACAGTGTTCTGATTGGGTGTTGTCGTGTTTGCAAATTCATAGACTAAAGGTGTCTGTCCACAATGGCATGTGCTACTTTCTGTATACCTAGTTCAAAATGATGACTTTGATGACCCTCTGGTATACTGAAGTGGACTTTCAAGTTTTTTTTTGGTGCAGTAGCCTTGCCTGTATCTTGGCAGAATCACAGAGTAGGGCTGTGTCTATGCTGTAATCAGTGTCTGGATAAACCCTGGAAAAGAAAGATAATGTGCACACCCGTGCACACTCAACAACATCTAACTTGTTCTTATTTTTAATGGTCCAGTAATAAAGTCTCCTTCAAATGTGAGTGGATTGGGTCTGAATGCAGCAGTCTCATTAGAGCGAGCAGCTGAATTTTCTGTCTAGGAGCCATACCTGTCCCTTTTAGGGGGGTTACATAGGCAGTTACTGAGTGGAACATTCACCAATTCCCTAGGAGAGCTACTTTCAGCAGACAGGAAATGTTGATAAGGGGGGGACTACCAAGCCTGAGTGGAATGGTTTCAGTGAGGGAAAGAAGACTTTCCAATGTTAAAAGAGAAAGCATCCTTGAATATATAAAAAGGTCTCACAGGCTAACTGTCGAGATCACTGGGTTAGTGAACTTTCTCTGTCATAGCAGCATATTCACTTAACCGCCTTTGCAGGAAAAATACAGCCTTTCTGGATTTATTTTGTTGAATTTTGTTTGGGGGTTCTAATTAGACTGGCTTCGATTGATAACTGTGTCCCAGCTTCTGACGCCCTCGCACTCACCTTTCTTTTTATTCACCTTTCTTTTTCTTCACTTTGCTCCTTTGACAAAGATGAAAAGATTATGCTCACATGGAAGAAATTTAAGGACTCTTCAGGCTGCATACGAATGTCTTTATTTCCTTACTGCAATTACCTTGTTAACTAGATTGTTTCTTTTAAGACGACTGAGAGAAAAAGACATTAAATAAACCCTGCAGAGACATTCTGCATCAGAAGTTTGCATGTGTTTTCCCGTGTTCTCTGATGCTTGCCAACAATCAAGGGTGGGGTTGTGACATAAAACATGGGGTTCCTTATTTAATGTTTTACACTCCAGCCCCCACAATGCCTAGTTGCTTCTCTGGTGACCTTCTCTTTGCCTTTATAACTGCTGCTTTCTTTCTGTGGTCCAACAATAAGTGCACATAGCTACAAAGAAATGAAAGGAAGCAGTTGTCGGAGAGTTGATACAGTTAAACCATCCTTATCATGGGGACAGACCTCTTAAATAATTAAAAATGTATGCTCTGAGAGTCAGATTTGCATTTCTTTACCAAGTTTATTTAGCACACTTTGTTACACTCAATTAAACAAAAATGTTCTGTTTCATTTTCTTTGCTTCAGGTTGATCACTTTGCCTTTTGTTTCTTATGACCCTCATGTAATTTCACAGTGCTTAGGTCTCTGAAACTATACATGTATTAATGCATACACAGATCCATTAGAAGTCATACTATCTGTACCAAAGAGAATCTTTGCCCAAGGTATCTGAGTGTCCCTTGTAACCTAAGGTGTAACCTTGGCTACAGGAAATTCCTGGAGGTAAAGATGAATCTGACAAAGTTCTCCTAGTATTTTATTAAAGGCCTGTTAGGTGGCATCCTTTTGCCTCCCCATAACTTGGTCAGTAAACCTCCTAGCAAAAATTTGAAGACTCGGGTGTTGAATGAGTGTGGAAATGATACTGAATGTCAAGTGCTGTCTCCACATCTCAGTTGTCAGAGCTTGTGTGGGCTGCTCTTTGAATATTAGTTCATCGCTTTAGCTATGCATGTTTAAGAAGGAATAATTGAGAAATCTACTTCCTAATGAGTGGTAGGATCAGTTGAAACATGGTGAGAGAGAAAAGGCTTCCTTTTGCTTCCTCAGTTAGAGCTCGATGTCCCAAAACTTCAGTATTAATCACTACCAATCACTTAGGCCTTTTCTGACTCCTTTTAATTTTCCTACAAGGTAAGTAACACATTTTGAGTTTTCCTAGTGGGACTGTACATGAGGGATGCTGCTTCTTCACATCCCCCAGGTGTCCCTTTCTACCTTGGGTCCTTCTATCCTTATGTTGGATTGTTTGGGCGTGTGCACGATGACAGTCGATATGTATGTGTGATGAGTATCATGAGGGTTCTAACATATTTAACTGTTACGGGATCTGTTATGTCTACTTTAGGGTCGACCCCATCCCATATGACACTCCAAAACCAGCGGGCCACACGCGGTTTGTCTGCATCTCAGACACACACTCCAGAACAGATGGTATCCAGATGCCTTATGGGGACATCCTTCTCCACACAGGCGATTTCACCGAGCTGGGACTGCCCTCAGAGGTTAAGAAGTTTAATGACTGGTTAGGTAAGGAATGATTGCGTTCTGGCGGCCCCAATTAACCTCCCCCGGTCTGAGTGTCACTCACTGCGTCCTAATTGAATTACAGCACTTGGAAGCCAGCTCAGCCGTTTCTTGTATGATATGCTGTGGTGTCTAGCTTTAATCCAATTTTGTTAATTAAAGATGAATTTTTAGATATTCAATTTTACTGTGCATCCTGTCAGTGCCTGGCCTCAGCAGCTCTGGGCAAAGAGATGGGGAGCTTTGAAACCAATCTCATCTCCCTCATCTTGCTTTAATGAGGACATTCATTGGCATACACAAGGCCTAGAATCACATTTTTAATTCATTGGCTCTAGTCTTTCCAAGGTGTTATGATCAAAGATGTACAAGTGATCTAGCAGTAAGAGAGTAAGGGACAGAGAGGATGTGAAAGTCCCTCTAGGAAGCGCAGTCCCTGCTTAGCTCTCTACTGCCTAGAAGCAGCTTCCCTCAGTGTCCTGCATGCTGGACAGGACTCCTGTCCTGACATAAAATTCCAGAAACAGAACATTAGACTTTCCTGAAACAGAACATTGGACTTTCCTGAGCATGGGGGATGGACCCATAGATTGGTTATTCAACCAAACACTGGGTCCTGGGAGGGTAGCTGCTAGATATTAGCCTTGCAAGGCCACCCTGGAGGTATTCATACCTGTAAGAGAAGAGAGGACTAGGGGCTGGGGTGCAACTCAGTGGTAGAGTACTCTCCTACTACATGTTCGTCTTCAAGTTGTTGAGGTCAATTCCAGTACTAGAAAGGAAATAAAATAAAAATCAAAGAGGGGCAAAGCATTTCTGAAGGCACTAAAGAATTGCATATTTATAAGCAAAAAACCATTCCAGTAGAATGATGTTATGAATGCTATGTGGGCCAATGAAAATGACTCAGGAGATTTAGGCAGAAACTTTATTATCAAACTAAAGCAAGGTATGGGGAAGTTTTAAGTTGTTGATTAGAGATGATGAAAGATGTGTGTTAATTGACAAGTAATGCTCAGTAAAATGGTTAAAATATATTAAGAATAAGCAATAACCTTAGCAATGAATGATTTTGCTTTTTCTTGTGTTCAAGCATGCCTAGCAATTTGTACATAGTTGTCATATAGTACAAATCTCCATCATTCTTGGCTACTTTAATTTGGTACTTTTGGTGAGACTAAACATTTTAGTGTAATTTCCATATTTATTCCTTTGAGGGACAACATAACATATTGGTTATATTTTCATTTGGTAAGACATATATTTACAAACAAACATTTAAATAGCGGTATTGCCTTTGGCAGCAAGGACTGAAATGTACATTTTCTGATGTATATGTCTTTTTGTTTCCATTGACTTATTTCTAAGGATAAAAGATTACTTATGAGTTAAAGTTTCAAGCCAACGCTCCACAGGTCCATGTTTCTGCTGCTGACTTGCTCATTCTTATTTAAAGCAGACATATTTTAGAAGTCATTTAGCATAGTTATCTCATTTTTATAGATGACAGAGATGCAAAGAAGTTAAGAGGATTTTTAGTCTCATTGTGGCAGTTGGGTGTAATCCAAATTGTTTCACTTTTTTTTTTTTGCCTTGGTAAATTTTTCTTTCAAGTATCATCTCTTCATTTTAGCTACACTTTTAAAGTGTGTGTGTGTGTGTGTGTGTGTGTGTGTGTGTGAGAGAGAGAGAGAGAGAGAGAGGGAGAGAGAGAGAGAGAGAATGAATGAATGTGATGGCCTCTGTTCATGGTCAGGGGTGTCAAATTCACTGGAGAAGGAAGTACAGGATTTTGTGAACCATCTAGCTTGGGTTCTAAGAACCACCGGCCCTCTCTGCAAGAGTAGTATGTACTTCTAACCACTGAGCCATCTCTCCAGCCCCCATTTTAGCCACTCTTATCAATATTCTCTTTGCAGCTAAAGTTAGGTGTGGACTATTCTTTTTTTTGTTGTTGTTTGTGTTTGTTTGTTTGTTTGTTTTTCCCTAGAAGGGCACAGCCTGGGGGAGGTGTTCACAGAAATACAGACAGATTAGATCCTGGTTATAACCTTGTGGAGCTACTGACCTTGGGTGTCTGAGTTCACCCCTTTTCCCCTTGGTCTCCCTCTGCAGAACCAAGGATTAATCCTACCTGTCTTTCTGGATTGCTGTGTAGATTAATCAGTAAATGATTGCTGGTAGTGAGTTTTGTGGACCATTAATAATGGAATGGGGAATGTGGTAAGTGAAACATCAACAGATAATTAAAGGGTAAAAACAAGAAGAGGTCAAAGGAGTTATTTAGTAGATTAGAAATAAACACTTGGTGATTTTTATAAGGCAAAGTACTCCATAAATGGAAATGTGCCGTAACTAAGGAAATAAAATGATAAGGAAACCAAAAGCTTAAGTCCAGCTGCACGTCAGTTCCTTTCCCCACTCATCCCTCTAACCCCCACCCTGATCTAGTGAGGCAGGAGGGAGAGGCCTCAGTAAGGGCTGTAGAACAAGAGACCAACGGGAGCCCATGGGAAATGGGTAGAGAAGCTGGGTTCCCATAGAGAAGGCTGAGAATAGCTCACTGTTACCAGGGCAACTCAGGGTGCTCAGAGGGTGAGAGATGGTGTGTGATTACTCTGCCACTTGGCTCAGGCAGGAACCTCTCCCCTGGAAAGGGCGCTTTCAGCCCTTTCTGCCAGGTAAAGGTCAAGGTGATTAGGGCCTTTGCTACAATAGGACATTCAACTCTCACCAGTTTGGGTCATACAAGTCTAGTGACCTCTGACTGATTTTTGCAAACAACATTGCCTTCTCTCATGCTCCATTTCTCTATCGTTGGGTTAACCTGGTTCAGTGATAGACCAGACACTCTACACCTGTTTGCTAATCTTATTTCCATTTTACAGATGACTTCTCCAAAGTCATTCAGTAGATAAGAAAATTCAGAGGAGCTAGTGAGATGACTTAGCAGGTGAGGCCACTTTGCCATAGGTGAGACTACCTTGCCACCAAGCGTGGTGACCTCGGTTCTTTTTCTAGGTCCCACACAGTAAAGGGAGAGAGTTGTCACCTGACTTCCACATGTGCACCCTGGCATATGCATGTACACACACATGTACACCATAAATAAATGTAATAATAAAGCTCCAGAGGTGCCAAGTGATCTATACAAGCCTACTCATTGGATAAATATGGGGCTATGTGACTACTAAGTGTGATTTAAAGAGTTGTTCATGGTAGACCAGGCTGTCCCTGAACTTGCTACATAGCTGATACTGGCATCAAATTGCTGATCCCCCCCCTGCCTCAGCCTTCCAAATGCAGGAATTGCAAGGCATTTTGTGCCTTTCTAGGACAACCAAAATTTTTGTTGTTGTTTCAAGTCTGGTTTTATTTGCTTCTCTGTCAGGTTCATTGTGCGTATCATATTTGTACTCCAGTGACCTGACGGTTCCATGTAACTTTTACATATACACATGAATAGTTTAAATGCCAGCATTTACAGTAATTTGATAAAGTCTTCATAGCCACTCAGTCATAGCCACTCATGGGCTTATGAGCTTGGGAAAAGCTATAACTTAATCACTTAGAAGTTGAGTAACTGTTTGGCCAGATGCTACTATGCACATATTTGAAAGATGGGCGTCAATCCTGCTCATCTTGATTATCAACCTTGACCCACCAGCCACAAAATCTAAGAATTCCCAATGAGCTCCCTGTTGGTTCAGAGGTGGCAGGCCCTCATTATTATGTCCATATGTCACAGGGCAGGGGTAACACAGAGTTATTAATTTGGAGTAATTTATGAAATGAGCTACTGTGGTCCTCAAGATGGAGCTGAAGCTAGTAACAGCCCAAGGATGGAAAAGTGAGATAGCTCGTTGAAGTTATAAGCAGTGGAGGACACCTAGTTTTATATTTACTGTCTTTAATAAATTGTTTAACTTCCTGACTCTTGGGACCCTTTTTTGGTGAGATGGGCAATAATAAAAATATTACTTCATGGTTGTTGTGTGGTGTCTTGGGGTTCCTATTGCTGTGATGAAACACCATGACCAAAAGCAAGCTGGGAGGGAAGGGTTTATTTGGCTTACATTTCCATCATTGAGGGAAGTCAGGACAGGAGGGAAGTCAAACCAGGGCAGGAACCTGGAGGCAGGAGCTGATGCAGAGGCCGTGAAAGGATACTGTTTACTGTCTTGATTAGTCTGCTTTCTTTTAGAACTCTAAGACCACAAGCCCAAGCAAGGATGGAACCACCCACATGGGCTGGGTCCTCTGCCATCAATGGATAATTAAGAAAAGGCCCTACAGTAGGATCTTATGGAAGCATTTTCTCAGCTGAGGTTGCCTCTTTTCAGATAACTCTAGTGTGTGTGTCAAGTTAACATAAGACTAGCCAGTACATGAGAATATACTCCTTGATTCAGCTTATCACATTCTGGTGTGACAGTGTGATGGTTAGTGTTGTTACCTTGACAGAATCTAGAATCACCAGGGAGACATGCCACTGGGCAAGCCCTTGGGGGTTATCTCCACTGCCTTAATGGATGAGGGAAGACCCACCCATCGGGCAGCACCATTTCCTGTCTGGGACCCTGGAATAGTTAAAAAGAGAAAGAGAACAGAATAGCAACGAGCATCCATTGCCTTTTGCTTCCTGATTGTGGACGCAATGCTTCAGGCTCCTGCTGCTTTTGCTTCTCCTCTGTGACGAACTGTACTCCTCATGTATAAGACAGAATACACCCTTCTCCCTTAAGTTGCTTTTGTCAGAGTATTTTAGAACAGCCACAGAAAAGAAACTAAGACTGCTTTCCACAGTTACTGCAGAGGAAGCTAAAAGAACATGCAGCATAAGCTTCAAGATGCAGAAACTCAAAGTGGCTGATGCATGTGTGTAAGAGAGCTCGGAGTGAAACCTCCCTCTCCACAGAGTCTTCAGACTGGTAGAGCCCTTAGACACGTCCCTATTCAATAAAAGGAGAAACTGGAGAAATAAAATGTATTGCCGAGTGTCATCCAATAAATTGCCAAGTTGGGATTAGAATTTGGAAGTGGCAGGCTGTACTAACATGTCTTATCTGTGAGGAGTAAGTTCTGCATGCCTACTCCCATTCATGTATCATTCCAATGCAATTCTCTGAGTAACCTGTTGGGTAGTAAGAACTAAGTTATCCTTAACTAGTTAAGTGCATACATCTAGGAAATGACCTCAGGTTTTGATCTGAATCCATCAGACTCCAAGGTCCAGTTAGCTGGTCACCCTCCCTCTGCTATCTTTACAGAGAAAAGTGCCTCTCACCCTACCTAGCTGCTGTCTTCTAGGGAACCACTCCACGTTTAGAAGGACAAGTGGTTTCTAGGGCCAGGGAATGAATGTAGAATCGTGGGACAGAGACATAGAGGCCTCTTTCTTCCTTAGTTTATAAAAGAAAGAGTGATAGTTAAATAATATATTGTATTTTATTCTGGAAGTGTTGCAAGGATGTGAGGAGCAGGCAGATACTGCCCAGCTGAGCTAGGACCCTGCCACCCAAACACGACATTTCCTTTTTCCACTCTAGCCAAAAAATGGATCCCCAGTCACAGCTTTGAATTGAAATTGTTAACAACAAAGTAACTGTCACTTAAAATGTGATTATTTTTATTGCTTTTTCTTAACTTCTGAACATCAGTGGCTCCTAATACCACCTTCCCTGGAGGCACACTTTATGAGGTTCCTTTTCGTGGTGCTGTCGGCCATGTTTTCTCCCTACCAGTGCCTGTGTGTCTATGCTCGTCACTGTTGACTTGATTTCAGCTGTGCTGGCTTCTCTCTTTCAGAATACAACTGGAAGGCCTCTTGATTATTGTATACGTGCTGGTAGACTCTGTACCAATGGTCTTCAAGGGGTTCTTATGTGATTGCTTATCCCCTTCCTCATAGTTAATGACTCTCACATCGAGTTTCTTCCCACTTCTCACAGGCATCATGCCCCTTCCCACCTCTTTCCATTTGTAAACCCTATTCCTGCTTATTTATAGAACAAGCCTTTTAGGAGAGCTCACTCATCCCTCATGATGGTCCAGTAGTTGCTTCCTGACTTAACACAGTGGCTAGACATGTGTACAGTCCATCCCAAGTGGAATCAGAGTCATTTGCCTGTGTTTCACTCTGCTGGACAATGCTGTACACTTAATGAGGACTCTTCAAACACCCAGTGTACACAGATATTTCTTGAACTGCTGAATTAATAAACATAAAGTATAAGACTTTTTCTGTCTTGTACTTTGCCCCAAGCATTAAAATCACAAAATCGTGCTTCCAGCCTTTGTCTTCTCCTCTTCTCTGTTCCTTTTCTCCTAAAACCTTTTCTAGTATCCAGTTCCTTGTTGCTAGTGACTGGCATACTATGCAGAATTATGTAAGAAGTATTTGCTTCTGCTGCTGTTTGCCTTCTAGCACAAAGAGTTGGGAATACAAAGGTTTTGTGGTCTATTCTTACAGCTGAAAGTTCATACATAATAATTGAGTCAGTCAGAGTGCTCCTTTGACATAGCCCCGATCCCATGGATTCTTAAATAGGGCTTTTCTTTGGTTTGGATTATCACTGAATACTTCTGAGCTCCAGTTTCTCTAGGGCCAAGAAGGAGAATGCAAATGCTTCCAGGACAGTCTTGGGAATGTTCTGTTTGTAGCAGCATCGTGCGAGGGATGGTTTTAACTGTGTGACTGTAACCAGCATTCCAGACGTACACAACAAATCAACTTTGCCCCATTCCAAAAACCATGTTCCCTTTCCTGTGACCTTCCTGTTAGTACAACAGGAAAAGCCTTCACAGCCTTAGATGTTGCCTTCATATATATCTTGTCTGTGTTCACATAGTTCAGAAAACTGAGATCATGGTAGAAAGGAAACAAAATACCTGTGGAGAGATGTAACCATGTGGATTTTATTATGAATCCTTGTGGAATGTTTTCTTTTCCTGCTCTCCTTCTAACACACACACACACACACACACACACACACACACACACACACACACACACACATCTAACTTCTGCAGAAAACACCAGTGCTCTTCTGTAGCTGTTTCTTAACAAAATATGAAGAACTTTCACAACAATCAAGATGCCCTGAATATTTCCCCAAAGAATACTTTGATTGTACGATACATACATGTATGTTAATTTTAGAAGTCCAAATGTGTGAACATGCACAGAGTTGAAAATACACATGTAGCTTCATTCCCATCTCCAGAGTGATTAATATTTGATAAGCACCATCTTGGAAATGTTTCTACTTTCATTTCTGTTTTGAACACCCTTAGTAACAAGACATCTACATTCTCTGAGGATTTTAATGACAATTAAAAAAAAAAACATTTAACAGAGCTGTACATGTTAATTTGCAACTTTAAAAAAAATGTAGCCTGCCATGCTTTGTGTTAGTGTGGCACTCTGCCCAATGAATGCACTGTCATTTTCTAGTTCCATCTCTACCCCTGGATACCTAATATATTCCCCTTCTTTTATTATCTTGGGCACTGCCCTGGTGAGCCTCCTTCTTGCTCTGTCTTTGTAAACATCATTAATTACATCTGTAGGGTTTATTCCTAGATGTAGAATGGCTCCTTCAACTGACACATATTATTAAGAATGATGTTTGTGTTATGTGTTACTGAGTTTCCCCTGTGAAGACTGCTGTGTCTCTTTAATACTCTTGGTAGTATTCGAGAATCTGCGGCAGGTACTTTTGAGTGCTTTTAGGAAGTGATTACACACTCTTTGTTTCTAATTTTGAAAGCTTAGGTGGTTGTAGTTGGAATTTACTTTGGGCTGCAACCAGCTCCCAAATAAAGACATGGAGACTTAGTAATAAGTATGAATGCTCAGCCTTACGTTAGGCTTGTCTCCCTAGCTCTCTTAATTTAACTGATTCTATTCATCTACATTTTGCATTGGCGGCTTTTGAAACTCTCTTTCATTCTGTGTGTCCTACTTTTCTGATTCCTTCGTGTCTGGCTGGCTGGCCGGCCCCTGTCAAGCCCTTGTGTCTCTTTTTCTTTCTTCCTTCAAACCTAAATTCCTCCTCCAACTTACTCTCCATGCCCAGAAATTACACCTATACCACCTGCTCACTATTGGCCATTCAACTTTTTATTTATTAGACAATCAGGTAGGTGCCTCAGGCAAGCAAGATAAAACATATCTTTATATAATTAAGCAAATGCAACACATCTTTACATAGTTAAACACATACTGTGCATCTTTATATAGTTGAACAAATATTCCTTGTTTTTAAAATGTAAAAAAAATGATACAGAAAAAATACTGAGATTGACAGTACATCCTATATCCCACATGTAACTGCTCTGAACAGAAGCTGTGCATACTGTGTTGTGGCATGTGTGCATATATGCCTTGTCATATAAAAAGACAGTATGCTATCAAGAGCAGTGTGAGTACTGAGTGCAGTTTGCCTATGTTTAAATTCTCCTTTAACCTTGTTAATCTTGTCATCTTCAATCCATTCATCTGTAAAAGGAGAAATAGTACTAGTTAGCAAAGCTGTACACAAAGATTGTTATGAGATTAAGATAAAGCATACCCAACATATTGAGGTAATGTACTAGCTTGCCTTCTATTGCTGCGATCAAATATTCTTTCCAAATGCAACTTGAGGGCAAAGCATTTTTGGCTTGTACTTCCATGCCACAATCAGGACAAACCTAGAGGCAGGAACTGACACAGGCTTGCTCTCCATGCTCTGCCTGCTTCTTTATACAACCTAGAACCCTCCCTTCTGAGGGATGGTGCCATCTGCATTGGCCTGAGTCCTCCCACATCAATCACTAGCTAAGAAAATGCCTCATAGACTTACCTACAGGCCAGTCTGATGGAGGAGGAGGAGGCATTTTCTCAATTGAAGTTCCCTCTTCCCAGATAACTCAAGCTGTACCAACTTGACAAACAAACCAGCACAGGTAGAGGATGGTGAAGAAATATAATCTGCCCCTTTGCTGTTTTCCAAAATGTGCTTCATATCCTTCCTACCTGATTGGTACATCTTTCTTGTTCCTTGCGAGGGCATAAAGGGGAGGGACTTGAGGACAACAGGATATCTGGAAAGGTGACCATGTTATGGTCCCTTGTGCCACACTGGCTACTGGCTCACTTCCCCTCTGTAGGACAGAGAAACAATGAGTACTGTGGTCTTGCCTGCCCATCAGAGACCTGCCACCACCTGCTTTGTAAGCATGTCAGACCAAACACACATGGCATCTCAGGTTCTGGTTGATTTCTGACCCTCTCGAAGAGGGGTCTCCTCTCCGTCTCCTGTCATTTGTCATTCCTTTTCTTTTTCTCATCGTTTGCTCTCCCCTCCAGGGTCCCCTAAACCTCCTTCCAGAATGTTCCTTACAATTCCAGCACACCAGACTTCAGCCAGCTTCCCAGGGACAGGGTTCAACTTATGTTTACAATCTTCATATAATACTTTGGAGGAATGACATGATTGTTTAAGGCTTTTGATTATTATTAAACAGCTAAAATTGTTAGGAAGTAGAATTGGTGAACTGAGCAGGTTGCATTCTGCCACTTTGAGGAAAAAGTGGCTCAGTGAGGTCTGCTCACTAGGGAGGCACTTGGCATATCCCAAAGAGGAGAGCCCAAAATGGATGAGTTGTGCAGCCCTGAAACAGTATTCAGTCACATTAGCTTTTTGGCCACTGACTAGTTAAACCTAATAGAGAAGAAAAGGGAGGCAGCTGTAAGATGGGACATGAGTAGTTTTTCCTAGGAACCTAGGCCAGAATCTGTTAGGGGCAGTTTTCCTGCCAGCATGGTCCCAAAGCCGCGTCAGCCCCAAATAACATGCAGAGACTCTGAATTAGATACACATCTCCCATCAAGAGTCCCATGAAACTAGATTCCCTGTTCCTTACGTGAGGTGTTTAATATTTACAACACTCCTCAAATATAGTATTGACCATGTTATTCTTTTCACTTTTTGAGTCATATTTGGTTTTTCTAGTTACCCTCCTAGAATGATAATTTATTATTTCAAGCAATCTTGCCTTTTATTGTGTGTGTGTCTGTGTCTGTCTGTCTGTCTACATGGCTCTGCACATATGTGCACATGCTGTGGAGGTTAGAAGCTGACACTGACTGCTTTTCTCAATCACTATTCAGTGAAGCAGTGTCTCACTTAACCTGGAGCTCACAAGTTCTGGTTAGCTTGTCCTGGAGTTTCCCCATCTCCAAGGCCCCAGAGCCACTATGCCTGCCCAATTTTATATGGGTTCTTGGGATCTGAATTCCAGTTCTCATTCTTGAACAGTGCCATAGATTTGTTTCCTGTTATTGTGGAAAACACACACACACACACACACACACACACACACTAAATAAATAAATAAAAACAAAAAACAAAACAAAAACCCTGATGAAAACAATATAGAACGAGTTTATTCGGTTCATAGTTCCAGGTTACAGCTCATCACTGGGGGAGAGTTGAGGTGGCAGCAACTTTAAACTCCTAGCCATATCACACCCACAGCCAGTGAATTAATGAGTACATACTTCTACTCTGCTCGATTTCTCCATTCTTAACAATCCAGGATCCTCTGCCCAGGAAATGGCGCCACCCATAGTAGGCTAGGTCTTCTCATTCATCAAGACCACCCTACATAACCTTACACACAGGCACTAGTCTGTTTACACAACCCCTCATTGACACTCCCTTCCCAGATGACTCTAGATTCTATCAAATAGTAATTACGACTAACATACTTGGCAAGTACTTTATCCACTGAGCTAGCTGGTCAGGCTGGTTTTGTTGTTGTTGTTGTTTTTGTTTTGTTTTGTTTTCATGGTCTGTAAATCTAGTATTTCATCAGGTTCTCATGATTAGCCTATGTAGTTTATCCTGTGGCCATCATTTACCTTATATTCCTGTCTGTAATAGTATCAGATTAGACTGTTTTGTTGATTCACACTTATTATCTACTTGTCTGTATTATCTAACTTGTCTTTATGAGTCTTTGTTTTAGAAATGAATAAGTTTATGCTTTGTCTAATTCAAATATAGGTACATTTTCTCAGTAAAGACAAAATTAAAGTGTGGTTCAGATTGGGTACAGCATTAAGTTAAATTCCTTGGAAAGAAACTGAAGCCAAACACCTTCTCAAATGAGCAGTTTGTGTTTCATCCCATTAGATGGGATCCTTGGTGAACCAAGGGCATGGTGACAGGCCTTCTATGATCCATGTGAACCTGTCCTTCTGTGTTATGGGTAGCCATTTTCTTAAATTACATTAATTTAATTCCTGTAATTTATATGACAGCTTTTATACAAAGAACCCAAAGTACCTTTGAATGTATTAGCTCATTAATGCTCTATAATAGTCCAGGGAGGTTGATGTGAGCAGACAATATTAGCTCTGTCTTACTGTCAGATGGATGGAGATTCAGAGAGGTGGGAGGACAGCCTGGGGTCACATGGCAGCCAGTGTAAGAGCTGAACAAGAGCAAGTTACTGGACTTCTCTTTCTGTGTCTAGCTCTGGAGTCTAAAGTTAAATGCATTGTCCCTTTTTGAGTACTGTACTCCACAGGCTAAAGACATACATATACTCCTTACTACATCAGCTTAAGAGCAAGCGCTAGGTTGAAGTTTTCCCTGGAAAGGATGAGGTATTAAAGCATTTTACTGTTTTTAAATTGTGTTGTTAAAATAAAAAGGAAACTCCTTAAAGCCACAAACTTTTCCAAACCCAACCAACTTTTCCAAACCAGAAAAGTGGAGTCCCCTTCCATCTAGAGTCTCAATCGTAGAGCATTGTCTTTCTATCAGGAACATGTAGGGATAGTCCAGGCATGGTGACACAGACATGTATTGACAACACTCAGGAGGTGGAGACAGGATTGTGAATTTGAGGCCATCCTGGGCTACAAAGTAAGACCTTGTTAAGGAAAAGGTGGAGGGCAGAATAAGAGAAGGAATAAATGAAAGGATGCGCTGGGCATGGGGCCAGAGTCTCTTGTTCCAGAACTCAAGACACAGGAGGATCATGGTGAGTTCTGGGTGGCATGGAAAAATCTGTTCAAAAAAATAAGCAAATAAAAAATAAAATAACACAAAGAATACTTAATCTTCAGAAAGGTTTTTGCAGGCATTCTAAAGGGGGAGGTGTGGGAGGAGTTGGGGGAGGGGTAAATGGATATTGTACAACATTCTCAAAAGAACTCATAAATTTTAAAGAAGACTGAAGTTTGTCTTGTCCTCCAGCCTTTGTGCGTGCCAGCACCATGCCTAAAGCAGTACTCAGAAACCTGAATGGTAAATATTTGCTCATGTTGGTCCCACTACCTGAATGTCATTTTCATCGTCTTTCTCCTCAGAGCTCTTGTTCATTCTTTCAAGCCTAATTCAAAAGTTCTCTCTGTTATAAAACTCTCCCTGGCCTTCCTAGGTATTCTTTCCCCCATCCTCTGTTCGGATCTCAGGTGAGCACAACTTTGAGGTCTTCTGGGCTCCTCTCTCAGTTGAGTCACTAGTGAGGTCTTTGGGAATTAATAGCCTTTCCATAAATGTCTATTTTTCTTCACCCTCTTCTTATACTTGCCTGAATGGAGTGTGTGGCTTGCCTTTACTACCTCTTCTCTGTGTGAAGGAGAGGGAATCACAGAATTAGATGAAGTTTAAGGACCATCCTTGGGAGATGTTCCATGCAAATATCTGCGATGACTGTCATTTACTTGTTAGCATTCCATCTTATCATTGTCCTACATCAGAGACATCCAGATGCATTTCCAGAATGTGATGAAGTTCTTAGATGGGAACTGAAATCTCACATCCTTTGGTTTGGCTTTGAACTTGCTGATGCTGCATAGATCACTTCCATTTTAATCCCCCTACCTTCCTTCCCCAGTCTGCCTATTGTTTCCAGGAATCTTGATTCCAGCTGTCCCTTGGGTTTTTGAATGACATTTCTCTGGCCTTTCTAGCTCTGTAGACACTCAGCTCTGCTTCTAGGATATCCACTCACTGATTCTTGTCATTTCCCCTCCCAACCTTTGACTGATAAATTTTCATTATTGGTTTTACGTGAACCTCTTCAGGGTTTCACGCTGCCTGACCCCTGTGGTCACTTAGTGATTACATGCGCCAGCTGAGGTAATTCATTCACTTTGTTTTGGTGTGAACATGTCCCATGGGGCTTGTAACTGTTGTAATCACTTGACCCTGGTGACTGGTAAATGCTTTAAACACAGTTATTTTAAATTTATAATTGTTTTCATTAAAAATCCCTTCTAGTAACATAACTGACCTTGCTGTCAGCATGGCGTTATGTGCAGGAGGAAGAAATGAAAATATTATGATGCACATAATACAGTGGTCATCAGAGATGTTTTGCAAATCATTAGCTTATTCTACACATTCTCACTTGGAGTCCTGCAAGGCAGATGAAAGGGAAGGACATAATTACAGCACTCTCCCTGTAATTCAATATGACTATTCCCACATGCAGGCCAGGCTAGCAGCCCGGGGACTGAAAGTGGCATGGATTCTGAGGTAAAGTACCAGAAGAGCCTCATGAGGTCAGGCTCATTGCCTGTGTAGACAGTACTTCTCACTAGTGAGTATGCCTGATGAATGATTTTTTTTTTTAAAAAATCCACATTGTTTTACTTCTCAATTTGAAATATTTCCAAGGGATGATCTTGTAAATTGCAAGAATACTACAGTCAACTCCCATGTGTGCTCCACATGGATTCCCCAGTGTTTTGGTACATTTATTTCTCTCTCACCCTCTCTTGTCTCAATTTCTGAATCTTCCTGTTATAAACAGACATCATGACTATACATACTTCCGTGTTAATTTGCATGAACTTGTTATATCGATCAAAGTCAAGACATACGAATTAATACAATCCCATTATCTCATTTGCACACCTTTTCCAAATATTGATGACTGTATTGCTAATGCTGGTGTGTGTGTGTGTGTGTGTGAGAGAGAGAGAGAACACATCTGTGCTGTGTACTATGTATGTGGAGGTCAGAGGACAGTGGTCCTTGTCTTCCACATTGAGACAGGACCTGTCTAGTTCACTGCTGTGCACTCCAGGGGAGCACACCATGAGTGTCTGAAGCTTCTGCTTTTCCATCTCACCACAGGACACTGGGATTCAAGATGAGCACTGCCATGCCCCATTTCTCTTTGGTTCTGAGGATGTTAACTTGGGTCCTCGTACTTCCTTATCTACTGAACCAACATCCCAGCTCCAATACTGTTCTTTATAGTAACTTTGGTTTTTATTTGCTGTGTCAGAATCCAGTTCAGAATCATGCATTGCAGTTGGCTCTAGAAATCCAACTAAATCAAAATATTGTTTCTCACCTTTTCTTATGGAAAAGACTGTTATAACAGAAAACTTGATCTATGCATTTGTTTTATAGTTTGAAATAGTAGGTTTAAGTATTTCTGGGTAGTAAATGACAAAGATGCTGTGGTTATTTTATGAATATACTTGTGTCGTTTGAACCTCCTAAATACGAAGTAATTCTTGGTCAGTAACTACAGTGGGCGCAATTTTGAGAGGTGACTGTTCTGGGTCTAATGCACAGTGTCTATGCTCCCAATTCTGCACTCTCTAGGTACAGGAAGGATGAGGGTGGGACTCAAGGCTCTGAAGACTAGGGCCAGGTATGATGGAAAGAGGCTATCCTTGTCTCATTCCTGGCTTTTGCTTTGCACTGGGCAAAGATTAGAAAACATGGATGTATTTCAGTTACCTATGTTTTTTGTCTTCCAAAGATGCTTCCTGATATCTCAATTATAAAGTTTGTGAAAATTAGTAACAAAATGTTACACAAAGTTGGAAAGAAGGCTGCCAGACTTCTTGCTGTATGTTAAATTGTGAAAATCAAAAGTCCTTGACAGTGTGTCTGGTGGTTCTGTAATCCTGAACACTCAGATACAGTGTGTGTTCCTGGCCTGGCTAAGTCTGTCCTTGTGGAAATTCGAAGATAATCTAGAGTTGTGAATCAAAAAGACAATACAAAGAAAGTCTCTCTCTCTCTCTCTCTCTCTCTCTCTCTCTCTCTCTCTCTCTCTTCTTTAAAAATAAAACTTTATTGCAGAGAACTTGCAGACAAAAAAAAAATCAGAGCAAGGTTAGCCCGACCCCAAGTCTACACATTTTAATGAATTTCTGTCCAATTAGAACAGCCATGCAAAAGCTCTAGAGCTTCACTCTGGATCTTACAGGTTTATTGAGAATCCCTGAGGAACATTCCCACTTACACTCAAATAGGGGAGAATTTGGTTCAGAACACACAGCTACATTCATATATTTCTTTTTTTTTTTTTTCCTTTTTGTTCTATGAGCAAGCAAAGGAAGCAGAGCAGAGGTAGTTTTGCACATTAGTTTAAAATGCTCTACTGTCTTTCTAATGTTATTCCTGGTCAGAGATGCTGTGGTCTAGAAATTGCCTTTGTACAAAGTGTGAAGGGTCATTATCCCTGGGGCCCTGTGAACCAGTGCTTAGTTCATGGCAGACCGTACCACTAATGCCATGGTGCGCCGAGAACTCTAGTCTTCTCTGTTAATAATGTGTCCCCAGTGAATATGCATTTTGTTTGCTGGTCCGTGACACCACATTTTTTACTGCCTCTGTTTGGTGAATGTTTTTATGCTGGCATTTGCTTTTCTCATCTTACTACCATTTGCGTGTCATTTTCATGTACAGTGTTTTGAAGCAAGGGATATTTAAAGGCATTCTGTTGTTTGTTTTTTTTTTTTTGTTTGTTTTTTTTTAAAGCATTTTAGTAGCCTATAAAGTATGTAAATTTAAAACTATATGAATTTCCTCAATCAAGATGTCTCTAATTTTAGATATTTAGGAGACATTTTGTATGCATCATTTTGGGGAAAAAATAATTGTTGATACTAGTCATATTGCTTGCATGTCTCAACTTTGTTTACATTTGCAGTTTGTATTGGAACAATATTTGCTGCATCCGGGATAAATAATTAAGCAGCTATCACATGCATTATTGATCTACCAGATTTAGATGTTGTTGTGACAAATTTCATATGCATTATGAAACTAAAGCAAACTTTTTCTCTAAGGGTTTTTAAAACTCTGCTCAAATTACAGAATTAGGGAAAAAACTGACCAACCAACCAAAGAACAAACAAATAAAAAACTCCGTTTTTATGTTTTTTTGCCTTTTCATTTCAGAATGCAGTTATATAAGTAAGCTGTGCTGTCTTTCTTCTCCTGGTTGTGTGCATGAATCTCATTTAGCTTTTGTGATTCTCTTCTGGGTTTGGAAATGGGGTAGACAGTTACTCTCTCTTGTTTTGTGGAGATGGCTATAAAGCAGAGGACCTCTGAGCTTGGATTCCTCTATAAAATACCAAGGGTAAAATGGTCTTTGTCCTAGTTTCTGACTCCATTAATGGCATTCCTCATTTGTTTTGGGTTCAGAGTACACTGAGCACTGTGCACGCACTTCCCCCTGTCACTTGAATTTGCAGCTGGTAGCAGTCAACCCATGGCTTAGAGCAGTAGTCTTTGTGGCGGTGATGGTATGGGTAATAATGGCAGTTCACTTTCAGGAACTGAAGTTTAACTAGTCTAAACTTTAGATAGAACAGGAAACCCACAAATAATAACCACATAAATAACAGGATTTTTAACCTGAAGCATGCAGAGGTATGTGCTGTGGAATGTAACTCTCACCTGGGAATGTACATATAGTTTTTAAAGTTCATTCCTGTCTTCCTAGGGCATATCATGTTTGCCATTTTGCTCTTTGGGTTTATTTCTTGGTTAATGGGGCTGCAAAGATGCCCATGAAACAATCAGACCATGGAATCCTATGTTTTTAAGATTTTAAAGTCATTACAACCATATTACATTACTATGCAACCAAGTACATCTAGTATAAGCCAGCTTGGAAAGAATTGGAAATGGTCTGAGGCAACTGTATAAGGAATGTCCGTGCACAGGTGAATACTAAGAGAGAATTCTGATTGTCAACAGTTTGAACATTGTTATTGGACACTGGGACTGTTTCAGAAGGTCTACTGACTCTCATCTAATAGTGTATATTAGATCCAAAATGACCACTTGTATACAGTCTTTATAGCTTTTCTCTATGCACTCTTCATTGCTGGCCATTATCACCTTAGTTTATAGATGTAAGCTTTTAACTTGGCCTTACCTGGGGTGCAGTTCTACGATGATGAACATGATTTTACTGCTCACAAGTCATGTGTATGAGCATGTCTTTGATTCTCATTACCAGACACAATGTAGCTCAGACTAAAACTCCATAGTGTAAGGTGTCAAGATGGAGCTTGTGGGCTGGTGACATGGCTTAGTGTGTAAATCTTTATTTCCTGCCATGCCTGATGACCTGAATTCTATCCCTGGGTCCCACATGCCAGAACGAAAAAATTGACTTCCAAAAGTTGTTCAGTTGCCCTCTGACACACACACACGGGGACACACACACGGGGACACACACACACACACACGGGGACACACACACACACACACACACACACTTTCCTCTTCACAGATAAATAAATGAAAAAGAAAAGAGAGTACCATGCATATTAAGGAGGGTCATGCCTCTCAGTCATACCTCAGATATGGTTGTCCTTGGGCACATGTGCAGACTTCCACTCCTGGAACAGGAGGAAGGAACAAGAAACTTGTTGTGGATGTCCTTGTCTTCCTTTCTTATTTCATATTTTTATCAGAGATGGAGATTCAGGACCGAGATTGCCCCTGCCCTTCAGAGGTCTTTCCTTTCTCATTAATAATCTTTCCATCACCCATAGAGTGTGAAAAACCTACCGACTGGGCAAGGGCACACCCCATGCATACAGGTTCATCTTCCAGCAGGGTTCCTGTCACTTCAGACTTGTAAAATCTGGAGTTTCTGCTGTAGCTGCTTCATTGAACATCAAACATGCAGTGCATAGCATCCATCTTCAAAATTGAGCAGCACACCTTGGTTCTACTTTAGCCTATGCATGTATTTGACTCCATCCTTTTAGGGAAAAATGGTGCTTATAGTATTAGGAAAATATGCCTGGTATTCATAATACTGTTTTCTTATGCTCCAGTGTTGAACCCTACTTCCCCAGGCAGCAGGAATAATGCTTTTGGGGTTGAAGATGAGCTATCTGAAAGAGAAGGTAGGAGGGTGGGCAGAAGGGGGTGGGTCACGGCAGCTCAAGAAGTGAGGAGGGGGCATGCACTGCAAATTTTAGTATAATGCATAATGTTGAAAGACATTTTATCCTATCATAAAGATTAGTAGGCTGTGTAATTCAATTTAAAATTGGTCGGCGTGTCCTGACTATTATAAAGCTCTTCTTTTTTGTTTTATCACCATTGCATTATTTCATGTCGTTGAAATCATACAGAATCTCCTTCCGTGGTCCCACCTCTTGGAGAAATTGTTGATGAACGTTAGAGATTACCTTAAAATGAGTTAAGAAAATGCTTGCTCAATTGAATGCCTCCTTTTTGTTTTGTTTTGTTTTGTTTTGTTTTGTTGTTGTTGTTGTTGTTTTTCCCCCTTTTCTCTCTCCTTTAAATGTAAAATGAATTTCTTCTGAGCAAGCAACCATTAAGAGTGAATTTTTTTAAAGGCATTTGCAGGACACAGGGCTTGGTTTTCAGAATTCCAGCGTTAGCACTCATCTCCAGTATTGTTAGCATTACTATGCTATTGGAAATCCAAATGCAGTAACTTATGTTAATGCAAAACTGACAGACCCACGTCTGGTGGCAATTACCCATACTTGGGGATTAATAAATGTGCTTTGGATTGCTATCTTGATTTTCTTTATTGCAAGAAAAATGGTCTGCTTCCTAGGCCGTGCTTCATGCTTCTTACTAGCATCCTTGATGACTTGTTAGCCAACTGCTTTGGAGCCAGTGTTTCATGAGCTCTTCTCAGTTAAGCATTCTTATTAGAGAAATGCCAAACCCATCTCCCCCCACCTACCTTAAATGAAATTCAGCAAGCAGTGGTGATGAGACTGGATGCAACAGAAGAGGGTTTGGAAATAGGAGCAGACACTACTTTCTCTTCACATTCTCACAACCTTTCCTTTTCTAGTAGGGAGAGATCTGAACCCACTTTTTCATGCCTGTAGATGACTTCAGAGAAATATTGCGGAGTCCATCCCATTGGCTAACTGCCTCACTTTGTTGAGAAGTAGCCTCATCTGCATCCAGACTCAGTAGAAGAGATGTTGTGATTGATTAGCAATACGCACCATGCTATAGGACAGGGGCGCGATTACTCACATACTATGCCTTTACTATGTCTGGTTTAATGTCATTCATCTTAGGTCATATGATGTTAATGATCTCTGACTGGAATAGATAAAAGTTGACAAGCTGAAAAGGTATGTCTGCTTTTTTAATTTTTTTTCTACTTCTTCTCAGAAGGTTCCTGAAGTAGCTGCAAATTTGGCTTAGCGAGATTGTTAAATCTCCTTGACACAGTAATGCATTCATGCACATCGTGTCCCATGTCTATTGGAGGTTCTCAGCATGTCTGTGAGGTAAATCAAGACTAGTGAATAAATAAGGCTGCCAAGAAGATGAGAAAAATAATACAGCTTCTCTGACAGAATATAGGTAGCAAATTAACTCTGGTTTATGATCCTAAATATTTAGGTAATTAAGGTTGTAACCAGTCTGATGGGGATTGGCTTTGGAAGCGCTTTGAATCTCTATTTAGTCAGGCAACCATAGAGCTGGAGAAACTAGTCAGTTTAATTTACCCTGTTAGACTTTCCACATTTTGCACAGCTCAGTATTCTGTGGTTTCTTGCTACAATTCCCTAAACTTTTCTATTCATTATGATCTCTTAGGCAGGTGGTTCAAAATTCTGACTTCTTAAGACTAGTTTCGATTTGTTAAATCACACTCTCTCCTCTGGAGTCCTAAAAATTGGAGCTGCAATGGGATTTCCCTTGCTAGTTCATGTGGCTTGATCATGGCCATGTGATCTTTCAAGCTGTGGATGAATTCTGCATCCTCTCCTTGTTATTAACCAGGCTGTTCTCTTCTGTACTCTTCTTTGTGACCTCTGGGGACTTCACTTACCTTGTCTGTAAAACAGGCAGAAGTCATTGCTTTAAAAGTTTGTTACTGAGATTAATCAGTATACTCTGCAAAGAGTTTTGGGTGGTGCCTGGTGGAGGGTAGGTGTTGTATATGTTGGCTCTTAACTTCATAATTGCCATCCTCATTTGATTTCATTTACAGGGACTCAATATCTTGCCAAAGGTAGAATATCAAACCAGAATCTAACCAGGCTTTTGCAGTGAAGGCTAGAAGATCGACAAGAAAGTGTTTGATTGAAATACTATTAACTGAGTATATGGAAGTGTAAGTCAGGTAGGAAGCTTTTGACATAAGCAATAAGAGATTAATTGTCCCACATAACAAATCTGCAAAGAAGCATTTTTTGAGGATCTGGCAAACCAGGGTTTTGGTGTTATACGGAAATCAGGTTATTTCTTTCCATTTTTTTCTCACCAGTCCTCATGTGTTGACTTTGTACCAAAGGATGGAGACTGGCTGACAAATTTCCACATAGCCTAACATGAAAGGAGTTTGGTGAAGGAAAAGCTATTCACTTTCATTGGTTTCATTGTGTAGGTGATGGGTATCTTCAGAACCCTTGAGTAGACTTCCCCTGTGTCTCCTTGAACAACACATGTACTCTGTAGACAACCACTGATGACTGAGGTAGACGTAATAACTAATCAAGATCCACAAGCCAGGATCTAACCCCAATTCTACCTTTCCTGACTATGTGGATTCCTAGAGAAAGATGCAAACATGGTCAAAACTGGGAGGGCTGTGATGTGATGGATTCTAGTAGCCTGTGACCAGTGTGTTTCATTTGTCTATAAATGCCTTTGGGTAACATCTTCAAGAAAGTACCTGCTCTTTTCCTAAAATGAAGCCCATTTGGTGTAACTTCCTGTGATTTATTATCCTGGCATGGCCTAGCTTGGCCATTGCAGCCTTGGGTGACATTTTAAAATGCATACCTGATTACCTTGTTCTGTCTTTTTTAAAAAAGCATTTATTTATTTGGGGATGCATGCTTGTGTGTGTATGCCATGCACATGGAGGATAGAGGACATGCTCTGAGAATTGGTTCTCTCCAAGTGGATTCCAAAGATGAAACTCATATTGTCAGGCTTGGCAGCAAGAGCCTTTTACCAGCTGAGCCCTTCCTATCTTACTCTTGCTTTCCTTTCTATCTTTTCTTCCTTTATTCTGTTTCACCTCTTTTCAGTACCATAGACAATCCATAGGACAATCTCCTGATGGACAGTGGGTGAGGTTTTTCCAATACAAATGTGTCCAGAGGGCAGGTAGTGAGGTTGGCCTCTAAAGATCCCAAAGGCAGAACCCATCTTTGAGTATCATTAGATGGCTTTCTTATTGGAGATGCTTAACCCTTCTTTTGCCAATCTGATATTGTCATGCTGAGATTCCTGAAGACAACTTAGGAGGCATCCTTTTAATAATTCAAGTTAATTTCTTTGTTGCCATCACTGATCATCAAGTGATAGAAAGACAGGTTTGTTTGAAACCAGAACCCATTGGTACAGGGTGGTAAGCATCTTTTGTCACGCTTGCTGAGAGAGAAAGAGAGAGAGAGAGAGAGAGAGAGAGAGAGAGAGAGAGAGAGAGAGAGAGAGAGAGAGAGAGCTGTCTCAGCTCTCCTCACTGCTCCCTTCCAGCTGTTTGAGCCCATCCCCTTTGGAAGTGAACTGTACAGCACTGACTGGATGGATGACTCCCTCTGCCTATGAATTAAAATGACCACAGGGCTAGAGGCTTTTCTTCCAGCCCTTCCCCAGGGCACTTTTAGCCACAGATCTTATCTAATCGCTACAAGAAAGTGGAAGTGCAGATAGAGAATGTTTTCCCTTAAGGTCATGGCCCACTCAGGTCTGGAAAATCAGAATCTCCTCAACTGGAGACTGGAATCTGACCTAAAAGGAGCAAGGGGGAAACAAAGATTCCTTACGTAATTCTGCAGACCAGAAGATTTAGGAGGAACTGGATAAAGAGGCTGTGGATGGAGATCTATACAATGCTAAACAGTTTGTACAGTTCAGCTCCTAGGGTAGTGCTTTCTCAACTGTGTTCCAAGGACTTTAAGAGAGAGGAATTGGTATGGACCTCAGGCCAGAACCTCACCCATTTTCCCATCTGCAACCTCTTTCAACCACAGCAAACTATTTTTAATTTTTTCTTTAAGTTTCCTACTGAATTTTTCGTTGAACAAAATTTTCCCAGAATTTTTCCCAGAATCCTCTCTTGTGCTCCACCATCCTAACGAAAGTGATCTGGGGCAAAACACAGGCTTGAGCAACCTCTAAGTTCTATTACTATGTTGTCTTTGAACTAAGAGAAGAGTTCCATCAAGCCCCCCCCCCCCAGTGTCTGGGCTTTCAGGAAGTGGCTGTGGGAAGTCTCTGATGGACAAGTGGAATGACTGGACACGAACCCTGAGCCAGGGGATAGCCCTGGAGCTCATGAGGACCCAGTGTCAGCACTGGCCTCACAGGGCCTGACAGTGCTGCACATCAGATGTCCTCTTACTTCACCCCGTGTTGTGACAGCCTCAAAGGTAGAACTTAGGAAATGAAGTGCTGTTCAAGTGGGCAACAACTAACTTTCAGGGCATGCACGCGGCTCAGCCTCACCTTGAGTATCTTGCTTCCTCACAGTTGTCTCAATAATAGAGCCTTACTGCGCTGTTCTCGCTAAGGCAGAAAGCAGAATAAACACATTTTTAGAAATAAGTTTGAATATAAGGGCAGGCTTTTGAAATCCAGCTGACGAACCATAGAGGAGTGTTTTTATGAAAACAGATCTTAAAGAAGCTTAAATGCCTGAGGTACTGTTTTAACATCTCTTCTGTATGTGGATGGTGTGCTTCCTGCCCCACTGCGTTATGCCACACAGGACTAGGGGCACCGGTATTTTGTGAATCTGCTAAGAGGATGAGCAGACAAAAGAAAGTATGTTGATTGATTTCCTTCACAGGGCTCTTACTTGATTGTCAAATCTCAGTAATTTCCCATATACTGGTTCATATAACTTGATGACTTCTTTCCGGGCATGGGCACAAACCTCTCATATATAAGAGGATCTGTTTATTTCTCTGTGTCTGTTTGCCCCACCTGAGCATAAGTCCAATGAGGACAGACATACTTTGTCATTTTCCTTAACATTCTTCCTAGCCATCACTAAACACACTACCTGTCAAATCCTAAAGCCCCAGGGAATGTTAGTTGAATGCTGTAGCAAGATTGAGATTGTTCCTTAAACATGAAGAGACCCTGTTTAATTATAAAATTTCATCTTGACTTTCACAAGGGTCTGGGGTCTCATGGTATTTAATGGGATCTAGTTAGGTTTCCTTTCTAAAAAGTGGCTAGATTTGAAAAGTAGGTGTATACCTGACTTTGCAAGAGCCTTTGCATAAACTAAATAGAAACAAGAACAAGGGAAGTAGGTAGGGGTAAGGAGTTGGGTGCTACTGAACAAAAATTCCTGCTTGGGCTTGGATCCCAGCACCCAGGTAAGAGTCAAGCATGGAGGAGCATGGCTGCAATCCTAGTGCTCTCAGGTAGAGCTGTGTGACTCCGAGGTTTCCAAGCCCATCAGTCTAGCCAACCAGTGAGCTCAAGCTTCATTGAGAGACTCTGTCTCAAAAAATATGATGAGAGTGTCACAGGAACACAGCAGTGTTACCCTGTTACCCTTCACACGCAGGGAAGCAACATACCTGTACATTGGAACATAAACAGAGCCACAAAAAGGAAGCAAAAGGAGACTTCAATCACAAAATGAGAGCATCTGAGAATTAGAGTTGAAAATGAAATGGTTCTCAACAGAATTAAAAAGCAAGAAATAGTCTAATGCAAAGTACTGATCTCCAGTCACACTGGAGGTTTTGAATGGCTTTGAGATAAGTGTTAAAATGTCAAGTGTTTAAGTTAGAGACTGCAAATAGAAACCCTTTTCTTCCTTCAGAGTACCTGATTGTCTAACACACTAAAGGAATTCAGTTTAAAATAAAAATAAACGTTTATGATCAAAACACATTGTATGAAACTTGAAAATCTCCAAGAATGAATAAAAATAAATAATTAAATGTAGCTTATTTTCTGGCCTCCATTTCCAACATTTAAGAGCCCATAATCTTGGCCATTGTTCAAGGAGGAAATTCAGTTCTTTATGAGGAGAATAATCTCAGTTTAACAACACTAAAGGCTGGTGTGTTAGAACCATGTGGAAATGAAACTATCATCACAGTAAGATACACGTTATAAGATAACAATCTAGGAGTATTTATCCTCCCAAACTTTGACAAACCACTTTGTTCTTCAAGGGGAAGTAAGGGTGCCTTATTGGTTGAGTGTAATTGAATGTAGTTCATTAGCTATTGATACATAAAAGAAAAAATTGAGATGCTAATATCCTAGCATTGATATTCTAGATTTTATTAAGGATGTTTCATTAATTGTACTAGAAAAAGAAGTAAAATTTGGAAGAACTGTGGCTGCATCAGGGAGGAAGTTTCTGATACTTTACCTCATTCTGATCTAAACTCACATTAAAATGGCTAAGCAGATGCCTTCTATGAAAGAAAATGTCTATGAACTATAGTAGAAGGGATTCAAAGAGAATGGTGGAGTAGTCAGTCAAACTATCAGTACTGTGACTCAGACTTGGGAGAAGGAGATTAAAGGAGGAGACTTACTTTAGTTCCTGATTTCCAAGGTTTCAGTCCATTATCTTACAGCTCTGTCACCTTGAGTGTGAGCCAGGTACAATGTCAGGGCAGTAAGAGCATTTAGAGGAGGAAGATTGTTCAACTCATGGTGTCCTGGGAGCAGAAGACAAGAAAGGAAGCAGTAGGGACAAGATATAGCTTTCCAGGACAAATCCCAGGGAGCCTCTCCCAACTATGTCCTATCTCTCAATAATAGCACCTTACTGTGACTCCATTAAGAGATTAACCCATTTATCAGGTCAGTGACTAGAGGAGCCAATCATTTACCAAAGGCCCACCAGTTGGCAACCAAGTCTCTAATGTCTGAGCCTTTGGGAGATAACTTAGATTCAAATAAAAATGAATAGAATATCTCAAGAATGAAATCTGAGAAATCAGTATAGGAGAGGACAATTTGTTCTGTATGCCTTGTATATTATTTCATGTTATCTACAGAAAGTGATGGATTTCAAATTTAGGAATTCACCTTTATGGTTCTAGAATGATCATATTCTTCAGAAAAGCCTCTCAGTTCATCCCAACTGAAATCTTCTGATCTGTAACGCAAGCCACAAGAATTGTCTCGAACTCAAACTTCCCCCTACCCCTGTGTGACTCAGTGGAGGAGGGGAGGATTGGTCTTCAGAATTAGGCATCCCCTGCTGTAACTGGTTAAACTTAGTGGAGCCGTGTAGTCTTGGAAGGTTTCAGTTTCCCATTCCATGGAAGGAAGGACTGATCGCTGAGATCTCTGCATGTTTGGAATTCAGTCAGCCTGGTCTCAGAGAAGAGGTCAGCAGCGCCCTGCTGCCTTAAGTTTTCTGTTGGAAGCAAAAGGAGAGAGCTGGGCCTGCACATAAATTAGCACAAATTCTTTCATCTGACCCAGTGGCTTGGGGGCCTGAGAAGATGCGTACACATGTCCTGGATGGGCCCAGGCAGTGGGTCATTTATAAAGAGTGGCCTCTACAAACCCAGCTGTCAAAACAGCAGTGATTTGCCTGAGAGGCCTAGAGGTGAAAACATCCAGATGAAGAGATGCAGTGAAGATAGACAACTCCCCTCAAATGATAATGGCTACCCTATTTACTCAATCTATTGATCCCAAATCAGAGGATGGGAACAGAGGCATTTGTTCATCTGTTCACTTGTTCACTCATTCAAGAAAGTCCAGTCAACCACCCTGATTCTCTTGGCTTCCCTTTTACCCCCAAAAAGGTCCACCTGATAACACACTTTCAAAATCAGATTTAGCTGACGAGATGGCTGCAACAGCAAAGAACTTGTTGTGCAAGCATGAGGACCTTGGTTTAGATCCCCAGCACCCACGGAAAAGCTGTGGCAGCATGTGGTGTCCTTGTGATCCTATCATTACTGGGAGTGGCAGGAATGGAGGACAGATAATGTGAGCTTCCTGGTCAGGCAGCCTATCCAGGCAGTGATCTGTGAATTGAATGAGAGACGTGGATCCAATAAATAAATAAGTTGGAAAGCAACAGAGGCAGACACTGGTTGTTGACTTCTGACTTCCACTAGTGTATGCATATATACAAAATGGCTGTGGATACATATAAACATGTACACACCTGCCACATACACAAAGGTTTACCTGGGTGTGGCGGCACAAGTGCAATCCTTGCACCTGGCAGGCTGAAGGAGGAAGGTGATGTCTTAAAGGCCAGCCTGATCTACATGCTGAGACCGTTTCAAGTAAAAAAAAAGAAGGGTTTTGTTTCTGTGTCACAAATGAATTGTATTTCTCAGGATTACACACACACACACACACACACACACACAAATTGGTGGCATTCTAGAGTGAAGTATAAGTAGTATTTTTAATAATTTAAGGCCATGTTGAGTATAAAATTGAGGTACAAACGTGTTGTATCCAGATGATTCCTAGTCAGGATAGAATTATTCTTTACTTATTCATTCTTCCTTCACTTGATAGATAGTTACTGAGGCCTTCTGGGAATACAGAAACCTCCAAGTCCATAGTGAGTGGGTTTTCGTACAGCAATACTTATTCCGTGAAATGAAAGCTCCTGAGTTGAGAGTTCAAAAGATGAGTCGAGGAATGGCTGGTCATGGCCAAATCAGGGTAAAGGCCTCCTCATGTGAATTTGGGAGGGACAGTTTGGCCCATCACCGAAAGGAGCCAAAATCTGGGAGACTGTCATACTTCCTAAGGAGAGCATGTAGGGAGAGGGTAGAGATGCATGTAGTAAGGGGCAGAACGTGTTATGTGTTGTGAGAAACAATTTAAGGCAAAGGCAGGGTGCATTCATTTCAGAACGAGCACCACCCTGTTTTGTGTTCATTGAACTGGATCAGTGGGAGCTGCACTCAGTAGACCGCACACCTACAATACTTACATTCCTTAAAATACTGTGAATTATGTAAAGAAGAGATTTAAAGAACACCTTCTCTCTTATGCATCCTACTTAGGACAAGGCATGGGTTCCAGAAGACACCATGGGAACTTTCCTCTTTAGCTGTTGCTTAAGCTGTTGGCAGCTGGGTCCCCAAGATGCTAGGAAACAATGAGAACCAAAGAAAACAGGGACCTTACAGAGCTCTACAAACTCCATGTCTAGAAACACTGGGCCTTGGGAGACATGACAAACTTTTCTAGAAATACTCTACTGCTTATGAATACCCATTGTGTAACTTCGGAAGGGAGCCGTAGCACAGACTGCATCTAAGGAACAGTGTGCCAATGGAACCAAAGTTCATTGGTGGACGTCTCCTTATTAACTCTGATTGCATGCAGTTCCTACTTGTAAGTAATTGGTGCAATTGAGAGATGAGGCAGAGAAACCCTGGGAGAGGAAATAAATGCAGTCTCCATCTTCCCTATCTTACCACTGTCACCATTGATCAAAATAAGCTCTCCTGCGGGGTTTCCTTGTGAATTTTATCCTTGCAGTGCTTCATTACAATTTTGAGTTACAAAAGGGGAAAAGTCAATTTTATTGGACCCTAAATTTTACTCAAAGCAACTTCCTGTCCAGAGTGCAAATTATTAAAATTGACGTAGGATGTGTGTGCGAGGTAATATCCCCTTTTGTAGGCCTCTCTCTAAATTTCAAGATACTCTGCAGAGTGGATTAGATTTACAGGGTGTGGGGACTCTGAAAAGAAAATAGAATTGTGTATTGATGCCTTCAGAAATATTATTTGATGGCAATAAAATATTCCCCGAAATTCCCTTCAGAGGGGAGAAAATGGAGTTTGTTTTCCATAATTGCATTTTCCAGCATTTGCTCTCACACTTTCCAATATAAGCCAATTGCAACCTGTGATTTGGTTTTGCTTATTGGCAAAAGTACCATGTAAATTGATCTGTGATGCATTTAAAGAAGATGCCTTGAAAGTTTGGAAATTGAGATGGCTTTTTCTGATTAGATTTCAAGAGTATTAGGGTTCATTTCTATATTTTAGTCTAATGTAATATTAGCCAAATATGTTCTTTTTCAATTTAGTTTTAATCAAGTTCTAGAAGACCATTTTCATCTTGCCCCAGTGGTGCTGTTAAGGAAGAGATTTTATTTCTGCTGTCAGCTCTCCACTCTGACTTCTGCAGCCCAGCCCCAAGGAAGCCCTGTGTTGAAACCCCACATTCACAGGCTCCGGTGTTATTTGCACACACAAGAACAGCAATGATTTCAAAAGGATTTTTTAAATTTCTATTTGCGAGGTTAAGGAGGAGGGAATTTAAAAGGCCTCTAAAATAGTTATTTCTCTTAAAAGATATGGCCTTTATGCCTTGTGTTATTTTTATTTAATTTGGTCTTCACCATGCTTAATGATGTAAAATGCAAACACACGGGATTTGCATTTGTTCCCCTAATTATTCAGTAGAATAATTGCCACTTATTTTATAATCATCGCTGGGAGGAACACCTTCCTCTTACTCGCTTTTGAAAGGCTTTGTGAGGGAAAAGATCCAACATATTTGTCAGCTCATCATAGAGCCTTGTCATAGGCACTTCTCTGTTAATAAAGAAATTTACTGAGCACCATCTTAAAGGAAGGAAGAGGAGAGACTGGCTGCTTGTCTCAAATGAAGTTACAACGCAAAACGAAATGTAGCACAGAATCATAAGACTAGTCGTTATCTTTTGTGTCGGGAATTGTATCCAATCTTTGCTGATTTGGTTAATTTCCATGCTCACTTTGTAGGGTAGATTCCATCATTTTCCTTCTGATGGGTAATATTAGGGTAAATAGCATGCTTTCAATTTGAAGGAAATAAGCGATGGCACTGGGCACTTGATCTGGGGTCTGTGTGTTGCGACGCCTGTCCTATTCCCTCCATGCCTTACATTCATATTCTCCACCCTCCTTCGGGATATAAACACACAAACAGCCACTGAGATGATGTCTGACAATGTCTTTACCAGTTTGTCTTGTTGCTGTCTTATGAAATCGTGATTTGGATCCACCTTTCTTTAGTGGAAGGAAATAGCTTGAAGGGTCTTTAGAAGACATCCCATTCAAATCAGATTTGTTGCATGCTGTTCTGTTCTAAATTGTTCTAAACCAGGCAAGGCCCTTGCCTGCAAGGAAACAATTGGATAAAATAAACAGTGGAATACACTGCCTTTGACTGCTGTTGTCCAGACAGATGGTGGCTTATAGGATTGAGTGATTCTCAGTCAGACAGATAACACTATAGCCAGGAAACACAATAGCTTCACATGTACCACATAACATGTTGGTCTGAGTGGCAACTTAGAGATACTCAGTTGAGAAGAAGGAGGTGTTGGCCATTATGTTTATTACCTCATGGTGTCTGCACATACATATGAGCGTGTGTGTGTGCGTGCGTGTGTGTAAATCATGTTGTAACAGAGTTATGGCTGAGATAGGAATGCATATAAACAAGAAATTGCTGGGGATACAAACAGCATCTCTGAGATGTCTTCATGGTCTCTGAAATACAGTGAGCACTAATGGCTGCACGCTTATAGTTTTCTGCTTCTCAGTTCTGCCACTATTTGTTGGTGAATTGGTGGCTCAGATCAAGACAGCATCTTGGGGCAGTAGGGTGATGGGGTAGACTTCTGTGTCTTTTGGGTGGAACAATGCCTGTGGTATCTCTGGTACCTTAGCAGTCTCATTGTGAAGGAGGCTGAAGATGAGGGGGCTTTTCTGCTGACTTTGTACGCTCCCATAATTCCTGCAGTGGACTGTCAGGCCTTCTCTCAGCATTCCTTCATTCTCCTGGGATTCTAGCTCGGCCCTGACATTATTGTAATCTAGTTTTCTGTGTTTAATATTTCTTAGACTTGGTTTCCCATTGCAAGCATGGAAGAAACCCTAATGCATGAGTTTCAGAGGAGAAGGTAGCAGTGTGAACCTGCTGTGTGGCTCCATCAGCAAGTGTGAGTATTCACGCGAGAGCTGTCAGGACTTGTGGAAATTAATGGAGCCTGACCGGGGACAGACTGAGGTCAGAGGCAGAGCTTGCCCTCACTGAATGTTTCTGGTGGCTTTGCAGCTGAGGCAAGTAAGAGCCAATGTGGAGCCAAGAGGGATTCTTAGAGGTCTGTACATCCATTTAACGTGTAGGCAATGGACACCAGGAGCCAGTCTTTTCTAGGCACAAGGTGGCCTCTCTCCTTGAAGCTCATAGTGCTCCCTTCTTCCTTCAGGCTGGACTTAGCCTTCATTGCAATCCTCACCCATCCGGAAATCACCAAGCGAGGAACTGAGAGGAGAGGTCTCCCTAGGCAGCCCCCCGAGCCTCGTTCCTCCCCGAGCCTCGTTCCTTCAGCCTCCTAGCCACTGCTGTTCTTTTATTCTCCTTTCATCCTCCTCTAGAATCTTCTGCTTGATCAGTTTTGTGGCTTGAGTTTTCCTGACTCATTCATCAGTAGGATAGTCTTAAGGGCTTTGAACACTTTCTGTGGTACTCCTGGAACCAGCATATTAAAAAGATAGTACTAATTCTAATCGGGGAGACTTTCCTCTTCTTCTCTGTCTTCAAAGTGTCACAGGGTCTCTCACACAACTGCTGTCGGGGACTGGTGTTCTGAAATATCCCATCCCTGTCACTGCTGCAGGAGTGCTGAAGGTTTCAGGGATGTTGTCCGATTGCAGCCCATCAGTATCTCTCATTGGGTTTAGAAACAATCCAGTGATGATTGTAGTATATTTAGTATTAGTTGGGTCCTTCTTGATCCTACAAAGTGAGGATGCTACCCAGCACGTTAAAACAAAGGTGAGTCTGGACGCTGTGCTTCGGAGTCTGCTTTCCCTGGCCCCTGGGAGCCATAGCATGCCCTCCTATTCTGACCTCACCTCTCTGTTTCATCTCTTCTTGCCACGGAGTAAGCTTTACTTACTGGCAGTCTTATGACACTGATAGCCTTGGTTTCTTCACACGTTTTCAAAATCTCTAATTTAGGAGAATGGAGAGGGGTGTACATAGGAATCAGAGATCTTAAACGTTGCTGCAGAACTAGGCTTTCTTTTACAGATGAAGCCTAGAGAGCCATGTTGGCTTTGGATGCTTTCTGTGTTGTGCGCTTCTCCATGGCTTTAGCAGACAAAATTAAGAGACACAATCAATTAGCCTTATTTACCAGTTTCTTGATTTAAAATATAGGCCATGGGGAAGGTGGTTTTGTCATTAGCCACGAACTAATGAACCATTTTGGTAGCCCCATTTTCCATAATCCCTACCCAGGAAGAATGAAAAGTGTCAGGCACGCCCATGTGGAAGGCAGATGCCCTGGAAAAGCGAATTGTTGGAATACCTTCTGTAATGATATATAGCAGAAAAATAGGCTGCAGTTATATGATACTTAATTTGGGGGCACATTAAAGGAGTGGAACAAGCTACCCTGGGAATCCTATTTATCCAGAGCAGCACTTGTATATGGTCATTTAAAAATGATGCTCCAGTGTACTGTTTCTGACTACTATCTATTAATTTCCCAGCTACTTCAGTTCACAGGACTAGCCTGTCCCTCCCCAGCGCCTATAGGTGTCCATTTTATCACCTTGGACTTCTTTTCTCCTGTCCAAGCTTTGTCCTACTTCTCATAATAAAGCCAGCACATTAATTCTGGGACCTCACATAAAGTTTCCCTTCTTTCTCATTGCCTTCCATGCCCTTCCCTCCCCTCCCTTCTCCCCTCCTTCTTCCCTTCCTTTCTCCCCTCCCCCTTCCCTTCCCTTCTCCTGTCCCCCTCACTTCCCTTCCCTTCTCCTCCCCTCTCCTCCTTCCTCCCCTTCCCTCCCCTTCTCTTCCTGTGAAGGCTCTCAGCTTCTCCTGGGAGATAGTGGGCAAGAAAGTTATGCCCCACAGCTGCAGTAGAGTTTAGGGAATGCCTCAAGTGAGCCAAGATATGTGTTGTCATAGCACGAGGCTGACACTGCTCCTTGTGTCTCATGCAAGAGAATCCCATGACATAGCCAGAGAAACATCTAGAATGGAGAATTCTATTTCATGGTACAAATGAAAAGGGATGCACAGTCTAGAACTAGAGAAAAGATCACCATGGTTAAGGAGGTGACACAGGGTCTCACATGTCCTAGGAGCCTTAGCCAGATGTTTTCAGGTTCTAACAAACTGGGCCTTATATGATGAACATTTTAGCTTGGAAGGGAAGATCTAGATTCTAGTCCCACTTGTGCTATGCTTGTACATGGCAACTGCATGGTAAAGAGCAGCAAACAGCAGCATCTTCCTAGTACCAGGTTTCTGTATCCATAAAATGGAGTTGGGGGAATCGCATTGTTATTTTTTTTTTAATTTTTTAAAATTTTAAAATCATTCTTAAAAAGCTTTTTTCAAGTGTAGCCTTTCCTCATATTGCAAGTTCAAAGAACACAGAGCTGTTCTGGTAAACCTGGGAGCAAGTCCCTCCCCTCAGCCCTATGCTTTTTCTTTTCTTTTTTCTTTTGGTGTTTTTCAAAACAGGATTTCTCTGTGTAGCTTTGGAGCCTGTCCTGGAACTCACTCTGTAGACCAGGCTGGCCTCAAACGAGAGAGAGAGAGAGAGAGAGAGAGAGAGAGAGAGAGAGAGAGAGAGAGAGAGAGAGAGAGAGAGAAGATCTGCCTATCTCTGCCTCCTGAGTGCTTGGATTAAAGTGCCAAGGCACACCAGTCTGAGGTCTCCTTAGAGCTAGAGCAAGATGTAGAAGAAAATCACATTCTCCTGCCTCCATGTTATGACTGGCTGGAGACACTGAGTCCAGAGATGCTGTGAGCAAGGACATGGTCCTTTGTTTACTTTAGAATGAGGACCTACACCTGACATGCACATAGCTAAAGATGTCTGCTTGCACTGGGTGCTGCTGATACCTTGTTCTTTGCTACACACACATACACACACACACACACACACACACACACACACACACACACACACACACAAAGGGCACCCACTGGGCTCTAGGAAGAAACCAGAGACATTTCATGGGAGTAGAAACTGACAAGAGGAATGGAATCTGGACAGCCTTCATATTACTCCTTTGTGAACAATAGACCAAGACAGGGGCTCCTGGACAAGAGGAGTCACATGTTTAGATGATTCTGTGGAAGGTCTGCCTTATACCACTGGCCACAAGCTGGAGGCTACCATGCTTCCTATCTTTACCTTTATCCCTGTTGCCTTGTTGGTTCTGATAACACTCATATTGACAGATTCTGCAGAATTTCCAGAGGTTTCTTTTCCATTGTCTGTTACGATTCTTTGAGGGTAATAGTGTTGTGTGTGGCATCAGGGAGTGATGAGATCTGTGAATGAAATAATTGCTTCTTGGATAGCAGTGTGTGTGTGTGTGTGGGGAGGGTATTCTCCATCATCATTACAAAGCACAGCCCGGCTAATGTCTTCTGGATGACCAAAGTGTCAGAAATTGCTTAGGATCCTGTTTAATCCCTCTAAAGATTTTCTGTCACACTATCACTTTTTCCTACTTGTATTTGAAGAAAGTATAGTTTGAAAGGTGTGGACTGGAACTTAGCTCATAGATGAGATGTTGAAGTCATAATAGGACACTTTATGAAAACTTAAACTTGGAAGAAAAATATAGCATTGAGTCACATTTTGCCATAGTCTGGTATGCCAAGCCTACTTTCTAGAATCTAAGAAGCTTTTGCCAACCCTTGAACATGCTCATTCATTGTTTCACTAAGTAGATGTGAATTTTGTGCTTGCCCTTGGGAAGTATTAAACTGAGTTCTCTGAGTCAAACAAGCAACCACAGCCACAGTCCACACCTTAAGTCAAAAGGGAGATGGGTCATGGATAAGAAGCAAAACTAAAAACTGGATCACCAATAGTGACTATGTTTATTCTGACATGCATGTGCTGCTGAAGGTTTAAATCCTGCTGCTGTTGCAGTCATTACCCTGAGAACAAAAGGCAGTTGTCCAAGGTCGTAGAGCCTGCAGAGCCCCAGCTCTAACCCCATGCTCCTCTGCAGTCTATGTAGTACTGGTTAAAAATGAATCTTAAGAATAGAAATTTGAAAAGCATGGTATGACAGTATATCTGAAGATGAACTGAGGATGAAGAAGGGTGTCATAGAGTTGGACCGGATGCAAAGACATCTGGGGGTGAAGAGAGGTGGCACTGGAAAGGAGAGAAGGGAATCTGGAGAGTACAGCATCAGCAACCTAGGGGGTGGATATTTGCAGACAGTGATATCCTTGTGGTCAGATCAGCCCAGGTAAGAACTAAGAAGATTTGCTTTGTTCCTTGGGCTGTTATTAGGGATGTTCCGGGAAAGATTTTGGAGGATAATAAAAACAGAAGTCAAATTGCCTTGGGTTGTGGGTTATTCAGTGTAAAACTACAGTGGCCCATCAGGCAATGCCAGTGTGGGCCAAGCAGTAGCAACAGTATGAGTGGAAAGATTTGTAGAGTTGTGAGCATTGCTGAATTTTTATTTTCTGGGAGGGGTGGGAAGCTCTGAAATGTGTGTGTGTGTGAGAGAGAGAGACAGAGAGAGGCAGAAAGAGAAAGAGATCTGCTATCTTAATATTAGTTCACTTTTTTAAAAAGTAAGATTCAGTTAAGAACTAAACTTAACATGTCTATAGGTTGAATTTATCATATCTGGATTCCTTCCAGAAGTTTCAAAGCCAAATTCTGAAGCATCGTGATCCACTTAGGATCATGCATGCAGCAGGCATACCTGTTTACATGCCAGTGGTTGCTTATTCTTACTTAATCAGGATGGGTAAGTATGAATTCACAATAAAAGAAGGTCCCATAAATAAAGAACTGATGCTCAAGAGGGAAGATATTTGAAGACCAAGGCAAGGTGTATGTGGGCATGGGAGGAGCTAGATTAAGAATCCAGTGGTTAGAAATATAAGTTGTAACCAAGCTGAAATAATAGAAAAGTGAAGACTAAGAAACAAAGAGACCCTTTCTCCTCCTTTGTCCATTTGGTTGGACATCCCGGAAGTTGATGAGAAACCCAGAAAAATATTATGGTGTTTGCTTTGGAGGATAGCAGGTGACAGGAGTGTGAGGCTCTTCAGACTGTGTAGCAGCTGTGAGGGGCATTTGTCCTTTATATCATCACTATCTGTTTCTTATGGAAGGACAGACTCTCACTCTGTAGCCCAGGGTGACCTGGAACTACGTAGCCCAGGCTGCCATTGAATTTGTGGCAATCCTCCAGACCTGGCCTCCTAAATTCTGGGATGACAGGCATGAATTAACCTGCTTAGCCTGTGAGTCTCTATAATGGGACAGAACATGCTGTCTCTGATCACATATCTGCTCACACAGAGTATTTAGCTGTCCCCTGAGTTGATGGCTGGGTTCCCATATTTCATTCATTTGATACCATTGTGGCATGGTTGCTATCCCTCTGACTTACTTGTACTGTTATTTATTAAAAGTGTTCTGACAGTTATGCATATATTTTATTACATGCATGTTATATATATATATATATATATATAATATGCAATTTTGTTAAATATGTATGAAAATAATGCTACAAATCACACACTAGCTTCCCAACTATGCATTTAAAAAATACAACATGTTCTTAACATTTTTATTGAGGGTTCCTCTCCATTCCACTTATAATAATCCTGTCTTTCATTCCTAGGACACACAGTCTAATTCCATTGGGTAGTTCTTTGGGTCCCATAGTGCAGGGATTTCGTCTGCATTAAGAAAGTAGAATATGGTCTTGCTTTTTATTCAAGTGGGTCGGCCTAGATGGCCTGATCTGAATAAAATGGATAAAGGCAGGCACCTCTTTGTCTGACAATTTGAAAGTGATGCTATTTGAATACCAAGAAGCTTGAAGCTTGACTGCCTAGCCTTCCAAATTAATCTAGTCTTGTGGGGGAAAAAAAGAAAGAAAGAAAATGCCATCAAGTAACAGGAGATTTGTCAGCTGCCCTGCTTACACTTTTCATATAAAACAGAAAGGTTGGCAGATTATAGATGAAAGGTCAGCTCAGCAAAAAAGAAAATCTGTCAGACAATCTCATAACACAGGTAACCCAGGGCAGAACTTGGAAACTGCTATTGGATTCTCTGAGTGAGATGAGTTTGTTGGCGGAGTGTAAATATCATTGCTGTTTCTCCTGCTGTTCATTTCTGTGCTTCTTCTAGGGTCTCTGAAACCTGACTTAGAAGATGCTGAAGATGCTTGCTTTCCCCCATGATGTTTTTACTTCATAGAAGTTTCATCTTTTATTTTTTCTTGTTTTCAACAGTTGAAGCAGGGGTGTGGTGAGGGGAGTACTTCTTTTACCTAATGCCTTACTCTCTCGATCCTTCTGAACCAAGTATCGAAAACGAGGGCATAGGGTGACTGCGACTCCTCTTGTGAAAGTGGTGGCGACTACCGAATGAGTTTCCAGTGAGCCCATCATCACCAACAGAGGTGATAGAGGGCCACAGTGTGGACTGAACCCATTCAGGCAGTACTTGCCTGGGACAGATGGATGTCCATGAAAACATTTTTAGCCTGTTCTGACTTGAAGAACCTAGGAGAATCTGTGAGTGCATTATCCAACCACAGAGCTGTGATAGAAGAGTTGTGGGGCCTCATAATTTCAGTATAGGCAGTGCTGGGAATTTGAGGCCCTGTTAATCCATCTTTCATCTGTGCTTCAAGTGTAGGGATCGAGCAAAATAGCAGCGCCATTCTAAGGTGTTTGCAACACACATCACTCTCCTAATTGCCCGACTTGCATGAGCATGCCTCTGAGAGTGGCTTCCCACTTCTGCTGCGCTCTTCTGTACAGCCTTGCAAATAACTGAGGCCAGAGGTGTGTCACACAGCAGTGTGGATGGGTCATGAGGTTTACATTAACTCCTAGCTTCCATCATTTTCTATCACGGTTTTCACCCTTCCCTTGAGCCTCCCCACTACATGCCATACATGTAATCCTATTACCTGCATAAAATACAAACCAAGAGCTGAAGAAACATGGATATGTTATAAAATGTCACCACTATCTTAGAGAACACTGTGCTAGCAGCTGCCTGTGCTTCTGGATTCTAGCATGGCGAGGCCTCTACAGTACTGTCTTGACAGATTACTCTGCCAAAGTACAACTACCAATGGCAAAAATTATTACCACTCCCAGGAAAAAGAAACTCCCACTAAGCTTTCTTAATCAAATTATCAACTCTGGCTTGCTGGTAAGGATCAATTCTTACAAGAGTTCTCTATTTCCTACTCAGGGTAACCTTAATTTTTCCCAGAATAGCAGACAACATTAATTTTGCATCGGACCCAGGAGTCAAGGCAGAATTATATGTGCCACTGTACCACCCTTTCTTCCACTCCAAAGCAGAATAAAATGAGCAACAGCCCAATGGCTAGTTTTGAGGGATGAGTAAAGGCAGAGCAGCAAAAAATAGCATTAATCTCAGGATGGGGATGGCTGCCTGGTTCTATCTCCCCTTGGAATTTTGGTTCTTATAGCATCACAGTGAGTTATTAATATGTATGACCTGTACTTTATTCAAACATTATAAATCTATGCAGAAGTCTGGTGTTTGGGTTTTCCTTTATAGCTTTCATTCTTCTTCCCAGAATTATCTCATTTCGATCGGGAAACTTTTGCATAAAAAGCGCACACCGAGAACTCACATTTCCATAGCATAAATATTAAAAGGGGGTTAAGCTTTACAGTTTCCTCTCCCATCCCAATGGGAGGAAAGTTGCCCTTCCAATCATGGGCCCTTAATAATGTTCTGTTTACTCAGAAGCCAGAAGGTAAATGTAAAATTAGACTTGCAATCCGACATTCCCGGTTCCTTAGGATGCACTGTAGAATGCCTGGCTGTGCCACTTCTTTTGTTTGAGGGGTGCACTGAAATCTAGCATTTGTGCATGTTGTTAAAAAACACTTGGTTGTCTTATTTTCTGAGAACCAGACTGAGTCCAAGCCTTCCTTCTCTTTAGGATCATGGTCAATCTTTAAAAAAACAAACAAACAAAAACCCTACTGGATAATTGTTGTGTAGATTCATCAAGGTGGATTTGTAAATTCTAGACAGGAATGGAGCTGGAAAGCTTGACACTTTCTTAGTGATTGTTTTGCTCTTTATAGCTTCCTAGCTGTGGCTTATTGTCATTTCGGTAGCATAAAAAAGTAGCCATAAATTTTGATTTACATGGAAATGGAAAGAAATGTATGATCATTTCATTCGAGTGAGCCGTCTGCTAATCACAGTCTTGGCTGTTGTATTTTGTGATGGGAAATGAATGTGCTAATTGATGCTTTTTTTCTTCCCCTTCTTGTTATTACAGGAAACCTGCCATATGAATATAAAATTGTGATTGCTGGGAATCATGAACTGACATTTGATAAGGAATTCATGGCAGACCTCGTTAAACAGGACTACTACCGTTTCCCCTCTGTGTCCAAATTGAAACCAGAGGACTTTGACAATGTCCAGTCCCTCCTGACAAACAGTATTTACTTGCAAGATTCAGAGGTAACCGTGAAGGGATTCAGGATATACGGTGCACCTTGGTAAGTGTTCGCTCCAACAGGTTGGGAACCAAGAAACCATGCCTGGGACTTAATTGCTTTAAATGGAAATGGCTAGGATGGACAGGAAGGTTATTGCTTCAACAAAACAAGTCATTCAGTACTGCCGGAAATCACAGTTGTTTTCATCATCAGACTTTTTAGTTGATAAGAGGCTTTAGCAGAAACTTATGTAGTTATGTAATTGGGGCTCTATGTGTGTCTGTATAAGGTAGAAAGATTTGCAAAAGACCACCCTGTTGCTCTTGACAGATTTACCTACTCTGAACATTTCATGAGAATACTCCTCTTTTAGTCATACTGGAAGCTGTTGTGAAATGCCTTGCATATAGACAGGTTTCTCAAGTCTCTTTATGCATTGGACTGACCAGCTCTGTAGAGATAGCTTTCAAAACTCTAGTCTCAAAGACCCCTGATTCTCCTCACTTTAAGGGACAAAACAAATAAACAAACGAACAAAACCTTTATTTTTAAAGGGTCTACAGATGAGATAGATGTTGAGGCAGTTTGGAGATTGTTGATAGACAGCACAGTACTAGGAGTCTAGAACTGTGCTCTGAAATGCATGAATCAAGCATATGTTCTAGGAGCCTCATAGGAAGACTCTGGATCTTGGTTCTGCCGGTTTTAAAGAAGTTACTTCATGTTGAATGTTAGATTTTCTACCTTTAAAATGCTGAAAACCATTAGTATCCTTTATCCAGCCATCAAAAGATTTTGTAGGTGGCACTGAAGAGAGCCTGATAATTGGCTTAGGTAACAATTGCCATTTTTCTGCTTTTGACTTCATCACTGTGTTTTTGGGTAGATTTGGGCAAGTCACTCAGCCCAGAGCAATGTTCTCATCTCTAAAATGAGAATGTTGTACTAAAGTTATCTGACAATTCCAGGATTATCTGTGTGTATTGAACAGACCAACTAACTCCCCATCTGGGCTGGAAGAGCCCCCAAATCCTTTGCTACAAGCTGAGGAGAGGGCTGCGAGAGAAGTGGTGGAGTGGACTCCAATCGACTCTCCACTCAAAGGTTTGGTTTCTCTCTGAAAAAGAAAAATCGATCCCCCCCCCCCTTACTAATTGGTATTCATGACTGATAGGGGATGTGCGAAGTACATTTTTGTTTGCACTTCAACCTGACAAAGGCTGTTGGTTCCTCACTAACTGCCATAAGCTGGGCACTGTTCTAAGTCCATTGTTCCAAAACCATTGTTATATCAGCCTGTAGACTTTAGATACCACTACGATCCCTATTTAGCAAATAAGCAAACTGAAGCACAGAAGGTTAAAAGACCGCTTAGCAAACAACAGGTATTCTGCAAGTCTGACTATGGGAATATAGTGTGGCTAAGAGGCTGAGTGGTGATGGATGGTAGTGCTGATGGTAACGTGATAATTAGTGGTTATAATTTGTAGGCTCAGTTTAAATTCGGCTCTATTAAAATCCATCAATTTATTATTATGCATGAGAAGATGGCAGAGGGTAATAGGATAAATAGCAGACTTGAGTCCTGTTCAGCTGTGATCTGAACAATGGTCTCAGGGTAAAGCAGGGTATTGACATCAGAGGTTGTGCATATGGGGCAGGATGTGAGCACTTTTCACTTCCCAGTCCAGTTCTTAATGCAGTCTAATAGTTGAAGAATGACCTCTGATTGTCAGAGAAACTTGACGTGTTGGCTAAAATAATTTCTCCAAACTCTGGTGTTTTTGAATGATCTTCAGAAGGCACAGGACACTGGGCTGTTCATGAACAATCAGTGCTTTCAAAGACCCCAGATTGCTAATTACTGAAACAAAGACAGGGAAATTTTAAAAAGAAAAAGCATCCTCCATGGTTTAAGCTGATCCAAATCTGTTTAGGATAGAACTTAACTAAACAAAACTACAGCTGTGATGAATAAGGGGATGATTAGGATCCCACAGCAGACATTGAAGTAGCCCAAGATGTGGAAACAAATTGGTAACTGAAATGCCCAGTCTGGGTGGTTGGTTCATGTGGCAGACAAAGTTTATATCAGAACTAGATTACTATCATGTAAGATATTTTTACTCATTAAAAAAAATGAATTCGGTAATAGAGAAGGTGGTTGAAGCCAGGAACTAGGCAGCATTGATTTGTCTTTAAATGTCCTGAGGTAGTTTCAGGTAGTGTGTATGAGATTTCCAAAAATCTTGACCCCTTGTTCCTGCTGAACATTTCTTTATAAAGAAGGGAATCTGTAGATGGGATTTGTCTCATCCAGTGAAATGGGTGGTACTTTGCTTTTCTTATCAAGAATGCAGGTAGTGAACAGTAGATTTCATTTCACCCTGTCCTCCTGAAGCACCAGTTGTTTGAATGTCACTATGAACATGCTCTGTTTAAGGGGATATTCCTCTGGAACATAGACTTGGGGATTTCTGCCTGACAGTTTCTGTGCAGGGAGGACCGTGTTTCCCATTTCTACCACATACTCCCCGGAACCTTGGATGAATTCTTTTGTCTTTGCTTTGTTTGACTTTTTTTCGCTCCACGCCTCTGTTTTCTCATCTGTAAAATGAGCATCACTTCCCTCACATGGTTGTTTTCAACATAAACCTAATGTATCCACAGCCACAGTGTAGTGAAGTCTGCAAGCCTCGAGTAAGCATTTGAAATGCATAGCTGTCATCATGAGCAGCGATGCTTCCTGACCATTTTACAGGAGTCTCTGCAACAGGAGTCAGATGCCTGTGTTCTGACCTGGGCTCAGTCTCTGCTGCTTGGGTGATGCTAAATGACTCATGTGCTTTCTGAATTTAGGATACGAAACAGAAGAAATGATGTCTGTTCTAGGCTCTTTCACACTTCAACCACATACTTATTCATCAAACCTAGAATCTTCAAAGATAATACGTTTTGGTAGACATGGTTATTTTAATGGCTTACATAATTCTTAACCCCTTTTACTAGCAAAAATTTGGATAGAAGCAAAGCTTGAGTGAAATTACGTCACAGCTAGTACTTTTCTTATTTTAGGAGTTAAGATCTTACCATTATTATTGTATCCCTAAGATTTCCCTTCAGGCAAATGTCTCCTCACTAGACATTCCAAAATAACAGAAGCTAGTTAATTGGAGAAAATTTTAAATCCTGAATTGATGATACTGGTACTGGCTTTCACTCAAAAACAAAAATCTAAGCAAGATTCTTTACCCTCAGGATTTCCATTCTGCCCTCCATGGGTTTCTCACAAGTGGTTGCCATCAGGCCAAGGAAATTGCTCTAACTCTTGCATTTTAAACGTATGACATTGGAGCAGAGCTGATCTTTAGAAGACATGCTTAATCTATACAAGGTCTCTGCTTGCTTGCAGTATCACCCCCCCCCAATAAAATAAAATAGAATAGAGATCATTGTGTGCTCTAAATTCAGAAAAGGAATATTCCTCTGCCTTCATGGTTTGTTTATACACTGTCACAGATGAAAGCTTCCTAAAGACCAGCGAGAACACTGCTGTTTCCTGATTTACAACTTTGCAGGAATTTATACATCAAAAATAGCTGCCAATGCACCTCAGCATTCCCTAATGTTTGCAACTGTAATGTGCCATGCTGTCTACTACATCTCCAATGAAGATAACATCAATGTGATTCCATGGGTCTAAGAAAAATTCGTGTCCCAAACAGCAGAAGTTGTAAATGGGATGCCAGTCTGGTAGGAGAGGAGCTCCTTGGAAAGATGTCAAGTGCGAATGAGTTTTGCCGGGAGTTTTTTGGCCTTGGGTAACTTGGCAGGAACAGTTTTCTGTGTTCTATCTACAGTCCTTCACCAACTCCTTCCATGAATCTAAAGAAAAGCAATCAGGCATGCTCGTTAGATACTTTGCTATAGATTTCTTAACTTCTGCCATCTTTTCCTCTTGCCCTCTTTGGGAGACAGTCTAGGGGCTTGTGTTATAAGACAGCTGGAGCAGACTCCAGCTCTGAAAGCTCACAGGCTTCCCATGCCTAGTGTTCATGCTTAGCCTCCAAGATGGCCCTGTATTTCCTCTTTCTAGTAACCTCTGCAGCATCTTTCTCCAAGGCAAAGAATAATCAGAGGAGAAAAAAAAATCTAATTTGTCAAATACTAGCCAGTGTGGTAACTAATTGCTTATCTGTTCATACCATAGGGGAAGTAGGACTTTGAAATCATCTTCATGTTTTTGGTTGCTGCACCTGTAACCAGCCTTTGAATGCAAGTGGGTTTCAATTTAACTCACACACGAGACAGGCTGTGAAAACTAACTGGGTCTTCTTTATCTGATCTCAATTGCTCTTTTGATAGCAAGAGCCTGTTTCAAAGAAGAAACAAACCCACACTTACTGTGCCATCATCAGCAAGTCCTACTGCAAAAAGTAGACAGACCCTGCTCCTAGCGCATGTACTCGCACTAGAGCGGTTGTCTTGTTCCATGCTAGCCAGCACCTTGCTCTTCTTGCACAGAACTGTTCTCCCCTGGTGTTTAATGAACATGAGTGGGGCTTTCCTATGTCAAGAAATTTGATCTCTCAGCTGACCAAGGGGACAGTAACAAAGAGGTTTTGTTTTTGTTTGTTTGTTTGTTTGTTTGTTTTAATGTTAGAATGAACACTGGTGTAATTTGTCAGCTTTAATAATTGTGGAGGAAGTGCCTTAACTTCTACAGCTGGAAAATTAAATCAGGCCCAGGCTTGCTAGTTCTACAATGGCCAAAAGAGGAAAAGAGAGTCGCTGCCCTTCGTTTTTAGAAGCATAAGTAGGGATTCCCCCTCCCTCCTCTCTTCCCTTCATTTGGCATCATAAACATGTTGGGTTCATCCATTCATTTGGATGTAATTTCCTGAGCATTTCTCAAAGCCAGAGTTAAGTGTTGACTCCACTCTGTGGCATAGATAATTGTGTCTGCACACAGATCGCTGCAAGGTTGTTCGTGTTTCCTTGTTCTGATCTGGGCAGCCATGCTTCATGGTTACCCTGTCAGAAAAGCTTCAGATGTTTTCATTTCCAATTATAAGTTCCGTAATGCATCATGTATTTTGCTGACAGTCTTCAAGTTCTTGAAATAGCAAACAAATTAACAGCAGATATTGAGTGAGAGGATTAGAAAACCAATTGGCAACTCATGATAGAACTGAGATACAGGAATGAGTGGAATGGGCTCATTTATTTTATTTTCACAGTCATACTGTGCAATTAGCTTGGGGAAAGAAGGAAAGTAAGAAAAGAAGGAAGGAAAGGAGGGAGTGGGGAGGGGAACAATCTCCATGTACAGCAGGAAAGTCCTCTTGTGCTCAGATCAGATTATAATCACTATTGGTTCTTCACACTGTTCTCAGGGATCCCCAGCTTTTATTTAAGAGAGTTCCAAAAGATATTGGCACAGTGTGTGTGTGTCTGTGTGTGTTTCTGTGTCTGTGTGGTGTGTGTGTTAAACAAATATGCACTCTGTTTTTACACGATTCTGTTTTAAGGTCCAGGCTAACATTTCATTTTGCTTGGCTCCAGGCCCACAGGCACAAACCTATGGCCGTTCTGCCCTGGTCTAGAGTTACAGGGCTCTGTTTACATTATTGCCTGTTTCAGAATGCAGCTGACTGCTCTTAAAGCTACACAGGATCAGATTCACTTCTGGTTTTAACAACTGCCTTGTTTGTTTGAAAAAGGGAGAAAGCAAAACCGATTGGCTTTGCTTCCTACCTCCTATTGATAGCCAGATCGGCACAGTAAATACTGCCTCCAAGACCAGTTTATACAGAGTTTGTGTGTTGGGTCCAACTCCGACCTTTCTTTCCAGATGATCCATCCTCTGCAGTCTCTCCGTGTTGGAACAGTTATGTGATGTGAGGAGGGGGCTAGTAGCATTCCATTAGGCTTTGAATTGGCCGTGGTCACCATTTAAATCTTTGCTTGCACGTGACTGAGCCAGCAGCAGCTCGGCAAACAACACAGAAAGGCACACACTTGAAAGGTGATATTTCACTCAGAGATTGTACAAAGAATGTCTCATTTGGGCCACCTAGTAGTTCTCAAAGTCACATCATTACTCACAGGAGTTAATAAGACCCAAGGTTTTCAAGCACTGATATGTCAGGTGTTGGGCAGTTTAGTTGCTTTTGGACAGAGTCCAAGTTAGGGCAGCAGGTGACTTGCCCAAAGTCCCAGAGTCAGAGTGAGAAATAGGACCTGGATGCAGAATTCCTTTGCCAAGCTCTTTAAATTGGGATTAGTTCATCAAACACATCCATCTACTCCTCAGACTGAATCAACTCAGGCAGTGACCACTCCTTATCTTTGAAGACATGGCCATTTCCATTTCGTTGCAAAGAGGCCATCCATTAATCAAGGCCACATGACTCTCCAGGCACTCTGATGGGATTCAGTGTGCTTGTGGAGAGGGGCATAGGAGTACTGAGAAGTGAGGCATGATACGATGTCTTCTGCATAGTGTGCCTCAGAGACAGAGGGGTTTTTAAAAAGAAAAAAAATCTCTGTCTTCTGGTCTTTCTGCTTTGCTCCACACACACTACAGACCAAGGGCCAAAAGTCCATCCCATGTAGTGGCCCCTGTCCGACTCTTGAGCATCTGTAGCAAGAGGGGCCAGGCATATGCCTGCTGCTGGCTTGGAAGCAGTGCAGTCCAGTGGAAACCAGGTTGACATGGGTTACTGAAAATACCTGAACCATCTCATTGAGGTTTGGCTGAGCTGGTGGACAGCTGGGTGTTTTTCCATTCCTTGTGTTGTATTCATAGGCTCCTCTTTCTAATCCAGAATGGCTGCTGGTGGACAGAAGGGGATTCTAATGTGGCTTCAAGTTCCACAAACATAACAATAACCACTTAGCTTTGTTCTCTGTGCTTATTCTAGGCTAGCTCAGTCCAGACCTTCTGAAGCTCAGTCCATACCTAATGAATAAGCGAATGAGTGAACAAACAGTATGGCGGTAGCAGAGATAAGAACACAGATGATATAGCAGTTGTAACCAACAATATTTCCAGACAGGATTGTGAATGTATGGAATAAAAGATCAGAGGTAGAACAACAAAGAGAAACCAAACAGAGCTCCATGCTCCTTAGCCTGCAAGAACAGATCTGGATCCTTCCTTGGCCTTGGGGAAGGCAAAAAGGACAGCATGTCCCGAGGTGAACATGGTTTCATAAAAGCAAGGGAAGGAAGGGCGAACTTGGCTTAGGCCCCAAGGATTTTTACAGAAAGGCATCTTTGTGAGCCTTGTTATTCTTGCCTCTGATGCCTCATCCCATGCTGTGACTAGAGTGAGAACTTGCTAGTACCCTTGGAGGATGTTTCTCCAGGGCTGTGTTCAAGGAGGGCAGTGTGAAGATGAGCTTGTTGGGAATCTAATGAGTGACCTCTGAACCTCCTCTGGAGGAGTCACGAAGTCTGCTTGGTGGCTTCTGTATGTTAGAGCACCAAGATTCCTCACCATTGAGTTTTGATGCATTTGATAGATGCAGAGTTCTTTGTCTGTGCTCTGCACTATAAATGGAGGGTGAATTTTCCCAGTTTGTACCATTTAGTAAGCCTATTCAGGTCCCATGACAAGCTTAGTCCATCCATATCAGCCTGCCTGCCATTCTGCGTTTCCCCCTGTAGCTCAGATGTGTTCTTAGATCAGTCCAGGTGACTAGATGGGTTGCTTTAATGCTTCCGATGGTCCAAGATGAAGGTGACCTTCCTCAGATCTGAGGTTGCGCTCTCACTCTCCTCCCATTCTGCTGGTACTGCCTCTGCATAGCATCACCACAGGACTCCCTTCCCTCCTCTTCCGGCAGGTCTGCAAGCTGCCGGTTGTTTCACAATACAGTCTAAATAATCAAAGCGAGGCTATATTCTTTGCTTGACAGGAAGAAGTCCTCTGCTCCTCTAGGCAGCTCTGCAAGAGGGCTGTCAAAGCATGATGTCACTTATTATTGTCTCAAGGGTTCATTTGTAAGCCCGTGGGAAGCTTGGTAGAACCCAGGCTCAACCCTATTATATTCAAGGACATATCCTTGCCATTGATGATTTTGTTGAAACTGGGCTAAGCCCTACTTGTTGCCTCTCTCTTCTATTAAACCATCTGTCCTGCATGCTAACACTTCTGAAAAGAATTTCCCAGGAGGATGACATGCCCTGAGAACTTTGCTCCCTTTGTCAGACATGAGCAGGTGGCACCCGGTCTAGGAGGTCTAGGAGGGAGGCAGTTCTGTAACCTCATGCAGACTCTGGCTTTCAAAAGAGGCTGCCCCAGCAAACGTGAGTCTCAGTCTCACCACTTTGACTTTGATGAACGTATTATCCAGTCTCTCTGAGTCATAACTTCATCTGTCAAATGGGCATGGGCGTGCAAATAACTCTAGTATACATGCTCATACTGTGTTGCATGTATTTAAGCTTGGCCATATTGCTATAGATGTGCCATTGTCACTCCACTCTGGAAAACCAGAGGATTAGACATCAGAGAAGTTAAATAACTCACCTAATGACGCAAGCCTCAAAAATGACAGGGAATTCCAAAAATCAAACCCAGTCTATGTGGCCCTGTAGCTGTTTCTTTCTTTCTTTCTTTCTTTCTTTTTTTCTTTTTTTTTTTTTTTTTTTTTTCCTTTTACCAGTTGCGTAGTCTTCCTGGAGTTAATAAGACATTGTGTATGTTAGCCTCCTGGGACTCATTAAATGATAAATAAAGCATTATTTTCTTCCCTGAACAGTGGGTTTTCAGTTCTCCGATGGGTGGCATTGTTTATTTATTTGTGCATGGTCGTACTAAGGTAAAAGAGGCAGAAATGAAGTAAAAGGAAAATAATTACCCTTGTGTGTGTGTGAAAGAGAGAGAGAGAGAGAGAGAGAGCATGAATTGTCAGGACAACGGACAAAGGAAGAGAATTTTTGTCGTCTACTTACTCTGGCATGACAAGCTGCTTATGATCTGAGTAAGTGGAACCCATTTAGGAAGGGAACCATGTGTATTGCTGCATTTGGGTCAAAAGCATGGAAGAGTGAATAGATGACTATTAGATGAAGACAGATGGGACAGTTTTAAGGTAACTGAAATGGAGTTTCAATGTATGAGTAACATTTTGCAGTGTGTTCTTACCCAGGAAAGATAAAGGTAATGTTAGATAATGACTGTAAATTTAAAGTGGACTGTTCATGAGGGCTGTCCCAACTCAAGGCTAGTGGCAGATTTGCAAGCCTCTGAGTTAGCAGAATGTGTATAAATTCTGCACAAATCAGGGAAGATGGGCTGAACAACCTGCATCCACTCAGGACAGGATGGAAGACTGTTTAAATGCTAGAAAGGATCATCTGTTAAAATACAGACACAGTTACTGTGACTAACAATAGTCATTATGCCAATTGCATCAGAAAGAGGGACAGGCCATGAAAAGAGAAAGCCTCTGGTGTATGTATAAGGGCAGAGTATAAGGTTCTTCCTAGATGAGGGAGGAAAAAAACGGCCTGAGACAGTGTCTAAAATTGACTGGTTAATTTAGATACTGTAGGCACGATGGGTTCACTAGGTGGACCACAGAAGGAAAAAATATTGCTAACATTTCATTTGGATTTGCAATAAGTCGACACTGAAGACTGAGCAAGAGTAGTGTGCCTGCAAAGGGAGAGTCAGATCCAGATATATCCACTGAGTTTTCCTTACTTCCCAGTTCTGGTTACCCATTTCCTGGTTATAGTATGTGCAAAGGATGCTTATAAAACCAAACAGTTGGATGCTGCCAGGCTGAAGGCTGTTTGCCTCCTGATTTTGAGACACTGTATTCAAACTCTGGGCTCTGTCCATCTTACAGCTAACCTACTTCAGTGCTCTCACTTTCTCTCCCTGCCTCCCAGTGAGTGCTCCAGGAGTGATGGGAGTTAGCTTGGGACACCATGGTTCTAGGAGGAGGATAGCTGAGGACAGGGGAAAATGCTTTTATTTTCTTAACTAAAAAAATCAACCCCCAACTCATTAGCTACAATAAGGAGTTCTTGAACTCCTATGTGTAGTGTGTGTGCATGTGTGTGCATGTACCTGTGTTTGCACATGAGTGTGCGTATGGTCATGTATATGGTGTGTGTGTTCACATGTTGTTCTGGATGGGCATGCATATGGGTACCCTCAGCAGAGAGACTGGGCATCTTCCTTGATCTCTGTTGAAGTAAGATCTCTCACTGAGTCACTGTTCTCAGCTTCCTGAGTGCTGAGAGTAGAGAAGCTACCAAGCCTACTCAGCTTTTACATGAATTCTGGAGATCCAAACATCAGTCTTCATGCTTGCATAACAAATGCTGTGTCCACTGGGCCACAATGCCAGACCCTGGCCTCTGATTTTATTGAGAGTCAGGAATCAATAGAAAACTCCTTCTTGTTTTTATCTTTTCAGTACAAAATACAAGATGCTTAACCTGTTGGTGGCAAAAGCAGCTGGGCATGGGCCTTGAGGTTGTAAGTCACCTCTTGCTCTTTCTTTCCCTTTGGTGTTATTATTTAAGGGGAAACAAGTTTGTTTTGAAACACTTAGGTAGAGTTGTAGTTTTTTTTTTTTTTTTTTTTTTTTCTTATATCATTTAAAACAGCTGGTACATAAGCAGCCTTGGAGAATGAGGGCGGAAAGCTCAGCGGGAGGCTCTGCCTATAATGAAACAAACTAATACTGCGTTTCCCCCAAGCTGGAGCTGCAGACTAGATGTGTTTCTTGCTCAGATGCAAGTTTTCTTAAAATGAGGTGAGCCAGCAGTAAAAATAAAAACAGGAGGCCCACGAACATCTATTTCACATTGAATCTGACCATTACTCATTTACACTGCTGTTACTAGAGGGGAATTCTGTGTGGCAGCCTGCTTGTAGAGCAGCTTCAGAGACCTCAGAACAGTGAGGGACTCTGTAGTTCCCAGTTATCTTATAGTCTCATTGCCAGTGCTGCCCACTGCTAAATTCTGATGCCCAGTGGGGGATGCTTTTCAAGGTTACTTGTTAATAGGAATCACCTTCTGCAAAATTTGGATTCCTATCATGAAAAGCCTGAGAGACACTGGTTCGCTTCTTGGGATATGTGGAGGTATGGCTAGTCTGTAAAGTTCTGAGACTATTGATACCTATGAGTTTTCACTTTGAATTGGTTTTGTTCTGTTTTCACAATAAACAGAATAATGGGACTATTGATAAAGCAGAATAAAGTTCAACGGAGGATTTTTATTTCCTATGTCTTAATAAAACAGTGAACCAAATATTCTTGAGAATGACATCAGAAAATCTTTGTGTTTTGTACAGGAGTACAGAGCAAGAAAATAAAAAAGAAAATTGTCTAGGATGATGTGCAGTGACAGAGGTTTAGAAAGCTATTTCCAGCACTCATCTATCCTTTTATTTCGTGTGCAATGGAGGGCTTATGTGAAGGCCAGAGGAAAACTTATGGGGGTCCACTTTCTCTTTCTACCCTGTAGGTTCAGGGATGGAAGTCAGGTCCTCAGTGGAGGGCCCTCAACCTGCTCAGCCATTTCACCAACCCCAGAGATGTTTTGAATGTTTCTCTAGAACGTTCTCTATCTAGATGGTGAATGAGAAGCTACTACTACTACTGTTGCTATTAATACTGATTATTAATAATGATGATGATGATACTAAGTGGTGTCAGTAACCACCATAACAAACTTGGTTATTTTCTGGGATTTTATTCTTTGCTTTTGTTATAAATGATTTGTGCTGGATGTCTCTACAAATCTGCTCAGGTGATTGCAGTAGTAGCTATTGCTGCTACTGATGCTGTTATTGCCCCTTTAATATATCTGTTTACATGTGTAATTTGAATTTCTGCAAAGTGTCCTAGTTTTCTGTGTTGAGCTGGCATTATTCTACAGAAATTAACAGCCATGTTTGGTGTAGAAATACTACACTTATTATTTTTTGTTCTTTTCTGCAGTTTTGCAGGGGTAATTAATGCTATGTTTTAAACACATAAAGACTTATCTAGGGTTTGATTGCAGAAACTTTCTCTGAATAATGAGGAAAAAATAGATAGTCACAAGGATAAATGTCATAAAATATAGTAGGCATCTGGGTGCTCAATGATGATTTTCTCAGTGTTAAAAGTCGACAAATCCCAGTAAAACAACCCCCAGATTTACGTTGAATGTTTCTGGACATCGAGGAACCAGTCATTTATTGGGGAGCCAAATTAAGTCTGGCTTCTTTTAATTAGCAATTAGCATTTTTAAAGCTACATGCCTACCCCAATGTATAGAAGGATTCTGTCTAGCACAATACAAATGGCATGTGTCAGCAGAAAAGTCAAAAGCAGAAAGGGGCTTTCCTTACAGGGCAGCAGGGGTTTGTCATGAACGGCTCTCTTTTTCCCTCATGTTCCTTTCTCTAGGATTTTGGGTGGTCTTGCAGACTCAAAAAAAAGTTCATACTCTGTAGATGTAAGATGTGCATCTCTGGGTAATTTGGAGATGAACTGTGTTACCGTGTCTTTGCTCCGCTTGCTTATACAGTCTGGGGGCATTTGCTGGCCTGTGCTCCAGCCTACACTTCACAAATCACCTGTGTGGCAGGTCATTACAAAGGATGGGGGAGTTGGAAGTGTTTGTGCTAATCAACAAGTTCTGGGTTTTGCCCTGCTGAAATGGAAGCCTTCCCCCTAAAGCATCCAGAGCTATGCATCATACTGCTGCAAAATTGTGTTTCCCTTTTAAATCAGAGTCTCGTGAAAGCAAAACGTAGGTGATTCACAAGCTGGCTAATAAAAGCCAGACGTCTTTGGGGGCTTGCCTTTTCAATTCATTCCTAAATGTGATACCCTGGGAAGGGGGACCCTGGTCTGGCTTTACAGGATGTGACTTCAGTGGAGGAAAGTCTGGTGCCTACCTTCACTTATTTGTATTCTGGTGCTGTAATGTCCCCTTCTCTCATATGTCTTTGTTCTATTAATCTGTGAAACAGGGCTCAACTTGTGATTAGTCCTTGGAGCTTGTTTCTATTAATCAGTCTGCAAAACAGGTCCACTTGGATGCTTTTGTTTAAGAGCTTAACGTGTTCTTCTTGTCAAGCTGTGGTTCAGGCTGCAAGCTTCGCTTAAACAGAACTAGGCAGTGAGATTTGGTTTTTATATGCTGATTGCTTTGTCGGGGAAGAAAACACTGTGCGAAAAGACAACAGAAAAATACTATTGTAGAACTGCAGTATTAGATTCAGGAAGGGGACACGTTTGTAGAAGGCAGAATTTCTGTGACCTAACTCTGTTCCACAATAAACTGCACTGTAGAGTTGACCAGAACAGAAAATAAGCCCCAGAAATACTGTGTCAAGCAAGAGTTGCCTATTAATAATACTTTGTGCATCTGAAGTGTAATTCTCTTTTGATACTTAAGGCACACACATCGTCCTTTAGCCACAGCTCCAGGTGAATATGAGAAGACTCAATGCTGTTTGTGAGAATTTTACTTTCTTCTTTCCACCGCTCCCTTGTTTCAAACGATGCTGCCACAGCTTAAAATTACTTTACCTGTTACACAGGGGAAATTCTATCTCTCAATTTCCTTCATTATCAAGGGACAAGGACTGACCTACCTGTGGAGATCGAGTGGGTTAACAGAGTGATGGTTAGAAATTGCTTCGTAAAATGCTCATTATCCCCGTTGTAAAAATTCCCCTATCTTGGATGTGCAAAGGCTGCCGCTGCTGGGAAGGAATTCTGATGTGCAGCATTTCCCAGTGTCAGCCATGCTCTGGGAAAAAGACTTTTCCAGTAAAAATCTCAAGTATATTTAGCATTCATTACTTTGAAATGACTGCCCCCCCACCATCAAGTGTATGCGAGAAGATTCTGATTCTCAAATTAAATTTGTCATCAGTGATAAATTTAGTCCTGTAAGATACTTTAATAAGTGCTTCCGTGTGATTTATTGGTTGTGCTAGTTAACATGCTTATATTATGTCTTGTACAGAATTTAGCAGAGGCAATTTCTGACTAGACCCTCCTTGATTAAAATTTAAAAGTGAGAGTCTCATTTTTGTCACGACGGTAATTATTTAAGGGCTAAATTGGAAGGTAAGCACACTGTAGTCCTGTCATCATTTTAAAAATAAAGACAGAAAAGAGGAAGAGAGATGTCAAAATGTGATGGGGAAAGCATTGAAAAGATTCTACCTCTTTATGTTTGGACATCCTGTATTCCTTTGTGTGTATGCAGAATGTCTAGGCTGTTTTATTGGCTGGGGCTTAAGATGCAACCCTTGCATATATAATTGCTAATGAGTGTCAGGATTCAGCTGCTAATTTGAAAGGCTTTGTGGCTCTTTCACCCCAGACACTAGCAGCCTCATTAGGCACTGCTTTGTCCAGTCTGACCTTTGCTGGCCTGTGGATCTCAGCTAAATACCAACATTGCACCAGCACCCTCCCACTTGGAACAATCCAGACCATCTCCTTCAATGCAGCGCTTATCAGAAGCTGCTACTGACATAAACCTGGATGCCCTGTAGCTTGCCACATAATTAGGATTACCTTCCCCTAGAGAGGCCCTATTTACTTAAATCCATGGGGGTGTTCGGCAGATGGGAGATTTGAATTTTAGAGCAGTTAACACATTTCTCAATCCTCTCTCTCTCTCTCTCTCAATGCATTATAATAAAGCATTGCTTTAAAAATGTTTGTTCATGGCAACACGTGTGTTCAAACAACATGTATTCATGTTGTTTCTGTGGAACCAACATCCTTTTTCCTAGACAGAAGAAGTACAGAAAACACATTAATATCATAGATAAGAAAACCAAGAGAAAGAGCTAATGGTATCTTTTTCTTGGGGTTTTCATCTTCTTGAGCTCATCCTCCTCCAAATCAAACCATGCAGGATGCAGGTGGAAAGAACTTCATGTTTGTTTTTGTTTGTATAAATAGCCTGAGAAATAGAAGGGCTTGACTTGTCATATTTTGGTTTGCTATTACTGTTTATTGTTCAGTAATATTGCTTCTATATTCTTGCCATGTTGTTCTCAATTTTTAGAGGGAGGGGACTTGCTTTTGCTTAAACTTTTACCCAAGTAACTGCTGTGAAGCCATTGTTAGTTGGAGGGGACTTTTGAGATTTTGTGTAATTAATCCAAAAAATAAACTAACCAACCAAAAGTGTAGATAAGCTTTCTGCCCATCAGTTCAGTCTTCTAAGTCAAGTCTTCTTTTGAAGGGGTTTGAATTCTCCTTCCTTTTTAGAGAGAATCATAAAATTGGGGATGAGAAAGAACTCTCTGATGAAATCACTTCTTCCAGCCCCTTGGCCACTCTGATCTCCCTCCCTCTGGCATTGCCCCTAGTGTTCCATCCAGCTTCCAGTGTGATAATAAGATTGAGGAGGGTCCTTGTCCAGACCCCTCTAGAACAGGTCCCATAGTCCTTGACATGAGGATATACGTGTCAGCATGCATGGTAGCAATTTTTCTGCTCTGTGAAAGCCTGTGCATTCTTATGTACAGTCTCTTTTCTTACCCTCCCTTACTTCTCAAAGTTCAGGGACTTTCTTTCAGTCTTCCTTCCTTCCTTCCTTCCTTCCTTCCTTCCTTCCTTCCTTCCTTTCTTTCTGCATAGTTTTACTTCTGATTTTGTATTCAAAATTACAGCATTATTGGTGGGTGCCCTTATTATTAGTTGTGTGTCTAAGACTTAGATGGGCTTTGTAAATCCTTAGCTGTTTTTGTTGTGGTGGTGGTGGTAGTTGGTTGTTCCAGACAGGCTTTCTTTGTAGCTTTGGAGCCTGTCCTGGAACTCACTCTGTAGCCTCAAACTCACACGATTCGCCTGCCTCTGCCTTCAGAGTGCTGGGATTAAAGGCGTGTGCCACCAACATCAGGCTCCTTTACCATTTCTTCTAGCCTGGGACTAGCACTTCTAAGGATCTTCATTGGTGTTGAGACTTTGGGAGATTACAGGAGCAAAAGGAAAACTATTGTTTGGTGTTAGATAAATAGAATTAAAATAATCCAAGTTTTTAGTTAATGACAAACTGTCATGGCTGGTTTCTGCCTAACTGTTATCAGTTCCGTATTATTTTTCCATTTATGAGTAAAGAGAGCAAATATCCATTAGCCCTTACAATGCCAAAGAACTAGAACAGTGACATAATTTTATTTATTGGTATGTTTTCCTGGAGGTTCTCTTGTCCCTCTGCCCCAAGTGTACATTAATCTGTCTTCGTGTGTATGTGTGGGTGGGTGGGTGGGGGTTGTCTGTCTGTCTAAGCAACTTATAGTTATTGGTTTTGCAATTTTCAAAAGTGATATTTTTTAGTTTTCTTTCAGTTATGGAAGTCTAAACTCATAGCAGATTAAATCTTCCACAAATAACTGGGAAATTCTGGATAAAGCAGAAGATAAATACTTGTTGGGGCAGTGGCTATAGTTCAGTAGTGAAGCATTGCATAGCAATAATTATAATCACAAATAACTACCTCAAACGTTTGGGGAGCTTGGACCTTACAGGAAGCTGCTGTTACCATGGAGCACTCCATTTCTGTACTCTGAGCCCTGGCAGTAGCCATGGTTAAGTAAAGTTGTGATATGGCTAAAATTTCAACAGTATTTCTTCATTTTGGCAAGAGTAGCTATTTGGAAGAGCTAAGAGTAACCAGAACCACCAGAAAGTAAGGAAGATTCCTAGGGGCAAGAAAGCAAAAAGAAAGGCACCAATTCAGAGAATAACTATGATGCGCTGACCACTGACACGTGTGTGTATGGACAGACTGATAGCCATCTGATGGCTGGTTATGCGCTAATAGCTACCTTGGATGTAACAGAATTGGGAGTTTGGTTCTAATCAAGTTAATTATCTGCCATAGCAAAGTAATAGCAGATCTCCATGAGGGATACGTAAATATCCACCAGTGTTGGAGTTCTAGTAATTTTGAAACCGTATAAAAAGCTCAAAAAGAGACTACTAAAATAAGATTATCTTAAGTATATTAGAAAACAAGTGTTACCTAAAAAACACATTTTAAGTATAAAATACACTTTAAATACAAAGATACACTCTAAATGTAATACACAAATGGTTTGATGTAAATGGATGTGATTTCACAGGTTAGAACAAATGATTAGCATGAGAAGTCTGCATAGCTTTGTTAATATTAGGCAAAATAGATTAAGAAGGAAGAGCGTTGCCAAAAGTAAAAGGACATTCCTAAGGGCAGAAGGGAATCAGTTCCTTAGAAAGACACAATAATCTTTGAACCTTAAAAATATACAAAGTAAACAGTTCCATAATCATAGTAGGAGATTGTAACATTCTTCTCTAGCTAATTGATTTTTAAACTAGACACATCCCTTAAAGAGGAACTAGAGGCTCTGAACAGCAGGACTAACTATCCGAGCCAATCAGTATTTTTGGAAGACTTCACTCCATAACTACAGAATGTACATTCTCTTCAAATGTATATAGTACTTTTCCTATTATAATCCATGATGGACCATGAAACAAATTCCAGTATGTCTAAGGCTGAAATCATGAAATATCCTTTCATTGGAGACAGTGAATCTTAGAAATCAGTGGCAATAAGATCTACATACTACTCCACCCCAACAGTAGGAAAATAAATGGCACACTTCTAAATCAAAGGGGGAAAATAGACTATAAAATGCTAAGAACACACACGTGCGCGTGTGCGCACGTGTGTGTGTGTGTGTGTGTGTGTGTGTGTGTGTGTATTTCTCTAATTTAGATACTTTTTCAAATTTGATTATAACAAAATGCAGCACATTACAATATGTGGAATATAGGTAAAGGTTGACTTGCAAGAGAATGTCTTCATGTGTCTTGTTTTTAAAAATTGGCATATGCTGAGCTTACTGTATACTGTAAGTTTCATACAAGTATATAATGTACTTTGGGCACTGACTTGATTCCTTTTCTGCTGCTATGACAAACCACCATGACCAAGGCAACTTATAAAAGAAAGCATCTAATTAGCCTTACAGCTTTACAGGTTTAGAATCCATGATGGCAGAACAAAGGCATGGTGGCAGAAACAGCTGAGAGCTCCCATCTTAATACATAAGCAGGAGACAGAGAGCATGCTGGGATAGGCTTGTGCTTTTGAAACCTCAAAGGCCACCCCCAGTGACACACCTCTCTCAATAAGGTCACACCTCATAATCCTTTCCAAATAGTTCCACCAACTGAGTATTCAAACATGAGCCTATGGGGTTCATTCTCCTTCAATCCACCACAAGCTTATTTCCCCATATACCCCTCAATTTCCTCCCCCCTCCCCCCAGCCCTCCCATTTGTCCTCTTTCTTCCTCTGGATAGTTTTGTTTCTACTTTTTCTTTAAGTTTTAATTTTCTGTTGTTGTAATTATTGTTACTGGAGTGTGCACGCATAATGGCATAATGTGTGTAGGGGATGCTTGTGCCGTGAAACACATGTGAAGATCAGAGAAACTTTGTGGAGTCTGTTCACTCCTTCAACCTTACCTGGGTTGCAGGGATTGGACTCAGGCTTGCACAAATACCTTTACTTGGCGAGCCATCCTGCTAGCCCTGGCTTCTATGTTCATGTTATATATACATACATGATTTTATGTATCCATATAAAATGTAAGCTTCACAATTGAGAGGAAAAGATGTTCATCTTTCTGGGACTGACTTAGTTCACTTAATATGATGATCTCCATTTTCATCTATTTTGTATTCAAACAATCTAATATCATTATTTTTAGTGGTGGCTGAATAAAATTTCCTCATGCGTGTATACTGTATTTCCACACGGAATGTGGGCATCTCGATTGGTTCCATAAATTAGCTGTTATAAATATACTACACTAAGGATTGATGTGCAAATGACTCTGTGATACAGTGACTGGGAATTCTTTAACTAAATACCTGGGAGTGATATAACCAAGTCATAAGGTAGAGCTACTCTGGAGGCAGAGGCAGGTGGATCTCTGTGAGTTCCAGGCCAGCCTGATCTACACAGTGAGTTCCAGTACAGGCCTCAAAGCTACAGAGAGAAAACTTGACTCGAAAAACAAAAACAAAACAAAACAAACAAACAAACAAAAAAGTAGAAGAAGAAAAAACTAAAAAGGGAAGAGAGAACACACAAAATATGAAAATTCTGTGTCTCAATATAATAATTAAACTGAATTCATTTTTAAAAACCTTACAACATAAAAATGTAAGTCACAGTGTCTTTAATGATAAATTTCATCAAATATTCAAAGAAGAAGAAAGACCACTTTCCATGTTATTATGGTCAACATACCATCTAACAGAGAGCAAAACTATTGCAGAAAACTATATGATACCATGAGCAGACACTAAAATCCTTTATAAAACACTCACAGATCAAATCCAACAGCATTCAAAAAGGTAACATACTAGTTTCAATTTACCCCAGGAATAAAATATGGGTGTACCATTAGAAAGGGAAGAGGGAAGGAAGTCAGGAAGAGGAAAGAGGAGGTTGAGAGGGAGGCCGGAATGAAGGACAGAAAGAGAGCAAAAGAGGGAGTGGAGAGAGGAAAGGGAAGAAGGAAGGGGAAGGAATAAAAAGAACGAATCAGTCAATATAATTGATTTAATTGCATTAAAAATAAAGGAGGAGACTCAGGTGGTTATATCAGTAGATGAAGAAAACTCTTTGAATTCAACCCTTATTTATGGTTTAAAAACTCTTGGAAACAGGAGTGGGAAGAACAATTAACACCGTAGTTAATGCTAACTATTGGTTGCATTCACACTAAGATCAGGTGCACATTAAGGGACAGGACTGTACACAGTTCTATTCACTATTGTTATGAGCGTTTTAAACTTTCATGGAGCACAAACGAATTAATGAAAATTGTAAGTAAAGAAAACTAAACAGAATTAGGAAAAGTATACAAGACTAATAAAAATGTTTAACTATATAGTAGTATTTTTGTGTTGCTGAGGACCAAACCTGGGGCCTTTTAAAACAGAACCAAATGTATAAAATGCTTAGGAGCAAATATAACAAAAACTATAAAAAAATTTCCTAACTGAAAACTGAACAACTGGGCAGAAAATTTTGAAAACTTAAACAGATGAAGATATGTCATGCCGTGGATTACTGGGTTCTTGGACTTGTCTGTGGATTCAAGGTTTCAACTTGGTGTCTATTCTAGATTCTGTACTCAGTTCTAGATTGCCTTATTGATTGAGTTTTCAAGTATTGGAGAACAGCCCCTCAAGAACTGTTTCTTGAGACTAGAGATGGCTCTGCAGTTAAGAGGACCCAGATTTGGTTCCCAGCATCCACATGGTAGCTCATAACTCTCTGTAACTCAAGTTCCAAGGGACCCAACACTCCCTTCTGGCCTCGGCAAGCACCAGGCACACACACAGTGTACATACATACATATAAAACATTCATACAAGGAGGGAAAAGGCTAATCATATTATCCAGACATACATGCCTAGTACTTTCATACTTTGGTCTTACCAACCTTGAAAGGAAAAAGAAAAACTTGTGAGTCTGAAAGTGTCTCAATGGTAGAAATGTATTCTTAGAGTGTTTTGAGTTTTATTCTTGGGTTAATTTAGCTGTTAGTTTTTGAAAGCCTGTTCCATGCAGTGTCAAATAGTGCTAGATGCTGGAGACATGAACAACTGACCCTGGGGGACCTTGTAGGCCACTTACTAAAGAGACAAGCAAATGATTTATCAGCTGATTTTGTAAGGTCTCTCTGGAGACAGACACTGAGCAGCTGTTCTAGTTTTGGTGGGTGGCAGAGAACCTGGAAGAGAATATTTCAGGCATAGGGAGATGACACATACACACAGGAATAGTTCCAGTGGTAGCTTAGAGTTTGGGGTGTGCAGGCAATTGCCTTGCCCTGGAATATAGTATGTGGTGGGCTAAGAGTAGCTTCTCAGGGTCAAAGCGTTCTGTGGCATATTCTGGACTGCATCCTGTGGTTCTGGAGAAACTCATTTACTTTCCTATGGGAGAATGCTAGCTTTGGTGCATACTAAAATGAAGGTAGTGAGGAAGGAGATGAGGCCAAGATAGTAAATGCAAGTATTGCAGTTATCTGGGAGCAAGTGCAGTTTTTACCTCACTTGAGATCTGCTGGGACAGTAAAATTGAGATTTAGGACTGACGGGCTGAAAGTGGGTGACAAATTGAGGTTAGACTTCTGGCCTGGTGACTTGCATGAAATGATTCTTGCAACTTGATAATGAACCAGTAATTGTTTTCCAAAGAGACCCGTTGTGAAAGATGTTTATTTGCTCAGGCTGCAACTGGATACCTTCCATAGATAGCGCAGCTTGGGAGTTCCCCCCTGTCACTATCTAAGAGACTGAATTCATGAGGAATCCTAGAGATTGGAAACCTAGATGTGTAAAATGACAGGCAGAAAGCAGATGTGGTGAAACCAGAAAGAGGCAGCCACTGTCCTCGGTGACTGAGCACATGACTAATGAGGAACAAGGGGAACCTGGAAATAGAAATAAGCCATTAGGCCTCAGGTGGGAGCAATGGGATGTGGTGGTGTGGAGCACAGGGACCAGTGAATTAAAGTCTGTGGGTGATAGGAAGATATCGAACGTCTACTTCCAGATACTGTTAGATGCTCATTATAGGGTCTACTTTCTTGAAAGACCATCCTGGGCCAATGGTCTTGGGGATTATAAGAAGGGAGAAAATTTTCAGGGTTGCAGCTGTGACTCAGTAATAGAATGCTCACTGGTACATAAGCTCTGGGTTCAGCATGAGCCCTACAGATAAATAAATAGGGAAAATAAAAGGCAAATAAAAAGAAGAGCATTCTACAACCTCTTGTTTATAATTATGAACTGTCTATTTGGCTCCATTTCACTATGGACCATTCTTTTATACTTTAAGTGTGAAATGATAATTAAAAACTGTGAGAGAATATGCTACAAGCAGATAGAATAACAGGAGATGGATAAAAGCATTCAGGTACAAAACACAAATATACCCTCTCCTAAGCAAGCAAGAGTCTTTGAGCTGAGGTGGCTGCAGACTTTGCGTTTGATACTGCTTGGAAGACATGATTCAAGATAGGCGGAAACCACTTCCCATGGGCATCTCTGGGTACCTTCCCAGACACTGAAGGGAATCCTAGGGATTAGACCGTACTCTTTTCTTAGACATTTGCCTGTTTAATGCTGTCAGGTTCATAGGTACAGAGAGGGAAATAGAATGGCCTCCTGAGCAGTGGACACTAAGGGAAGGAGGAGCCATCTTAGTGATGATGGCAGCAGTGGCGGTAAACACCTTGCACTTGGAAGTTTACAGTGCTACATGCCTAAGCCCTGGGATGGACTGTACCTACCTTTCCACTTCATCCTTAGGCACCCCTCCTTAGGCACCTCTAACTGCTGTTCTAGGCTGTGGTCAAAAGGAATTAATTAACCTATTCGGAGAAACAGAATTAACTTGTACCTATCTATTGTACTTCAGCTACATCTCTGATTATGAGTTGCTTCTTTATTTAAAGAAGAAGGAGGAGGAGATAGAGAAGGGAAAGGAGGATAATATCCATTTATCCTTATTAGAGTGCTAGCTCTGAACACTAGATAAATTAGTATATCTAAATTTTCCAGTTCCATGCCTGTCGGTCAATGTTCAACAAATATTTACTATCATTTTATATCCTTAACCATCATTATTTTATACATTCTGAAATGTATCTTTTATGTGTATGAGTGGTTTGCTCATATGTGTATGTACATCACGGGGTGGGCCTAGTGCCCACAGAGGTCAAAGAAGGGATCACATCCTCTGGAACTGTAGTTATAGATGGTTGTGTGAGCCACCATGTGGGTGCCGGGAGTTGAACCTAGGTCACTTGTAAGAACAAGTGAGCCATGCGCTCATTTCTATATTTTTAATCCTTTTTAAAGGGGTTTTCCCTTCAGGGGAAGAAAAAAAGCACACAGGGCATGGGAAACAAGCACACACGTGTGTGGTCACTGAAAACCATACTTCTTTTTGTTCTACCGAAGGCTGTTAATGTGTAGGACCTACTATTGTATATTTATTCAGACATCAATCTTAATCAGTTCCTTTGCTGCTTTGGCGGTAAGGGCATTGTAATTCTATTTTTATCGGTTCCTTCCTGTGCCCCAGACATTCAAAATAGCATGAGTAAGGATCAAAAATATCTTAATGGGTTTGGTTCCCAGAGATATCAGTGACCAAAGGAAGAGTTTTGCAGGAATTTCTTCCTGAAATGATAAGGAGAGTAAGTAGAGAAAGAGAGGGAGGGTACCCTGTGCACAGGGCTGCAGAGCTACAAGGGGCAAAAAGCCACAATCGAGTATCAGTGTGATGTGAGGGACCCTGAAGGAGCAGAGCGTCCATGCTTCCTCTTTTCAGGTCTGTGCTAAGGTCTAGCATTGTGTGATAGTTGAGGATAATGCCACTGCTCATGAGGTAACCATCCTTTTGATAAACAGACTTCCTGGTAGGATTACATTGCTCAGACACATGCACAAACACAGTGCTCTCTGTGCTGTTAGCATTTCTGTTTAAATACTTTGCCCGGGCCTCTTTTCCTTTTTTATTTTCTCCTCTGTTCTTTCTATTTGCTACCTCTTCACACTCCTTTACTCTCCCCTTAGTTTCCCACTTCTCTGAGTAATGTTCTCTATTTAAACCCATCATCATTGGAAAGTAATCAAGTCTGGAACCAAGAGAAAAGGAAAAAGAAAATAGAATCATGCTATCACCATGCAATTCAGGGTTTCCCAAACTGTAGCGAATGAGCCATCAGTGAGTATGGCATAATCTTGGGCTGCACCTAGATGCACACTTGTTCTTGGGTAATTTGGCATTTTTACATGCATGTTGAAAAGTATATGGGTGTGCATAGCATACCACACTTTATAATTTCATGGATTATTGTCGCTTAGGGTGAGGATAAATTTATTTAAGTAATAAAACGGAATCCATCTGTAAAGAAATATTTAGTAAACATTAGTACAGGTGTTACACAGATGTGGCCAATGAATCATAGCTCCAGCACATCAGGACAGAAGCTAGAGACACATGGTAGTGCATGGCATCTTTTACTTCAGTGGGGTCTCAACAGGGAACTCAGAAGGATGGGGGTTATTGATTGGTCCATTCCAAGTCATCTCTGAAAAGCATCCACACCATCTCACCTCTGTTTTTTAGTAGATCCAGTGAATCTATCTCAGAGCTAAGAGTGGGAATGTATCTAACCTCCTCTCACCCACCCCCATCCAAAAATTTGCCACAGCTGTGTGGCTTGACGAAAGCCCAAGGCGTGAGCAATAACTCTGTGGCAGCAACTTGCCTTTTTAAACATTTAAACATGGATCGCAGGTGTGGGTGTTATTCTGGTGTGATGTACAGATGCAAGTAATTGCACACCAGTGTGTTTGTAGAATTGAAGCACATCTCAGCCTGAGCCCTTGGCCCTCAGCTTGAGGAGGAATAGATATGCTCCTCATGAAAGAAATTCTTTGTGCCAGTTCCGGGTCAGGGCCTTAAGGAGACACAGTCTGTCTGGAATGGACTATCTTGGATATTGGTTCAAAATGGCCACTGATGATGGAGTCTTGACTTGTAACTCATAGGCCCTGAGGCAGATGAACACAAAGGCTTTCTTAGAACAAAGGAGGGACTAGTGTTCCTGCTAACTGCTTTATCAAGTATAAAGTAAAAATGTTGAAGTGTGTACATAGACCTAAAGTACATGCTATACTGTTCTATACATTCTCAGAGTCTGTGTGCTCAAATTAACATAGTACCAAAGATGACTTTCCAATCTCACTAAATCCAGTCTTACAAAATTACAGACTCGGGAGTTCCTCCTTGCTTGCTTGGGTTTTAATGATTATGTTTTTCAAATGCTTTTTATCCTCCACACATTAGGTATTTGAGTCTGAAAAGCACTGTTTCTGTGGAAATTGAAAAAGCACTTTAATTGGGAGAGTGGGGGGAAGACCGCAGAGTGCCAGCTCAGTTAGAGGCTAAGCAGCTCTCAACAGCTGCATCCTCAGTGTTGATGGTTTGAATTCACTGGCCATACTGATCTTTGTTCTCTGCATTCTCACCTACTCCCTGCCCTTCTTCTCTTTCCTGCATGTCAAATCAGCATGGCCTCTGCCTGCAAGGCTCCCTCCCAGACTCCTTTTCCAGCGGGCTCTCAGTTTTGGAGTCTGGCTTTCCTAAGAGATCTTTTCTTGGGAAGGGCCATGTCCTGCAGGTCAGGCCATGATGGTGCCAGCTTTGCTGTGGCCCTGGCCTCTAGCACCAATACCTCCTGCTATCACTCTAGCCGCCCTGTTGCAGGAAGTTGTATCCATCAGTGGCTGTATCCACATTAGTTCTCCACATTAGTCATATTAATTTTTTTATTGAATTACCTGCCAGTCATACTTTACTCTCCTAGCTGGGTCTATATGTTTGGCCTAATGGACTAAAATTCCCAACTTGAAAGTAGTGATTCTGCTTAAAGTCCACGTGAAAAAATAATACTTTTCATTGCTATCACCCAAGAATAGTTTCCAGAACACCTTCTATGTCCTTACTTCAGAGAAAGGCCTTTGCTCTCATGAAGTTTGGCTTCCAGAAGGAATAAGTGTGATGACAAGAAAAAAATGTAAATAAGAACTTCAGATACTAGGAGCTACAGAGTGCCTTTTGGGAAGGCCCTGCAGTTCCTCCAAGCCTGGACGTAGCTTTCAAAGACAGCCAGTTCACTGAAGCCCATTACTCTTTTGTGCTGTTCCAAAGACCATCGGATAGAAATAGGCCTACATTTGGTTCTGAAGAAAGCTGTTTGCCATGATCAGTACTAAATTTATACAGAGAACAAAAGTCTTTGTGTGGGATCAGTACTGGGTGAAGTCTACCTCACTAATTTCAGCTGTTTCCAATTCCTGGCTTCACTAGCTGCACCTACACACTTTAAATGCAGCACTGGTCTGGACCATGTGAAATCATTTTCATTTGAAAAGGATTATTTTCAGTTTTGAGAACCTAACATATACCAGGATGTGGCCCGGATGGAACATCTCATCTCTACAACCCCGTAAGGAAGGCATCACTAAGCATCACTTTAAAGAACACATATGTAAGCTCTATCACAGGCATCAAGCCATGTAGCTAACTTGTGGGAGAAAATGACATCAGACTTGATCTCCTGAATGCCAACATTGACCTTTTGCCTGATTGGAACAGATCTTAGAACTGAAATAGTGACCCATGATCTCTCATGAGTGCTAGTATTGGCTTCTCAAACCTATGAATGACTTCAGAAGTTTTCCGTTAGAAACTATCACCCAGAAACAAAACCTGATAGGCTATGTCTATAATTTTATACAATTATAATCCATAAATGATGGAAAATGAGTGACTGGCCATAATTTAAAATATTCCTAGACGTTTCTCTGAGTTTGATCAGAGACTTTTCTGGTGTTGAGCAGGTCTCTGCCTAGTGGCAGAAAATTAACACTTGAGATGGCAACCGTCCATCCGATGATTGGAAATCACCAGACAGAATTACTGGGAGCCCTAAGCTTCAAAATGGTTTCATTTTGCATTAAGAAACTAAGGACAAGGCTGCGGCGATGCCTCAGTCTGTAAAGTGCTTTCCCTAGCATGTGGACCCCAGCTGATGCCTAACAATGCAATTTCACTTGCAATCCCAGCACCAGTGAGGTAGAGATAGGCCGGTCCCTGGGGCTTTGGTGAACAGCCAGTCTAGCCAACCAGAGCAATCTTAGGTTTAGAGAGAGGGAGAGAGACAAAGGCAGGGAGGGATGAAGAGGGAGATCTTGAGCCTATTCAAGAGGGTGCATGTGCACACACACACTTTACTGGTATTATCATGGCAATATGCAAAATAAAAAAATAAAAATAAAGGAGCACACTATATATATATATGCTGTCTTGTTGAACTGTCTAGCTCTATCAGAACTGTGGAAGCTGTCTTGCATTCTTTAATTATGTCCATAATTGGGCTTGAAGCTTCTTGATAACACAATGACAGTATTCATATGTGCTCTGCCTTTGAGAGTCCATGTGCTTAGGTTTGCATTGTAGTATCCTTTCATGACAAAACAGAAAAGGCAAAAACAAGATCTAAAAGTGAAGCAACTCCTGGCTCGGATGAAAGAGCAGCTCACAGAGTCTAAATGCTTATATCATTTACTTGCAGCAAGTGCTCATATAGTTTATGTATGTGTCAATGTAACTAATCCAATGTTGTTGGATTTTACTGTATTCCAATTTGTAGTCTAATAGCTTAAATAATTCTCTTTGATTTTTTTTTTTTTTTTGGTCTGTTTAGATACTGAATGGGTAAATTCTTTTCAACTCAGCCATTCTCTGAGAGACATTTTCTAAAATTTCACTGCTATGGGGAGCAGATGATGGTTTCTCCTTCTCCCCCCTCCTCCTCTACCTCCTCCTCCTCCCATATCCTCTTCTTTCTCCCCTCCCAATTTAGGGGTGATCTTATACTGGTCAGTACTTCTATGCTGTAAGTCAAAGACAGCTTATCATAAACTCTCTTGAATAAGTGGACTAGAATGTGGCTCATATTTGAAACACTTTAAGGTGCATATGGCTTTACAGGGGGCCTTACTGGGCTGAAATGTGACCAATACACTCTCTTCCTTTCCATTTCAATCCTCTATTTCTTACAGATTGGCTCCATGCTTTGACGTTCAACTGTCTCCTCAGCCGTTCAAAATGACTGCCATGGTTGTGAGGGAAGAAGGCTGATGAAAACTTGTCAGAACTGGAGATGGCTTGTTTAGCTGACTTGAGTCTTTGTAGTCACCCTGCACAGAATGGACAGAGCCATAGAGAAAAAATATACTATTAAACGGCTCTACCTTACACAGGAATTCCGCTTTGCTGGGCCTAAGTACAGTCATCTGACCCACAGGGAAACGGGCTGTTGGAGAGACAAGATGGAGGAATGAATATGGCAGAAATATAACCACCATGAGCTGTTAACTAAACTTGAAAAAAAAAAAATGGTTGTCTTCTTTTGAAGATCCTTTTTCTTTGTTTGACTTTTAAGACAGGACTCTCAGTTCTGTAGGCAAAGCCAGCCTGGAACTTTGTATGTGACCCAGGCTGACCTCAAACTTCCACCAATCCTACTGTCTTATGTTCAAGTCCTGGGATGGTGGTGGAGCTCATGTTTTAGACCATAATCTCCATGGTGTGTTGCTTGCTTTATGATAACTGATAATTCAGCTTTGCCCTGGCAGAGAAGTCTTTCTTGGCAATCTATATAAGGAACTGGTTGAGATTTCTAATCTTGGTCCCTTGTTTTACAAATTTACCATAAAAATGGAGAGATTCAATCCAAAGTCCCCCCAATTATTCCTGACTGTTCTCCCCCCCCCACCCCGCCTTTTTTAAGATCACAGTTTCTTTGGAAAAGCCAGCCTTTCTTTTCTCCCACCATGAGTAGTTTTTTCCCCCAACTGTACAACTTTTTTCTTTCCAGATTTAAAAGCTCTCCTATGAGCCTCTTTAGACCTTTTATTAAACTTTCCATTCATCACATGACTCCTAGAGGGGAGAATGCCCTTTCCATACTCTGCCATGTGGTAATAAGTGCATCTATTTACTTCAGTTTCCATCAATTGAAAATACTACAGTGGCTTTTTCTTAAATCAGTTGTGGATGCTGGAGGGGTGGGAACGAGACTTGTTTTCAAGTACTTGGACGTTAGTAAACTTTTCTTGGGAATCCAGTCTAGGAAAATAGATTGCTGTCCAGAAATAGAAGCAGAATTTTTTTTTTCTAAATGAAGGAAGTCATTGTTTAAAATAATACTTAAATGTCTTTAAAGAGACTAATTGTCCCCTTCCTTTTTAAAGTATTTCTGAACCCATTCCTGGTCAAGTCTACAGACTGGTGTCGAGGATTGGTGTCTTGGGATGGATGAGTATAAACTAGTGCTTATAGAATTTTGGGATTTTGTTTCTTTTCCTCTTGTTGTTTTCAGATTGTTTGTCTAAAGGAATACTTCTCTCTTTGGTTGCTCCTCTGTGACAGGAAAACCTAAAAAAAAAAAAACAGTTAAAATGAAGAGGCAACGGGCAGTGGTAGTACATGCCTTTAATCCCAGCACTCGGGAGGCAGAGGCAGGCAGATCTTTGTGAGTTCAAGGCCAGTATGGTCTATCAATCCAGTTCCAGGACATCCAAGGCTATGCAGAGAAACCCTGTCTCAAAAAAACAAAAACAAACAAACAAAAAAAAAAGATGAAAGGCATTCTAGGGGAACTCTCAGTTTTATTTTCTTCATGCTTACAAGAGCCCAGGCAACATCTGCAAGCTCCTTAATACAGATCTCCCCTGCTCTCCCTCCTGGCCAGGCTTCCCAAGACTGCACCCCAAGGAGGCATAACAAGTTGCTGGCTTACAATCAATGGTTTGAGCAAATGAATTTACGAAGGATAGTGAGTTCCCAGTATCAACACCTGAATGTTTGCACAGGATAATCTCCAAGAATGTAACGAGTTTCCAATTGTGATAGAAAATACATGCTGTTTACCTTCAGAATCTAAAATAAGGTGTGTGAGGGGGAGAGGGGAATTACAGAGATTAAATTGTTATGATAAGTTTTGCTTAAATGCTTGGGGCCAGGAGAACATTCACTCTGCATGAAGATTTAGTCACTGCAGTCAACTTCCAGGGAATATCTACTTCTTCGGGCCCTATCACTGTATGCTAGCCTTGGGATGCTGGCTTCTGAACTGTGAGTTCTCTTTCTTAATTACCGAATAAGTCATGGTACCCATGATGCATTTGTGTGTTCCAGAAATAAGAGCACCCTTTTCATACCACCAAAGACAACATCTGCTCTCAATTTCACTGTGGCACAAAGAAGTTCTCATGGAGACTTGTTCTCTGCTACCTGTGTTACAACACTGTATCTTTGGGGGTTTCTCTTTTAGCTATTTTTTTTTAATTGTATCAAAATATAAATAACATCCAGTTTACTCTGATAGCTGTTTTTTGGTGGACATTAGTGATACTGCCTACATTTACATAACAGTGTGATGCTGGACACCTTTCACCTCCAGAGCTCAAACTAAAATTCTCTGTCTGTTAAGCAATAACTCCTGTTTCCTCTAAGTCTATGTCTGGCAAGCTTGTCCTACTGACTGCTCATGTGAGTTTGGTGGACCTAGACAACTCATACAAATGAAATTAGATCACTAAAGAAAACCTGAGTCTATTCAAATATAACAAAGTTTACATAAGCAAGAAAATGGCTCTAGAACCAGGCAATACTCTCCCCCACCTTCTACCCCCCCTTTACAATGTGTCCACCAATACTTATAGCTTGAGAAACAGAACAAGGCAGCTGGACATTTGCCTCACTTAGGTTTCATCTGGCAGCCTACAGTTTGGGATTGGCCAAGGAGTTATCTGATGGGAGATGTCATTCTGTATATGTTTCTCATACTGGTTAATAATAAAGCATTGTTGGCCAATAGGAAAGGAAGATAGGAGGGACTAGGAGACAAGGAGGAAATAGGAAGTAGGAAGGAGGAGTCAAGATGGAGAGTCTGGAGAGAGCTGGATGCCAGCCACCTCCCCGGTAAGAGAAGGCCATGTGAAAATACATAGATCAACAGAAATGGGTTAATAATTAAGGCAGAGCTAGCCGATAAGAAACAAGTAACCGGGCCAACAACATTGTATCAAATACAGAGTCTCTGTGTATTATTTGGGGCTGGCGCAGCGGCGGGACAAGACCAGGCGGCGGCAGGCGGAAAAACCGTACTCGTTACAGTTATCTGCTGTGATTGGCTGAGGTTTAGCCACTGAGATGCAGGAGTCTACTCTTTGATTGCCTTACAAACTGATTGCACCACAAGCCAGATTGTCATTTCCACTTTTTATGGAGGCTTCTTAGAGCCAAAACTTTATTATTCAAATTCAAAGGCTAGTTACAGCCAAATCCATTTCAGTTCAAGCATGCAATCTTCATTCTTTTGTTTTCGGCATATTTCACTTAGCACGATGCCTTCGAGGTATGCAGCCTGTCTCAAAATTTCCTTTCTTTTGAGGGCTGAATGTTCTTCTATTGTATGCATGTATATATGTTACCTATTCCAGTTATTCATATACCACATTTTGTTTATCCACTCATCTGCAGATGGGTGTAGGGTTGTTTCTATATGGATTCTAAGTACTGCTGGTGTGAGCACCTCTGTAAAAGTCCCTGCCTCTACTTCCTGCTGTGCTATTTAGTAATTTTACGTTTAACTTGTTAAGGAATTAATACTGTCATACCGTCTGACCATCAATCTCTCAAGGTGGTTTCAGCAGAAATCATTGCTACCTCACACTGTTCCCAATAATACAACTCTGGGACTTTTAATTGTTGTCACAAGACATCTTTTTCCATGGAGGGTTAAGGAGAGGGAACAAACATCACACTTGACCTAGTGGCCAAGGGATGTCAAAACTCACTATAAGAGGATATTATAGCCTAACAGAAAAAAAGGATCATTTAAAGAAAATATGGTACCATCTGAACTTAAACAAAACACACTCCAAGCAAAGTGTAAAACTCCCATCTGTCCAGTACTACAGTTTTGGGTGCACCTGGTCTGATGTGTACCATTGTTAACAGTTGTGTTCATGGTGTCTACAGACTGTGACAGATGCTAGACAGACTCTCAGACAAAGCATCCTTGTTGCTGTTTGGCTCCAGATATTTCCATCCAGGTCTTTTTAATTTCTGGGAAAATGAATGTTGGTTTGGATTTCTGACACTTCCCACCTCTGAGTAAAACTAATTATGATTCTTTGTATAGTCTGTTTAGAACTTCCAAAGAGAGACAAGAGTGTCATAGTGGGCTTGTTGCCCAACTCCGACTTACAGATGGAGAGTGTGTGGGAGAAGAGGGGTCAGGAGGTGTGGTGGTTTGATTAAGAATGGCCTCCATAGGCTCATAGGTTGAATGCTTAGGGAATGGCACTGTTTGAAAGAATGAGGAATGGCCTTACTGGAGGAAGTACGTCACTGCAAATGGGCTTCAGGTTTTCAAAAGTCCAAACAAGTTAGGCCCTGTGGGCCCTGTGTCTTTTTCTTCTTGCTGCCTGCAGATCTGGGTGTAAAACTCTCTGCTACTTCTCAGCACCATGTTTGCCTGTGTGCCAAGCCATTCCTCCAGCCATGACAGAGGACTAAACCTCTGACACTGTATATAAGTCACAACCGAATGCTTTCTCTTATAAAAGTTGCCATGGTCATGGTGTCTCTTCGCAGCAATAGAACACTGACTGAGACAGGAGGGCATCCTTTCTGGTTTCTGGTAACTGATACTCGAAGCCATCCTTGGTGTTCTATGGCACCAGGGAGAATGCTTCAGTGTAAAAATGCTAGGGATTTGAAAACTACTGTGTTGAGTACTTCTTGGTCTTCCTATCAGGGTGCCTCCTCGTGCTGAGACCCAGAAGCCCTGTCTGTCATGGCTCCTTCTTTAGGAAGACCAGAACATTTACAGCTGCTACAAAACCTCAAGAGAACCCTTGTTCCACAAGCCACACTTTGGGTTTTATAGTCTATGCTGGGATGTTTGAGGGTTTTCTTATTGTAAAATTAGGGTTGTCATAGGGACATCTGTTGCAAACCAGATATTTCATGACTCCATAAAAATCTTACTTAGGAAAACTAGGTTTATTTATGAATGACATGTTAGCACTAATCACAGAAAGTTTCTCAACGAGGATGGAAAAGCATCTTTGGTAGATGGCTTGTGGATAAATTTAAATCTCTGGGGATTAAACCAAACTTATTTTATCTTCCTAGCTGTGCAAAATCATCACTAAGAATCTTAAGTCCGGGTCTTCCAGTGTCTCCTGGTGGAGTCAACACTGTTTTATTGGCCCTGTTTGCCTAGCTTTGGGCATGTACTTCTAAATATGGTCTCAGACTTGACCCAAGTGCTTATTGTCATTGCCTGGACCCTTCCAAGAATCCCAACCTTTGTCAGTGGGATGGAATGCCTTACTTTATGATTTTTATGCCCACTAACCTGTTAGAATAATGGGCTTTGAAGCTCCAGGTGTTTGGTTTGGCTGTGAGCATATTCCTGGGATCAGCACTGTCAGTTGGCACCTGATGGGAGCCGTCTTTCTGCCTCTTTCCTGCAAAATGAAATTGAAATCCAATTAACTTAGAAGCTAGGTTGGGAGGGATGTGGCTAGTTGTAAGATTTTTTATTTTGTTTTTAAGATGCTTCTTTTTTAACTATTTGTTTCATTTCAAGCCCATTCTGCGCTGCATTGTAGGATGGTGGGCATGGCTGTGGCCATCTATCTACCCGTGCACACTGTGGGACTGTTGGAAATCCTGCAGGAAGCCAGGACAGCATGTGTTGTGGGTTTTCTTGTGACCCTCTGGCATATAGAAAACATTTGTTTTCCTTCCTGTCTATTTGTTCTTGGAACTGTAAATTTTCAGCATGGTGATATCCCTTTATGTTTACTTAGGTATTTGACACATGCAGTTCTATTACAGGAATGTGCACACACATGTGCATACATACACTGTAGGGGAGAGATTCATATAAATGATTTCGTCTCTTCTGCTTAACAGCCCTAATCGTATGTGGAAAGTGACCAGGACACCTGTTGCCCGGTTATGATCAGACTGATTTTGCTGGCTGAATTCCAGCTTCCTCTGTCACTGTCACCTGTTTGCTCCTCTTAACTGAGAGCCATCTAGCAGGCAAGGGTGCATGCTCTCTTCACACCTCCTTCAGCTGAGCCCATCTGTCTAAGCCTCCTCAAACAGTAGTCTTCTGTGGATGACTTTCTCTAGATTTATTTCCATTCTTTCCTCATTATTGTAGGAGACTAAAGGAATTACTCTGTCTCTCCCATTCATATTAGGACAGACCTTCCACAGACAGTATAAAGCAGAGCTAAAGTTTTTAATTCTTGAAAGCTGCAAGGTACAAGTTTTGCGTTCATGAAGTAATGATACAGTATCCAGACCGATGTCATGCTTAGATTAGCCTGAAGGCGCTGAGTTGAAAGCCCTCCTGACTGAAAAACATCAGTGGGCCAGTGTTGCGGAGGAGGCTGGCTGGTGAGTGAAGGGGAGTGTTGCGTGTACCCAGGGGCGGTTCCATGCCTGCCAGGCCTGTCCAGGTGAGGAACCAGCCTCTGTGGGTGAGAACGCCTGTACTCATCTTGTCAGGCCAAGCTGAGTGGCAGAAGGATGGGTTCCTTCGGGGAATTGCTGTGCTTAATTGGTTTACATTGTTGATGAAGCACAAAGGCATGACTTCTGATTGCCTCCTATCCCATATGGGGAGGAAGGCGGGCGGTGTGGGTTGAAGCAGTCCCTGGCATTGGAAATAACAAAAAGACAAAGCTGCTGGAGTCATTTAAGGACTTATATGTAGCTTTTAAAGTGTGAATGGGAAAACTAGTTTGATATTTCAAATGTATACTTGAATAATAAAAACAAAGTCTTATGACCAAAACTTATTCCTGGAGGCAGCCTAATTAGCATTTTGAGAAGATTGTTGCTGAACTCTTGGACTGCCTTTGGCAATACCAAGTTCTCTTGGTGGACTGACTGACCATGGGTCAGAATCCCCTCCTACTTTGGGAGTTGGGGGTGGGCACAAGGCTGGGGAACCCCCCCCCCATTTGTTGTAAGCACCACCAGTCAGGTCAGTCTTGGCTCTGACTCACCTGCCACTGTAGCACTAAGTAATGACATGTCAAATGGCCAGTATGGAAACAAGGTACAAAGTGCTTGGGACACCTGGGAAATTTCATTTACACAGAATGTCAGGCCATAGTCTGCCGTGTAAATACTAGAGGCTTTAGACTATCCTGATATGCAATAATGTTTGGTGCGAAATTAAATCAGTGTCTAGTGAAAATCTAGTTAAGATTTACATGTGTGGGTTATAGTCAGCCCTTCTACCCCTGTTTAGGAAGCCCTGTGCTTCTCCAGCTTTTGCTGTCACTAGTACCAGGAAGAGGCTCCAGTTTTGCTGAATTGGAGCCTGTCATTTTGTCCTTTCTTACATGGAGGCTTTTGTTTGCTTATCTGTTTAAGACTGTTTTGCTATGTATCCCCGGCTGTCCAAGATCTTGTGATCCCTCCTTTCTCACCTTCCCAAATTCTGATGTTACAGGCTTATATCACGCTGCCTAGACCAGCACAGATTTTTTTTTTTTTTTTCAGGAAGAGAAAACAGAGTCATCTGGTTGCCAACTTTTCTGTTGTTTTTCAGAAATCAAATTAGGAAATTTTAACACCCCTCCCATTTTCTAAATGTGGTCCTGAGTTTCCAAGACCATCGTTATTCTCAGCAATAACATGCAACTTGTAAAACAAACAAACCAAAACAAAGCTGTATAATCTTGCCTCTCTCCAGTCAGTGCCCTGCCCCCATCCAAACTGCTGAGAGAAAGCATTTGCCTTCAGTTCCTGCTCTCCAGCCCTGTGCATTGTTAAACAGATGCGGTGTTTATACACATCATGGTTATGGCTATAGCCCTGCTATTGTTGAAGAATGTTAGACAGCCATTTATCACTCTGAGCCAGTAAAACCATTGTAAAAATGTCCGACTAGTTAAATGAAGCTTCGATTTAATGAGGCTGTAAGAATGAACCAGGGTTGGTCATATTGTAAATAAGATCCTGGAGCAGTGTCTTAGGAAGGAAGATGCAGAATCCTTTGTTTTCAGAAGCAACAATGGTCTTGCGAAGGGTTAAAAAAAAAAAAAAAAGAAGCCCCTCTGCTTTAAATACATCTTTTGAAGTTGTCATTAATTCAAAGCAGCACCTGAAACATAAACACATGTGCCACAGAGGTGACAAGATTGGGGTGAACTCTTTCTTAATGGCTTTGTGTGCCCCAGGAGCACCAAGAGTCCAGAAACCACGGTGTGGAGTCCAGGGGAGGAGTAAGCCAGCACCAGAGATAACCAGCCTTGCAGTGAAGTGGGCCTGGAAGGACATTTGCCTCTGACAGGCCGCTGGGAAATGGAAGAATGTCTCCTCAGCTTGTATTGAGCAGTGTCCAGTGAATCTGCTCTGTTCAAACCACGGAGAAAAGCTGTGGGAAATGATCTCAAATGTTGGTGCAGTCAACTTTCCACTCTGGAAGGAAAACCAGTCAGTTATTTTCTTAATGTTTAAGATTCAACTCCTACACAGCCAGCGGTGGGGCGATGGGGCTTGGCCATTTGGTTACAGCACACGATTTTCAAAAATAACCAGTCTTGAAATTGCCCCATTGGAGAGGAATCCGATTGCCCCACAAATAAGATAAAGTGGTCCCAATTCTTATTTTGCTAGAGCCCCCCCCCACCAAGCCTCAATTCAACAAGATCATTTCTGACAAAAAAACTAAATTAAAGGATGCCTTGCGGAGCCAGTGATAGCAGAGAGGAAGCAAGCTCAGTTACCTCTGCACTTTCACCAGTATCTTCCCAAACCTGATGTGGAGGTCTGTCCACTTCAGCTTGGACTCTAAGCTCCTTTTCCCAGTGAAAGATCCCAGGGAAGTTGGTAAAGTACTTGTCTACCATATACAAAGCATGGGCTCCACCTCAGCACCACATAACACTAAGCATCCTGGTGAATGACTATAAACTCTACTTTTGGGAGGTGAATGCAGAGGCAGGAAGATAAGGAGTTGAAGGTCATTTTCCACTACAGAAACAGTTTGAGGCTAGTTCAGCTTGCATAAATCCTCCTCCAAATTGTTTCCCTAACAAAGGTGGTTTTAAAATAAAATTGCTTCTCCTATTTCAATTGTATGTTTCCAAAAGACTTTATTTTAGCTTCTGACAGTTTAACCATTTGTATTTATTCAGTGAGGGAGGAAACAATTGGAAGTGGTCGATCCTCTTTCCTTCAAGTCTCTAGCACCATGTCTGCCTGCACACCACCATGTTGAACCATGATGATAATGGACTAAACCTCTGAAACTGTAAGCCACTTCAATTAAATATCTTCCTTTCTAAGAGTTGCCATGGCCATGGTGTCCCTTCACGCAAAAGAAACCCTAAGTAAGACACCTGTAAACATCAATAGCACATAACTCCAACATATGTTTTTGCAGGGAATGTATGCTGACTTGTTTACATTTGTACAAGGTGTCATATGTGCCAGGCATCCTCTGGCAGGTCATTCCCTTTCAGTCTCTAACTTTGATTGTTCATGTTCCTGTACTTTCTGCCTGCACGCCTCTAACACACACACACACACACACACACACACACACGCGCGCGCGGTTACTCTTCCCTACATTCATCTTGTATGGTGTTCTTATACTTTACTTTTTTGTAGAGTTACATAAAATAATATTGGACCAGAAACTTAGCAATTGTCCCTAAGCTCTTTAATCTTGACATCCATTTGAAAAGCCTCATATGGCTAGGCAGGCATGTTGCTAGAGACATACTAAGGTTCATCATCATCACAGGGTTTGTTCCTGGAGACAAAGCAGTCAGTCATACTCATTCTGCCACTCAATAGACTGTGATTCTCAAACTTTAGTGTGTCCAGTATGTACCAGCAGGGACTGTGATGACTGCATTTGACTGGGGCCCACATATCTTCATTTATTATGCCAGAACCATAAGAGAAGCACTGGTCTGGGGCAAAAGGAAGCTCTGCAAACATTACAACTGCCCTTCCAGCAGGAACTGCAAAGATCAGGGTCACAGAATGCTGCAGGAAAAAGGGAAGTGTTTGCGCAACAAAAATGGATTAGTAGAGGGCCATATATATAAAGCCAAGGATAAGCCAGACCTTGAAGGATGACTGGACCGTGGTGAAACCTAAGTAGTGCTAGAGCCAAGGTCTCATGGAAAGCAGATCAAGGGGGTTGAAGGTAGAGGGTAAAGGACACAAAGTCAGTAAATAGAGAGTGTGGCTTCAGGGCAGATCCTGTGTTCTATCCCCAGAAAGCGTAGTTCATTTATTGATAGTGAAAAGTCCTTGCATATTTTACAGTAGAGATATGTAACAATGATATTTCTGTTTCCTCCCCTTGCTGACCAGAGTAAAGTCCGGATAGTTCTGCATGGCATTCCATGAGCAATAAAGCACACCAAATGAGAAGAGGCAGGCAATGTGCTTATTTGCTGGCTCCTTTTAGCTCCCTATGTTCCTTTCAGGCAGACTATAATTGATGTATTTCTGTTCTCATTTAAGAAGTCAAGGCTAAAGATTTGCCCACCATTGCATGGAGGGACTGGATCGAGGGCGTAGGGTTGCCTCCTCTAGACCTACAACTGGATTTCCCACTGCAGGATGTCACTCAGCAAGATTAATCAAATCAGGCACTTGAAAAATGCCTTCTATCTTTAAATTATAGGGTTTCTTGTGAGTCCCACACAGACATCACTTATGTAAGCGTCTCTTACTTATTGAATTGTATATGAAATGATGAAGGGATGCGAATATTTACAGTGCAACTTCTAACGTAAAAAAATAGTATCTCTCTTAGAGGGATGATGGTCATAATGAGACTCATGATACAATTCTTAGTAAAAGACATTTCCAGTCCTAACAGTTAATGTTCCCTAATAGCAAAACCCCTCAATCAGACTGGAAACATGAGAGGATACTGAATGTGGAAGCCATGGTCTTCATCCGGAGAGGCCCACTTCCTCGTTCTGAGCTTTCTACCAATCCACACATGGGGCAGATTATCAGTGAAAGTTCTGGGGCCTTATGGTCAAGATCCCTAGGCATGAGAGATCTAAGCTGTGTCACACGTGCTCCATCCAACCCTCAAACATCATAAAAGTAGCCTAAAGGTATAAAAGCTTTAAAAAACAAAAAACTCAAATGGAGAAAGGAGTGAGCTGTACCTTCCCATTGAATTTTAGAGCTGGAAAATGAGTGGCAGCTTGGTCAAGGTCACCATCTCCTTCTGTGCTTCCCTCTTTTATTTATTTTTGTAGATGTAGGGATTTTAGGGTATGTATGTTCATATTAGTATGTGTGGATACTTTTACTTTTTGAGACAGTCTGTTAATGAACATGAAGTTCGTCTGTTTATTTAGGCTACCTGGCAAGTGAGCATCAAACAACCACCTGTCTCCATCCCGGAGCACTGATGTTACAGGCTCATGACCATCAGTTCAGCTTTTTATTGTGAATGCTAAGGACTTTTTGCTTGCATGGCAGGCACTTTACTGACTAACCCAGCCTTCCAGCCACTTCTTAACAGCGGAAGAATCAGAGGCCCAGAGAGGGGATGCTATTTGACTAGGACACTTCTCAATCTGCTTAATAGTGGACACTAGATGGTTCTTCCCACCACACCAGACTACTGGTGCTCTGTTTCATAGTATTGTGTTGCCCATTCACTGAGATAAGTTCATGGGAATTATAAATGCAAAACTCAAAAACTCTGGGAAGCCAGAGTCTAGAGTACCAGGTTCAGTTCTAAGTTATTTTACCAGCTTCCAGATCATGAGCTCCATCCTCTTTCAGATTGTTGTATCTTCAGAAAGGAAGTGGCAAGTGTCCTCCATTTTCCTTTCTGCAGAGTTTCTGTGAGGGTGCAATGCTGCATTTTATGTGAAAGTGTGTGGCAAATTAGAGAGCTGATTAAAACATGCCATTGAAGCTGGTCTTAAAAGCTGGGTGAATAATAGACTCCAAAGCAGTTCTTATCTGTAGCTGTTGTTCTCTGTGTATCTTTTTATTAAGTGTCTTTAAAATACCCGGGAGTAATCCTATCAATCATGTAATGGGTGTAGGATTTGGACTCAGAGCTATCCACTGACAAATCTCAGCTCCTCTGTTTGTACAGTATTCATGCTTTTATCTAATCAATAATGCATCCAACATATAGTTAGAGAAAATACGTGAATTACTTCACAGTACCTGGACCTTAAGAATGACTTGATATCTCTTAGTATCTATTGTTCTAATACTGCTTCACTCCCCACAGACATTATTCATCTGGGTTAGTGGGGTCCCCTGAGTACAAAGACAAGGCTGTTCTGTTAACCTCAGCAACTTCAGATCCGGTGTAACCTAACAGAAAGAGATGTTCACTTTGTGGTTTAGAATTCGGTAACTACTATGTTTTAAGAGAAAAATAATAGACCCTTCCTTTGCTTCTAATGTTCTGTGATTGCGACTCATGAATAAAACTGACAATAAATAGATAGCAAGCAAAAAAAAGCACACGTTTGTTTTGTTTTCAGGTTTTGTTTGTTTGTTTGTTTGGTTGGTTGGTTGGTTGGTTTCTCTGTATTCTTTTGGAGCCTGTCTTGGAACAAGCTCTGTTCGAGGCTGACCTCAAACTCACAGAGATCTGCCTGCCACTGCCTCCCTAAGTGCTGGGATTAAAGGTGTGTGCCACCACTGCCTGGCTATTTTCAGTATTTTTAACTTAATGGTGTTAAGGATTTCATGGGAAGAATGACAGCCTAAAGAAGCAGTTAAGCTTTATAGGATTACATACTATTTTAACAAAAGCAATCAAGTAACTAGAGGAACAGAAACCACGTGGGCACCTAGGACCCATACACTGTGGAAAAGTACATACATCTAGGAAAGCCATGGAGAATCTAAAGGACAGGAGTTATTTTACTAGAGACTGCATGTATGAGTTACCTTTGAACCTTTCTCTGAACCTCTGGGTCTGAGAGTTGTTCTCTTCATCTTGGTGTGGGGTAGGGGGTAAGAGGGGAGAGGAGAACGCTTTCCCTATATACTTTTATTCCCAGTTGCCTTTAACAATCTCACACTGTGCTGGTATATTATGGGAATGGCATGTTCTATACTTTTTCACTATACACATACAGCAGAAGCTTATGGCTGTGGTATTCTGATCCATATAACTTGCAACTCTTCTACGTATGTTCATTCACTGACTCATTCAAGGAACATTGCCTGGGCACCTACTGTGTGCCACACACACTCTCTAGTCCTTAATTAAGGAATATAATTAACAAGTGTGTTTGGCTACCTTCAGATCTAGTTGAGGAGGCTGAAACAGATGACTAAAACAAGAATAGAAGTGTGGATAAAAGGGGGCTCATAGAGCAGAGATTGGAAAAATAGAATGTGCTCTTCTGGGTTATTGACAAAAGTTAGCCTTTTGAATTTTATCTTTAAGAGTTTTGCCTAAAACATCTGTTCATTGTAGATCAAAGTGTACTTATAGCATTAAGGCTGTTGTAAGAATGAATTGATAACGGTGTAAGAGTAGTACACCTCGTGATGTTCCTTGGATGCCATAGAGTGTTAAGAAACCTGGGCCCAGCCCAGAGATGAAGTACGGACACCCTGGCATCTGTGTTTCCTGGATCCTTAGCTATTCCCACTACTGGCTCAAGACAGAGATCCCAGAACACTCTGGAAGTTGTTAATTTCCCTGTTGGATGGCTTTTCTGGCCATCATGGCTCCCTAGCAAGAGGGTCGCTCCTTTAGAAGGGTTAATGGGAGTCAAGAACTTTAGAAGGGTTAACGGGAGTCAAGAAGTTCTGAAGCCTTCGACAGAAATCCCTGCCCTATTGTAAAAAGGATGTCCATGTGACTTGACTCGTTCTGCTCCCACAAGTCATGTTCATTCACTTCTGAAAACCACCCCAGTTTAGTAAATGCTAACCACAGACAGGCTTCCCTCATCATAGCTCTGGGCCTCCCTTCAAAGACTTTGTGCTGGGCTTCAGGTCTACAAACACCTTTGTTAGAAGCAGTTTTTCTTGCCAGCCTGGTCCCAGAGCTGCATCAGCCCCAAATAATACACAGAGACACTGTATTAGATATAAAGGTGTTGGCCAGTTACTAGTATTTCTTATTGGCTAGCTCTGTCTTAAATATTAACCCATTTCTATCAATCTAAGTGTTTCCACATGTTCTTATCTTGCCAGAGAAAGGGTCTGGACCTCTTCTCTCTTAAGTCTCTATATTTTGAATCTCCCTACCACACACCTTGACAATGTATACAAAATTTATGCCTTTGATGTTGAGCGTGCATTTCTCTTTTGAGGGTCTAGGGCTTTCCATATTCTTCCTGGAAGCGCTTTAGGTAGGGGTAGTCTCGTATTCCTTCTTCCCCCATACCCAGGACAGCAGTGCTATCAGCTTGTGAGAAAACACTTTATAAGTCAAGATGCATTTTGGAGCAAACCCCATCAGCTGTCAGTACTGGGCAAAGCCAGCCTCTCCCTTTGCCTCCTTGCTTCTGCCTCACTGCCCAACCCCTCTCGGCTGTGGCACCCACTTTTATGTGCCCTCCATGCCTGCTTTCCTTATCAGCTATCAACATCCCTCGGGGCTGTCTCTTGTCAGTCGAATTTCTGCTTGCTGCTGCTTCTTGACACACTGCACTTTATCAACCACACACTGCTTGGCTCCTATTACCAGTGATCTCAGCATCACTAATAAACAGCAACACCGAGGCCATATTTTCCAGTCTCTGTCAGGATGCTGCTTTCCTGGGTGAAATAAAAGTCCTATTAACATGCTCCTCTTCATTGCCTCTGACAGGTTGATTAATTAGGCCTCCTCTTTAGATGACCTCCGCACTGACACAACAAGGAGGTGAATAGAAAATGAATGGTTTGCCCACATAATGGGCTAGTCTGGGTTTGGGTTTTTATCATATCGAACTGTCGGAACTTTCAGAGTTGAATGGAGTTTGCCCTGTGTACGTCCAGCGTCAGCAGCAGCTTCGGAGGAGGGCAGCTTCTGGCCAGCCACACAGTCCCATGCAGACAGACACACCCAGGCAAGGGAAGCCCACCTGGCAAGCAGCCCTCGGCTTGCTGAGAACGACCCTCTCAGTTCATGCTGCTCAGTTCATAAAGCACAAATCTAATGTTCTTTGAACGTTATCAAATCAAATGACCTTTGTTTTCAACAGCTTTCTTCTCCTCCCTCCCTCGCCGCCTGCTAGAAAACACAGTATGTTAACTTAGTGGCGCTGCCTCCCCGAAGGCTAATGCAAACCATTACAGAGGAGAACCGTGTTAAATTTCCACATTTTCATTATGACTACCTGTTTTCAGGGAATCAGTATCTTAGACATGAACAATCATTTCAGACTGAGGCTCAGCATTGGGGGGCAGGGAGGGGGGAGGATAGGTGGCTGGTGGTTTTGGCAGCAAATAGGGTTCTTGCTTTTCATTATAGGCATCTGGAGTTTGAGGGGTGGGAGAGGGCACTCATTGGCTGCTTTTGCTGGTCGGCCCCTTCCATGTGAGGGAGAGACATGGAAAACCATTAGCCAGATTGAAATATCTAAGGGGCTCCCTAATTGTTCTGTGGAGCAGGCTTTGTAGATGTTCAAAGTCCTGCCTCTAAGAAAGAAGGCAACAGCCAGTCAGTGCATGGGGACAGCAGCAACTAGGTCCACACCTCAAAGAACAAAAACAAACAAACAAACAAACAAATGTGCCAGGAGATCTGGAGGGGTGATCAGTTGCTTGTATCACTTTCTCTTTTGTTTTGTAGCTCTAACTTCCTCTTAAGATTACTCTTGGTGCCTAGCACTGTCAAAAGCATGCCATTCCATCAGTATCATCCCAGAAGGAGAGTTCTTGTGATCTGAGATGAGCTGCCAAGCTGAGATCTAGCACAGAATTTAGTGCTCACTGGGAGGATTGCCCAATGGATCAGCTATTGAGAGGAAAGATGTAGAGAGAGAATTCACTAATCTGCTTTAACACATCCATTTGGGGAGGTGCGTGCACGCATCTCTCTCTGTCTGTCTCTCATGCTCATGCTTGTGTGCTCACGAATGTGGAGGCTCGAAGTTGATGTCACTCTCTTTCTCTATCTCTTTTCATCTTATTTTTTGAGTCAGTGTCCCTTACTGAATGTAGAGGATTAGAAAAATCTAGCTGGCCAGCAAGCGCCAGGATCGTGCCTTCACCACCCCTTACAGGCTAATACAGTCGTGGCTGGCTTTTAATGTGGGTGCTATGGATCAAATTCAAATTCACACAGCAAGTAGTTTACTGACTGACTGACCCATCTCTCTGATGTCCCTCTCCCATATATATATATATATTTGAAATTACTATAGTCAGAATAGAACTCACAGACTTTGACCTTGACTTCAAAGCTACTCATCTTGTATTAGTCAAAACTTGAGCAAGGTCTGCAACTGTTTGCCACCATCTAAGGGAAATACTGGGTGGCCCACAGAGAACAGACAGAACAGGAATCTCAGAAAGGCACATAGCCACATTGCTATTCAAGGTAATGTTAGAGACACTGGAAGGAATGAGCAGTTGATTACTTAAAGGTTATAGGACCTCGAAAAGGTGTTTGTTTATTCTTATAACATCTAATAGTCAAAAGGGCGAGCATCCTAAGTGCCATCAATAGATGAGTGACTGAACCAATTACACGTGTCAGCAATGGAATACTGAGTAGCTTTAAAACAGAAGAAAGTACTAACATGGCAAGGCAAAGGTGAACTTTAAGTGGAATCAAGAAAAGTCAGAATAAATGCCAGCATCACTCCACTCTGTGATATGCTGGAGAGATGGAATTCATAGCAAGAGCAAGCAGCATTATGGCTGCTCCTGGCTGGCTGCAGGGTGAGTAGAGTGGTTGATGGCTATGACACAGTAGTTAGAGAAGAAGAATTTGTGGAACTTAGTGATGATGGTGGTTGTACAACAATATGGAGTGCACCTATCTTTATCATATCTATTTATTGGTTGGGACACGTGAATGTGAATGCCTGTGAATGTGAAAGGGCAACTGGAGGAAGTTTAACTATTCTTTCCACTGTGTGGGTCCCGGTGATCAAACTCAGGTAAACATGCTTAGCGGCTAGTGTCCCTCACCCACTAAGCCATCCTAAAAGCCTTGTGAATATATTTTTAATTAATGTTTATTTAAATTAAAACCAATCTTATTTTACATACTAATAATCCCAGTTCCCTCTCCCTTCCATCCCCTTCATTCCCCCATCAACTCCATGCTACTGCCACCCCCCCCCCCATCCACTCCTCAGGAAGAGTGAAGCCTCCCATGGAGGATCATCAGAGTCTGTTAACATCATCTGGGGCAGGACCTAGAGTCTCCCTCATTGTGAATATATTTTAATGCCAGTGAACTATCCACTTGAAAGTGATTTGGTGGTACATTGTATGTTTAAATTGTATTTTATGTAATAAAAACAAATCATTCATCAGTGATAGTCAGGACTAAAATTCAGGTCCCCTGAGTTCAGAGGTCTAGTGGAAAGCCCTTTAGTCTGTGAGTCAGCATGTATGGGATCCAAAAGCATGGAGTTAATCGTAGGTCACTGATAACTGCACCAGCCTTTTGTGCCTTGTCTCCTCTCAGTACTGTGAGAGAGCTGAACATTGCACTGGTTCAGCCTTGTGCACTTGGAGCCTTTTTCCACTAGAATTTGCCAGTGGATACTGCAGTTTGGTCAGCCTGTCTCTTGCTCTATGTTTTGTCTTTATCACAGGTTGTCAGGCAGGGCCTGAATACCCAGGGAAGAGTTAAAAGAAAGGAAAAAGCCCGAAGGGACTGTTTAGTTCCCCCAAACTTAATTTCACAATTCTCAAAGAGGGAAAAAAAATTAATGGAGTTGCTATTGAGAAATTGCCCTGTGTCTTATTCTCTCATCCCAAAGTAGGTGATCACTGACTCCCAGGAACCCCTGACAGAAGCCAGAGGATGTGGTAGAACCTATTAACAAGTCATTGCTGGAGCCAATGTCCACACAATTGTAGGGATTTAAGAATGTGATGCTCTGTTTGGGAATAAAAGCCAGAGTCAGTCTCCTGTGTCCTGTAGGAGCTAAGGATCAGCCACTTTGCTTGCCTGCCTTCCTCCCTCTCCCCCTTCCCTTCCTTCCTCCCTCCTTCCCTTCCTCCTTTTTTCTTTTTGATGACAGTCTCTGACTGGCTTGCCTGGAACTCACCAAGCAGGTTTGGCTGGCTGGTCTGTGGGACATTCCCCCAGTATTGGGATTACACAAGCCCACACCACCATAGGTGGCTTTTTCACATTGGACCTATGGCTAAACACTGTCCTCTTGCATTGCAAACACTTTACTGATAGTGCTGTCTCATTAACCCCTGGCACAAATATGTTTAAAGCAAACTAAATTAAGCAAGGGGGAAATCTTCACCTTCAGACAGCACAGCACAGCCCCCAATTACAGATGAAGTAAAACAGGGTGAAAAAGACCATCAAAAATGTCTTCTTCTAATGAGTATTTGTTCTTGTTTATTTAGGATCACAGTGAATGTATATTCTCTCTCCTGTCACAGCCGTGAGATGAGTTCATTTGGAATGTGCATTGAAAATGAATTCAGTTGTGATGGAGTTAAGTTTCTTTAGGAACAAAAAAAAAGTGTCATTTCAAAGGAAGAAAAAAAAAAAAGGAAAAACCAAAACAACAAAAAACCAAACAAGGTTGATGTTATGCTACAAATCTCCAAACTAACTCAGAAAGCACTGCTGATTTGGAGTGGTTTTTGACTCCTTCAGAAAGGCAAATGTGTTTGATATGTCTGAAGCACTTTGTGAAACAAGGTAACGAGGAGAGCAATCAAAATTGACAGCTCTGCCCAGGACATGACTCAAGGCTGTTTTCATCTCTTCCCAGTGCAGGTGGAATAGAGTGCTTTTTTGTTCTCTGTCTGGCATATCTCTCTCTCTCTCTCTCTCTCTCTCTCTCTCTCTCTCTCTCTCTCTCTCTCCCTCTCCCTCTCCCTCTCCCTCTCCCTCTCCCTCTCCCTCTCCCTCTCTCTCTCTCTCTCCTTAAGGAGTAGACTGTTTGCCAACTCAGCAGGTCAGTCCTGTATGCTTGGTGTTTCTCTTCACCTGTGGAGAACCATTTGCTTTCTTTACCTGACTTAGAACTTAAAAGTTTTGGTCAGATTGCCTTGAAAATAATTTTCCCTCCTTTAACAAGAACACACGCACGCGTGTGCATGCACACAATTATGCTTCAATGCTAGTGCATTTCTCAGAAGCCCTTGTGCTCCTCCTGAGTTTGGGTTCATCTGTTTATCAAGTGTGGACTGGACAAGTGCACTTGGGAACATCAGTAGCAGGGTGCAGCACAAGACTCATCCATCCCTGTTACAGATACTTTGTTGTATAGTTAAGCAGTCTCCTTGTGATGTGAGATGCCAACCATTCAGACTTCAGGGAGGCAGGAACCCATCAAGCTAGATACTAGTTACTCTCTGAGATACAGAGGGACACTACCCCCAGCTGTCTTTAGAATGTTATGTGTTCCCTAGCTTTAGTTTACAGCACTGGGCTTGAACCAAGGTCTACCTGGCTGCACTTCACTTACATCCTCTCCTCCCTCCTGGATGCCTTTACATTGTCTTTCCCACATTCCGCCCTTCCTTTTCTTTCTTATAAATAGGAATGGGGAGGGGGGAGGAAGGATGCTGGAGAGATGGCTCAGAGATTAAGAGCTGCCTGCTCTTCCAGAGGTCCTGAGTTCAATTCCCAGAAACCACATAGTGGCTCACAGCCATCTATAATGAGATCTGGTACTGTCTTCTGTCATGTATGCATACATGGAGATGGAATGTTGAATACATAATAAATACATACATAGGAATTTTTATGTAAGGACCATTATGAGGCAGGGCCCTGATCTAAAGTCAGACAAGCCAGAGCCTAGCTTGTGGCTACTGGGAGGCCTCAACTGTTTCAGTGGTCACAGTGAACCCCAGCATGGGAGCATATTGCCTGGTACCTGAAAGGGAGGGAGCCATAGCTGTCAGTAGATGCTCTATGCTCTTAGTTTACTGTCTTCTTATAAATACTCTTTCTAATCCATCACTTCCCACAAAGGCTGCAGCAGAGTAGATAAAGGAAGGGTGCTGAGAAGGACCAGTACCTATGTGTCTGCAAACAGAGAGACTGGACATATTAATGTTGCATCTGAAAAATTGCTCTGATGATTGACCTGTGTACTGTGTCAGGATAAAGCTAATGGCAATACTTGTATAAAATAATAATAAAGAAATGTCACTTTCCATGTGGTATTTGCTAGCACTTTCCCAAAGAGAGTCGGCCATTTAGCCTTGGTCTAACACAGTGACGTGTGTGGTGTGGCTGAATGGATGTGCGGGGACTGGATTGACACACTCAAGGTGCTGCTGTCACATGCCTTCATGCTGTGTTTGTTATCTTACTGGAGCACAAAAGTTGTGAGATTTGGGGCTCTCTCCTCACCGGCTACTCTAGCACATTGCTTCGTACCAAGTGGGCACATGTTTCTCTATTGTCTTTGCAGACTATCACGGGCGGTCTTTAAGCTTGTGTGGGTTCTGTTTGACAGGTGCCTCACACAGTGGGTTTTAATCGCTTGTAGTTCAGTTCTGCGCTCTGTGAAATAGCCTCTAAGGATTTGTGGCCTGAAGTTTCCCTTTCCATATTTTTCTTTCCTACGGGTCTCAGAATTTTTATTTATCTTAATTTGTAGGTTGTTCATTTACTTATTTACTTTGAGGTACTGTCTCATGTAGTCCAAACTGGCTTCAAACTCATGATGTGACCATAGATGACCTTGAACATATGATACAGGCATGTAACCTGGCTTCAGAATTTCTCCTTTAATTGCCATATTTGAGGAGCCTTCTCTGTTCTTGTAAAGATTCTTTCCACTTCCTTTCACAAGTTCCCAATAATTCTTACATCTCTACTTAAACCATGTGTCTTGACTATATATGAAATGCTCCCCTGTGCTCTGAGCCAGTTTTCCAGTGAGCTAGGTCTCGTCAAACATAACTATTTATTCCATATCTCCTTGGTACCAGACACTAAGTTAGTCTGTAAGGATAAGCAGGAGGCAAGATGGGGCTTCTGCTATGTGTAAAGTCGGAGCTAATCTGGGAGGAGCCACTCAGAGTTGAGTGACAGTTCCAAGGGGTTTGTAGGGACCAAGGAACACCCAGGGCTGAGCTCAGAGGCTGGACTTGCCTTGGAAATGGAGAAGTGTATATAAGGAACCAAAAGTAGAAAAAGAATACAGGTTCTGCTGGAAAGTATTTGGGAGCCACAGCTTGAGAACTAGACCCTGCTTTTATAATCGGTGTTGGATTCAAGGACACAGTAGGAGAGGAATCCAGGGCCAAACCACAGAATCACAGATCTGCTGCCAGGCTGCCAGGATAGGGGCATCGTTTGGAGGCAAAATTAAGGCACAACCACAAGGTTGTAGCCAATTGTAAGCATTTTATGTGTTACAGATGTTTTTGAGAGTGGCTGGCTTGTGGAAGGGAATTGTGGCAAGCACAGAATAAAAACATGATCTCTCACTTGCCCTTTTCTGAGTTTGCACATGGAACAGATGCTCTTCATTGTCTTATGCTTAGCCCAGAATAATGAAAGTAGAGGGAGATTAGAAGAATAAACTGCTACTTCGGGCTCTGCAGCCCTGGAAAGTGTGTGTTGCCAGTAATAACTCCTGGGAACTATTTGGTCAGTAAACGCTTCAGCTATAATTAAAAGGTCATTTTCTTGGTTTTAATTTCTTTTAATTAATTAAAAAACATGTCATCTGGGTATGGGGAGGTATAGTCCCTTCCTAGAAAAGAGAAAATAATGATTCCCAAAACTCAGACTCAGTATTTCCCAGGGAGAGTTCTGGAGCCCACCAGTCCTCCTGGAGTGGATTGGTGGGGCACTACCCCCCACTGTGTCCCCTTGGAGATCCTCAAGGGTGGGAATGCACCAAAGGCTCTTAGAAATCCTGCAGTAAAGAAACCTTTTAACTAAGTCCTTCACCTGTCTATTTGACTACAACACACTATTGTGAACACAAGATGTAATACCATTCCACGGAATGCACATTTTGGGAAACATGGTAGCAGTGAGGTGGTTGTTGTTGTTGTTGAGACAAGTTCTCACTCTGTAGCCCATGAAGACCTGAGGCAGTCCTCCTGCCTCAACCTCTTGAATGCTGGGATCATGGGCTACCTACATCTCTAGGTGACTCTGAGCTGAAAGGTCTTACAGGCACACTCATCCAGAGGTCAAGGAAGAAAGACTCAATCAGTGATTGGCATGCAGTCCCTACTCAGCCAACTTATTGAGTTAAATCATTTACCAGTGGACCCACTGATAGTGGCAGCATTGGGCTTACAATCAGATGGTCAGGACCTATCTTGGGTTGGCTCCATTAGCCTTGTTGCTTTGAATAAGGGGTCAATTCTAATGCACCTCTTTCATCTGAAAAATGGTGACAGTGCTGTCTGTCCTACTGTGGCCCTGGTAACTATCAATCATTTGGAGGTACAGTCTAGAACAGGGCTGTGGGTCTACCCCCACCCCACACACACACCGTGGAGAGCCAGGAAATTGCTGTCTTGGACTTTGTAGACCTTGTGGGTTCTTCTTTCTATGTTCCCCTCTGCTGCTATAGCATGGAAGCAGCAGCCACAGACAGCATAGAAAGGAACAGTTTGTTTGTCTCCCAGTAAAGCTTTGCTTACAAAAACAGTCAGCAAACAGGTCTGGCCTGTGGGTCGCCGTGTGCTGACCTCTGTTCTAGATATGGAAATGTCTTTAGCGAGTGTATCATGCCTAACTCTATGGAACTACTACAACACAGAAGTCCATTTGTCCCCAAGGAAACTGAGGCACAGAGATGTTAGTCAGGCAGTGCTTTTACCTACTGAGCTGAGCTCTGGCCCATGTGACATCACATGGCCTATGTTAGCAAAGAGCACTTCCCACTAAAGAAATGCCCTTGGGCTGCCAGAGGCAATGCAAGATAAGCTTGTATCACAGAAGTTGAGTGTCCCCTCATTGTGTCCACCCCCTCCTCTGTGCCCTGCTTCACCTTCTCCACACTCAACAATGGCTAGGATTTCTGAGGCACCATAATTCAAAGGAGTCACCTTTATTTTTTTGGAAACCAAAATATACCTGTACTCTATTGAACACTACAGTGACACTGTGATTTCAAACTGTGAGATGCAGACCAGATGGACTTAATCAGAAACATCTCAGCCTAGTTCTAACATATGCAGACTATTTTTTAATAAAAAATAACCCTGTGCACATTTACCTTTGCATTTTTTCTTCCTAAGTGGAGTAAAACTAGCCCTAGAGTCAAGTTTGAAATTATTTTCATAATTTTGGGTAATTAAGACACTTCCCAGATCTCATTAGCAAAAGCCCAAAATAGAATAATTGCCATATAATTAGTGATCGGTGAACCTTTAGAGGTTTGGAGGTCTGTTCTTTTCTGAGTCTGGAAGTTCTGGGGCCTAACCCTGCTTTATCTAAACCAGGACCTTTTACATTTAGATACTAGCTCTCATTCAACTTAGTCCCGCCTGTCTTGAGCCCGCATGTCCTGGTCATGGTTTGTATATATTTAACAGTGTTTAACTTCTACTCAGTGTCTCCAGTCTGCTACAGGAATACAGAAAGAAGGTGCCTTCTAAGTGTATCCCACCTGAGTGGGTAGACAGGGCTGCATGGAAGTACCTCATTGGAGAGAGAAGGCAGATCTGTTGGAGTTAGGGCATCTGTTTCCCGGGACTTAAAGTGCTTTGGGAAGAGGAGTACTCATCCTTGTTGATCTCAGTAATTCTAAGAAACCCTATAAAGAGGATGGCAATTGGTACCGTCTTTGAGCTTTAGCTCAAAGTGTCTTTAGACACTGGAAGGGACTGGAACTTAGCAGAGTCAGTAAACTGCTTCAGTTGCTTGCTGATCAGAGTACTGCTTCTAGTAGATACAGAAATCCAGGCATGTCATCCCAGTGCTGGGAGGTGGAGACAGATTTGATGGCCAGCACCTCTGCCAAGTTGATGAGCCCCTGGTCCCACCCAATAAGAGAACCTGTCTCCAAAAAGAAAGAAGTCTTCTGAGGAAGGGTACTTCCTAACCTCTGACCTGCACACACAGACACACACACACACCACACCAAGAAGAGGAAGAGGAGAAGGGGAGGAGGAGGAAGCATAGAGAATTGCTAATACCTCTAAGGTCATAGTGTTATATGTGGGTTGAAAACAAAAAACAAAACAAGTCTCCTGCCCTCTGTCCACGCTTTTCCATCTTGATATAGGAGACCATGACACAAGTTTTCTTGCATGTCTGATTTTATTTCAAGGAAAGGAGGAGGAAGCACACAGTGGTGGTATACACCATTAATCCCAGTACTTGAGAGGCAGAGGTAGGCAAGTCTGTGTGAGTTCAAGGCCAGCCAGGTCTATGTAGAGACCCTGTCTCAAAATGGGGTGAGGTGACTTTGAGTTTGCGCATCTCTAAAATGAAAGCTTGGCCAACTGATTGTTTTTTGTTTTGTTTGTTTTTGGCCAGTAACAATTTTTTTTTTTTTTTTTTTTTTTTTTTGGCTGTTTCTTCATAGGTAACATGAGATTATCATCCTACCTTGCAGGGCTTCCATAGGTATTAAAGACTACAGGTGTAGAGGTGCCCAATAGGTTAGATAGATAACAACCAAAAGCCATTATATCCTCTAGAATGAATCAATTTTGTGTCACTTGATGTTCTTTTCAAGTCTGTCTCCTTTTTTTTAGAACATCAGCTCAGGGAGAATAAGAGCAGTTTCCTGACCATTTATTTCCAATACATAGTAGGCTCAATACTTTTATTCTCTTAACACCTAAATAGCCCTCCATGGGAGTCAAGCACTGGCCAAAGCATGTAGCATATTTTAACCAAGTTTGCAGTCATGGGTTAAAATAGAGGAAAAGTAAGAAGCAGCCCCCAGGATTTGTACTACTGTGTAGTTACCTTACTCACTGCTATGACAAAATATCTGAGTAAGGAAAGCAAGGTTTGGCCCAGAGTTACAGAGCATAGTCCATCAGAACAGGGAAGTCGAGGCTATGGTAGCAAATGCATAAGGCAGCTTAGTCACAGTGCTTTCGCAGTCAGGAGGTGGATGAATTCCCACACTTGGCTAGCCTTCTGCTTCCTACATTCAGGGTAGCTCTCCTCAGTTACGTAGCTCTAGAAACAGCTGCTCATACCCAGCCAGAGGTGTGACTCAAAATCTCAGATGACAGTCAAGATGAACCACCACATTCTGCTCACCCACCCATTAAGTTATGAAATTAAGCCTTGGCTACCTGCTGCAGAGTTCTTGTCCACTGCCATGGGCTATCACCAGTTGGAAAGAGGTGGGTGGACCAAGTTCCTATCACATTAAGTTCTCATCTCCCACAAACTCCTACTCCCAAGTTCTGGGGTCAAATCACCCTCAGCAGCTCAGAATTCATCTTGCTTACTCCCTTGGTCTCAACTGTTGTGAGGTATCAAGTCAAGATGTCAGCTGAGCCCCAGGCCTAAGTTTCAGGACAGAATCTAGAAGTGTATTAAATGAAGAGATGCAGGTGCATTGCAGTCATCAGCATGGGAAGCTTGGTAAAGCATTGGCTGAGAGCAATGCCAGCTGATACCATGATAGGGCAATATGGGTTCTTGCTCCTCTGCAAGGGAAGCTGGCTTGGAAACAGGCTGCCACCTTTGAGTTGCTCTCATGCCTTTCCAGGGTTAGGAGTTGATGGGGAAAAGAGAAACTTTGAGACCTTACTTGAAAGTCAGGGACAAAACAAGGAACTCCATATTTCAGTGAGGTAGTTTGGGACACTTGCAAAGTGTGCAATGAATTTAATAGAATCCTAGAACAGCTTGAACAAACAAGGGAAGGAACATATTAAAGCAAACAGAGGCAGTAAAAAGAAAATTCATTCTGAGTTGTGGGTGGGTAACTCCATGTTTAGGCCCTAGTTTTTTATTGCATACCAACACTGTGAGCCCAGCTACTCTGTGGTAGGCTTAGGGATGACAATATCCATTAAAGTTAATTTCCTAGTAAAGGCCACTTCAATCTGATTGTTTTGGGTTTTTTTTTTTTTTAATTTGTTTCACTACTAGTTTTCTTCAGCTTAAATAGAAGATGCTCTATGTACCTCCTGCAGCCAACCTAGGCAATTTCAGAGAGGTAGATGGTACCTATTAGAACCTTGACAAAGCCAAAGTGACGGTCAAACACCCCTGGGGCAGATGATGATGTTTCTCTGGGGTACCTAGATGGTCTAGTTTGGATGTGTAGGCACTCATCTTTACTAGGTGGTCTACTGCTTCTCAACTAAGGCCCAACATACATTAGCATTCCAGGAAACAAACAAACAAACCTGTGATCCCCTACACAGTGTCCATAGTAACTATTAGAATGAGGTCTGGCTTTTCAAAATGCATGTGCCTGTTCTGTTGCCTGGAGAATTGACACAGACAGGCTAAAACATCAAAGCAGGGGATAAGAATCCCCACAGTTATACTAGCAGCAAGTGCAAGTTTACAGAAATGTCTAGGTATTCAAAATGTTTTACAGTGCAAACTTTGTAAGGTGGGTACTGTTGTTATCCATATTTGTATAAATAAGCAGGAAGCTTATCCTCAGAAGTGTAAAGCAAACTAACAGCCAGCATCTGAATAAAGGAAGGAGGCTCTGATGCCAGCTCACACCCATAGGAACAGTGATTCTCAGGCTGGTCCCAGGACCTGTAGCATCCTGCCAGATAAGCTACATCCCCAGCCCTGAAATACCCCTAACACCTAGTTAATATGATGTGGGGGTATCCTGGGGTCCAGCTGTTATCTTGACTTGATAGTTAAGAACACTACAAGGAGTCATCCAGTATCACCTTAGACTGGGTAAAATGCAGCATCACAGCCCCAGATGCAGACCTCTGAACCCGAGAATGGACCTTTCAAGTGACTCTAACCACACTAACTTTTGCAAATGACTGACTGCAACATGTAGATTTTCTCCAGAATTTCTTCTGGCCTCGTGTAAGCATTACCAAGTGTTTGGGGTACAGCAGGTACTGTGGGCAACAGGGCAAACAGGTTTAGAGCTTCAAGCTTAAGAAATGAGACACACCTAAAAAGGAGGATGATTTATACACTGAGTTCTGTTATCTCGGGTTGGTAGATTATGCTGTCATTAATAGAAACAACTTGCTGAACTCCAGCACTCAGTCCATTGGTGGAAAGGTGAAGGGACAGCCACATGGAAGTTTAGTGACCACACCAGAGGCAAGTGAGGTAGAAAATGCTGGTCTCCTGTGCTGTGTTGTGAGTGTGTTTCTGATCTCTTCTTGGAAGCAGAACCAGAAGATTCCCTTACTATTTATTGTGGACTTGCACACTCCAGAGTGCATTCTTAGAAAGAGCTGGGAGTAATGGGAGCTCAGATTCCCTTAGCCCAGTGTCTGTCACCTTCTTGGACTCAAAGCTTCCTGCCCTTCACCTTTATAGTACTTCAGAAACCATGTTTTTTCCCCTCTTTCTTGCTGTGGTTTGCTTAAGCAGAACCAACAGAAGCAGCATAGATTTGGAATTCACATTAGGTATTTTTCCAAATGTGTAACCACTGTGATTAAATTTCACTGCCACTGGTTCAATTTTCTACTTAAGGTGGAGGCAGCAAATCCCTTTAGAATTCCCCACTTGTTGAAAAATGTTTGAAGTCACCAGTTTTGACATCGTTCATGGAAAGACTTCAAGAATTCACCTTTTATAACACATGTCCATTACCTGCATTCAGTCCTTTCTCATCCCCTAATAGTTTACTTTTGTTGTTGTTATCGTTTCTACATGTTATACTGTACCCACATATACATTTGTTTTCACATATATCAGTGGCTAAATTCTGCATATAAGGGACAACATGTATTCTTCTTTCTGAGATCGTGTGAGCTATAGAAGAATATACAAAACTAACTGTTCTTTCTAGTTCTGAATCTGTTATGGATTTTTCACTTTTGGTGATGGATAAGTGCTAAAAATACATTTGCTAGTGTAAATGTAATGTCCAGTATGAAGCCCCACAGCTTCAGAACGACTATTTTAACCAGAAATTCATTGAGATGCATAGACTTCAGGTCTGTTTAATTTGGGATTGTGTGGATTTTTTAATTTGAAATTTTTTATAATAAAGTTCATAACGTTAAGTTTTTTTATTTTCAATAAAAGGCTTAAAGAAGAAGGTGTTTAGGGTCTGGAAGTATAGCTCAATTGGCAGCAAGTTCATCTAACACACAGGAGGCCCTGAGTGTGATCGCTAGCATGGTATAAGCATAGCCTGGTGGTACATTTGAGATACACAGGAAGGAATACTGAAGATCCAAAGTCACCTTCAGATACATAGTGAGTTCAAGGCTAGCATGGATTACGTGAAACCCCATCTCAAAAAGAAAAGAAGGAGAAGAAATTGTTTGACTAGGTAGTCTGTGGCCATTCACACTGAGAGTGTGGTTCACCAGAAAGGAAGGGTGAGTGGAGAGAGCCAGGACACTGAAACAAAATAACCCAGAAAACAAAATTTTATAGAGAACAGACTTCTGTCCTCCTCTCCAAAAACACAGTACCAACCACAAAGTCAGTAGAAATTTATTCCATACAAAATTAGTAACTTCAGAAACCCACAGATAAGCTCCCCTGAGGAGTTTGCTCAAAAATCATCCTAACTCTGACTTAACTCCTGATTCTCATCTACTCTGGTGGCCTTCAAGGTTCCATGGAAGCACTGCTAACAGGGAAACAATGCCCCGACCCTGTGCTCTAGATACAAATGGCCGTGTGGGACCAGCTTTTTTGAGTCAAGTAGATGATTCCCACCAAGACCCATAACCACCCCATTATTTCTCAGAATTAGCTGAGGGGCTTAAAGAGACTCCAGTATTCAAAGCACCATGAAGGAGACTGAAATGGCCATGAGTGACAACAGAGTGGAAATGTGATGTCACTGAGATTTTTCTGTGTTCTGGACATTGGCCAGGTATACTTGACAGGTATTTGTCTAATTACTTTTAGAGGTAGGTTGTGTTCTCTCCATACACTCTGAAAACCAATGATGTGTGAAGAATTCTGTTTTCAAACAAAACTTTCTCATATTAATATAAAAATGATAAGCTTTTAAATAAATACCCCACCATCTTCTGGAAAGCATCATGGTTCGGGGTCATAAATCACAGTGGTAATGAACTCGGGTGATCCCAGCATGGAATCTTAGCCCGGATGGTAAACACAGCACAGCTGGAGAAATCCAACCTGCCTCTTTTTCTACTACACACCTACCACTCATCACCATAGCAACTGATCTGGGATGGTAACAGGGACAGGTGAGAAAGGGGGAAGCCCTGCATCCCACCCCCTCACCACCTCCAGTGGAAGCTGGATGTCCCAGAGGCATCTCCATCTCCTTTCCCCATCTCCATGCCAATCCCATGCTCTCGTCCCTTTCATCTCCCACAAAACAGTACTATCCTGGGAGGCAGAGCAATGATGCGCCTCTAAGATAGGCATATCCCAATCCTCAAAGCCTGTGAACATCACCTCCCTTGACAAAGGAGATTTTTCAGATGTGGTTCAGTTAGGTGCCTGGACACAGGTGGTGCATCCTGGATTATTTGAGTGAGCCCCTTGTAGTCACAAGGTCCTGATAAGGGGGAGGCAAAGGGGCCAAAATAAGAAATAGGGCTGTGAGCACAAGGTAAGAGTGAGGCTGGACTAGGAGCCCCCATTCCTTTTTCTAGAAGTAAAGGGAAGAAAGTGACTTCTCCCTTCAAGCCCCCAGAAACAGTCTGCTCTGGGATTACCTCAGTATCAGTCCTATGTGACTTAGTTGAGCTCCTGCCTTTAAGGACTGTCGGATACGAAACATAACAGCAATAGAAAGCAAATTCCCCAGGACAAAGTCAGCCTGCATCTCCTCCAGAACCCTTGTCATTCCCTGGTGCAAAAGGAGAAGACTTTTAACTCTTGGGAAAATTCCAGATTTAGCTTGGGACATGAGGAGAGGCCACTCTGAGGAAAAAAAAAAGGTTGAGAGGGTCCACCTGGAGCAGGCTGTGCCTGCACATTGTACTATATTTCTTAGACTAAGGCTGAAAGACATTATTCCTCACTGGGATTTATTTTGGCATGGAGGGTAAGCGTTGACCCCAGTTTGACCTTGGGAACCTTTCATCTCTTGTTGCCTCCATTTTCTCCTCTGTAAAGTGAGACTTAGAGTCTACTCTACTAAATGAGTTCCTGTGCTAGGAACAGGACTCACCCCCCTGCCAGAGTTACATAAACACCACCGAGTAAGAACAGACATTATTTGAAAAGCAGGGCAGGGCTTATAGAGTCCTAATTCTCTGGACCACATTCAGATAGATCAGGTTGAGCAGGTTTCTTTCTGCAGAGCTCCTCAGGAGCTCCTCTGCAGTGACTTTCTACATACAGCCTGGAGCTGAAGATGCTGTGCTTCTCACACTTAACCATAGAATCCTTCTAGATCTAGAACAATCTCAGTAGATCAGACACAATGTGTTAGTGTGGCAGGTGTTGCCATGGGGTAGTGCACCAAGAAACCTCTTCCCTCACCCTACCATGTTTGTCCTGCCAGGTTCCTCGATCCACCACTGATGCAAACACTGGGGACATGTGTGCCACAGGTACAGGGAGGCGCCTGTCCTGGTTTCTAGACCTGAAAGTTGAAGTCCGTTTCCCACCTTTGCTTTATTCTAGCGTAATTCTTGCCATGGCACGTGGGTTGCCATCTAAGCCAACCTGCTCCTTGGAGCTAGAGTGGGAACCTGGAGTCTATTGCTGAATTACATTTAACTCCCAACCAGGCAAATTTGCAGTAACTTCATATCATTCTCCACTTGTGGCAGGGGCAGTGGGTTCATCTTCAACACTGTCAGCTTGTGAGAACATAACTGAGGGTTTATGTATCAGAATGATTGATATATTCCTCAAAGCGGTTTTCAGGAGGAAAAAAAAAAAAGAGACATGATTCCTAGAGTAAAGGGACAGCATAGCTGAGTTGTATTCATTCCAAGGACCCAAAGAAAAAACCCCAATGCCATGGTGTTGTTACTTCACAGAGGAAAGCCTCATGTAAACATTGAAAAATCTCATTTCTGGAGAATTTCATTCCAAGAATTCAGACCTTGCTCAAATAAAGATACCTTTCAGAATTTAAATACAGCACATTCAGTTAAGCCCTGGTGTTTTGGTTTTGAAAGCTGTAAAGAAGTAAACTAAAGCCCTGTTTATTTTAAGCAGACACCTCTAGAAAACCCTGGAAAATATTCTATTTGTAATACAGAGAGACTATTTTCATGCCAACTGGCTTAGAAATCAGAATGAATAGGCCTGAGTATCAGAAAACGCAAACATTTCTGGTTGCAAGATTCCTTTGGTCCATCAGTAGCTCTAAAATGCCTCAAACCAATTGACCCGGTTTTGCTTTTGGCTAATGAAAGGCTACCCAGAAATTGATAAGGTGTGCTTAATTTTCTGAATAGATTGGAACTGAGTGAATGGCACAATGGGATTTAAAAAATCAGTGAAATCTGAAATGAAAGCTTCCATGAGTGATGCTTCTGAGTAGAAAAATAGTAAGCTTAAATAATTTTCTGTTTAAATTATTTCAGTATGACACTATATAGAACATTTATAATTTCGTCATCCTTTAAGGCATTAAAAATGAAAATTAAACCTTGGTTGAGTAAATTGAATGCCTTCAAGATATTCTAGAAACCGAAAGTAAGTAACCCAGAGCTAGTAGAGGGTAGAGGAGGGAGCAGACAGGCTGTGATGTACCATGCTGTTTTTCTAAACTTTACAGTAACAGCAGCAACAGTAAAACCAACAGGTGTTATGTTCTTACCATGAGTCAAACATTCTGTCAGGAAGTCTCTGTGAGTTATTTGTATCAATGAAGTCGACACTAAAATTACTTCCATCTTGTGGATGGGGAAACTGAGGCTTTGGAAGACATAGCAATTTGCCAAAGCTCACACTTGTGGAAGTATTACAGCTGGTTCAGGCTCGGGTTCAGAGCCATAATCAAGGGCTCCCGGATCGCTCCTGCAGCCCAGAACTGAGCCAACAGTGAGCAAGTCAGTGTCAGGGACTCAAGGAAACCCAGCTTTGTGACACTCTGCCTTGTTCTGATACTAAACCGAGAGAGTTTGGGAATGTAAAGCAAAGCTGACATCCTGATGCTCGTGGCCCTTTTTGACTCCTTCACTTCATCTCTGTCCCTTGATTAGCTTAGGAGAGTGTAGGCCTGTCTCTATCAGGTGTCCACCATACCTCATAAGTGTGATTGTTTTTACTCACAGCTGTTTTCCTGGATGGCCCTCCATTCTCTTTTCAGATCTTTCTTAATACAGGACCTGAGGTGTAGCAGGCATTCAGGAGTTGTATGAGAAGCTAGGGAAAGCACATGTCTGCATCCATGCAGGCCATATATAGATTTGGGCACTCTATGCAATGTGCTGGGGGCTGGTATTTCAAGCCACATTGTGTTCTAAAAATTTCTTGTGTTACCACCTCACTGTAATTTATACTTGTGTAGACGTTTACTGCATATTCCAATAATGGTAATTTTCTTGACCATTCCTTTTAATGCAGTCTGAATGATGTAATTGCTTCCAGTATTTTTCTCTTATAAATAATATTTGTAGTGAACAGCTTTATGCACAGCGTTTTTATTTGATCTTGGATTATTTCATTAGAATATAATTTCTGAATAGAGATCATTGCATCATAGTGTAAGTCATGTGTAAGGCCTGTGATGCACTGTCCATTCTATTTTTTCCTTTTTCTATGATTTGTTATTATTAATGTGACTATCCATGTGTGTGCAGGAACTACTTTTATACGAGTGCCTGTGGCAGCCAGAAGAGGGCTTTGGGTCCCCTAGAGCTACAGTTATAAGCAGTTGTGAGCCACATGACATGAGTGCTAAGAACTAAACTCAGGTCCTTTAGAGGAGCAGCAAGCCTTCTCACCACTGAGCTATTTCTCCATTCCCCTCTGTAAAATTTAAATAAAACAGGAAACACATAATGTAAAATATATTTGGGGTAGCCATTTTAAAAAAGAAAAAAGTAAAATTTATCTTAGTAAGTTTCATTTAACCAAGGTATCTACAATATTATATTTTAATATGTATTTGCTATAAAGGTTCTTAGAAAATTGTACATTCATTTTTTTCTATGAAGCATTCAAAATATATCATCTGTTTCACAGTTAGCATATCTCATTTGAGACTAACCTCACACTTAAGTGCCCAGTAACCGTTGGTGGCTGTCATATTAGGCAGCATGAGCCTATGATATTTACACATATGTATGTACATATATAGTGTATTATCTGATGTCTTTAAAAGCCCAGCCTTCCTATAGCTTGCCCTGTCCTACCCTCTAATTAAGTGTATTATCTGGATCACTCTCTTTAACACTTTTGCTAAGTATCCTGGTATTTTTTGTTTTTTCATTATTGAGAATATCTTCTTGATATCTGTTTCAAGTCACTCATTTTACTGGGTCTTAGGGGATGCAAAGGTGGATCAGAGATGGCTTACAATCTGCTGGGGAAGAGAGACATAACAGCACTTTGACAGGATGCTTTAAAGAGTGAAGGTGAACACACGTACACACCCCCGAGATCATGTAAAATATGATAGAGTTCACAAATGAGGACTAAACAAAAGGCCAGGGGGATTAGAGAAAGCTTCTTGAGGAAAATATAATTATGACTGGAGCCTTGAGGGTGCAGTAAAATTTTAATGGGCGGAGAGAAAGGAGACGGTTTTGCCTGTAACTATCTTGTTATCCCAACCAGATGGCAGGTTGGTGAAGGCTGGGACGCTGACTCTCTTTGTGCTTAGATCTCCCCAGAGCGCCTTGCCAGAGTTTCACAGTGGAAGGTGCTTGTAATGTTTGTTGAGCTCAATTAATAATACATGGTTGGCTGGCACTGGGGGAGGGAGACACCCGGCCTACGTGCCTGCCTTCACCTCTGAATGGAAAGGGCCAGCTAAGCTTTTCACTCATTCCTCGGACTGTGTAGTCGTGGCTTCCTCACTTCAGTAAATCACTCTGGACTGAAACTAGTTCTTTAGAGCCAAAATGGTAGATAAATGGGGGCCAACGCTTTAGCTTCCACCTGACCTATTTGTCACTTACTCCAATTCCTCTGAGCTCCCAAGCAGCATAAATAGGGCACAAGGACAAACGGCGACCTGGGAATTGGAAGGCACTTCATCCGAAGGAGCTTTTGTTTTATTTGTGACTGGCTTAGACTGGCATTTGCTTGACAACCTGGCAAGTTTCACAGGAATTGTTACCCCTGTTTCATGATTCAGGAAATGGGAATTCAGTGGGGTCACTTGCTCAAGTGGCTTTGAAGAGTCAAAACTAGAAATTTCAACTTCTGATACCCAAGCCTGTGTTTTTCTATTATTAACCAAAGTTGGCCCACCTGTGTCAAAGGGCCCACTGCTTTGTGATGTGTCTCCTTGGCTTTTCCTAAGTTTGAGAAGTAAGGAAGACATAAAGTTCCTGGTGATATAAAGAATGTACAGGAGAGAATAAAAGCTAAAGGCGTGGAGATGCTAACACTTAGATGACGCCAACCTACACATATTACATAGATTATCATATTTTATCCTCACAACTGATCTGTGGGCTATATATTATCTTATCCATTGTACAGGCTGAAAAACAGATCAGCTATGGGAATGAACCCAGTCATTCTGCTAAGTAGAAAGCAATGCAAATTTGGACTCAGGCCTGACTTTCAGACCATCTAACACAGTTAAGCCTGCTTAGTGCAACAGAACTATGTTAAGCTTAAGTTTGGTGCATTGATTTCTCTGAAATCAGCACCTTGTTCTCATCTCTGGGCTATTGTAAACTGAAAATTGTGAGTATTCTTAGTAACCAGAGAAGTATTCCATGGCTCTATGATGGCTTTTATTGACGTTGGAGATGTACCCCACCAACACAGTGGTTGATGGCATTCAGGGCAGCTTGGTGTCTTAGGTTAATTGAATGAATAAATGGATGACTTCTGCTCCAAAGGTTCCTTCCTGTCCCACAAACGGTACAAGGAGCAGAGTGAAGGAGGCCGGTCCTTTGCCTCATATCCATCAATTCCACCACCTCCTGGAAGTCCAAAGTAAAGCTTTTAACATCTCCAAATTCCCCATCTACATTCCACCTCCGTATAACTATATGGAGATACTTACAGAGATTTTTCTTTCTCTAATGGTTATCTCCATTATTCATGGAGCTACTTGTGCAGAATAACTTTTTCCTCCCTAAATGGTATGTATGTGGTCATTATTTATAAAAGTAAGAAATAATAAAAAAAAGGAGAAAATCACTCCTAATGCCCTTACCCTAAGAAAACTATTTGGCATTGTGATCTGGGATTTTTCTAAGGTTTTTTTTTTTTTTTTTTTTTTTGTATTTATACTGATTATTAAAAGATGATATTTTGGATTTCCACTGACCATCAAGAAATACACATTTTCTCATGAAGTCAGAAACTCTTGCTCTTTGTGCTTGTAGCATGGCTGCAGGTAAGGGGGGGAGGGGAAGCACAGGTGTTCTCTGCCCAGTGCCCAAGTACTTGGCAATCTTCCCACCTCTTTTCTCTGTCCTGTTCGTTCTGCACCTTAGCACCAGCCAGGCATGTGACACATACTGCCCTGGCTCGGTCTCTTCTGAGAGATGGCTTTTGTGTTTCCTGATGCTCCATCCACCTGCACGTTAAGAGTGTCTGCAGGGAAAGGTGACTGCCCTGGCAGTCCCACCTAGTATTCCCCAGGTCGCTTCTCATTTAGGAACTGATCCACTTTGGGAACCACTAGGCTATTTTTCAAGACATTCAGACTTGCCTAGAGGCTCTCTGAAATCAGATTGCTTAGAAAGGGACAGCACAGGACACCTTTATATCTGAAATAACTATTTTTTTTTCTTAATGAAAGCTGTCTTCGCCTATTACCCAGTTTGCCAGAACATGGCACAAAACAGACACCCAATGAGAAGATGCCCACTGCGCTTCCAACCCTAACTGCGCACTACACAAAGAAAATGACTGGAATTCACCCTCTGTGTTTCTGTATGGCCAAGCTTAGTGTTGGGTATGCACCCGGCATTCTGAAATCTTAAGTAAACAATGACTCCCGAGTTCCCAAACAATGAGCTATCATTCAGCCACAAAAGGAGTGGATTTCTGACACGTGGTAGGTTATAAAAACATTATGCTAAGAGAAATAAGTCAGACACAGTTAGTTACTAATATGAGATTTCCACTAATATGAGAGTATCCCAGTTGATAGAGATGGAAAATGTAAGAGTGTTTACCAGGGGTTAGAGAAGTGACCCAGTAGGGGGTTATCATTGGCTGATGTGTACAGAGTTTGAGGGTGGAGAGCAGTAACGGTCACTCAGCATTGTGAATATACTTCATAGAACCCACTTATACACAATATGATTCAATGTAAATTTTGCATTGTGTGTATTTTACCACAATAATATATTGTCCTTTTTTTTTTTTTTCCTGTTTAAAAGATAAAATGCTGCTTTGTTTTAGTTCTCTCTAGCAGTTCAGATACTCTTCTTGTGATGAGTTTGTGATAGATGGCATTCTGTAGAATCTTCCCTTCTTGAGCGAGTTGTAAATGCTGTCTCACTGGGCTGCTCAGTTCAGAGCTCTTTTTTGTGACAGCGCCAGTCAGAGCAGGGAGCACCTTTATTCTAACTGAAGGTACCTTTGATTTTCTTGGCTGCAAAATAATACTCCCGCAAGCATCAGGCCATGACCAACTCCTCTCCTGCCCACAAGAATACCAGCTGCCTTGCTAAAATCTTCCCTGTGCCCTGTCAGGCTCTTGTGGTGTGGTGGGTGACATTTTCTTCTCAGTCATATGGAGGGAGAATTAAAGATATGAAGGGGCTGAAAAGACTTTTCCTACTACACTGGTGTGTGTGTGTGTGTGTGTGTGTGTGTCTGTGTGTGTGTGTCTGTGTCTGTGTGTATGCATACTTTTGTGTGGGTGGGTACACATGTCTGCTCTGGAGGATGGAAGAGCATATCAGGTGTCCTACTCTGTTGCTCTCTGACCAACAAGCCCTAATGATCTATCTTTGTCCCCGGACCACTCAGCTTGGGGATTTCAGGAATGCACACCTGGCTTTAAAGGCAGGGCTAGGGCCCTGAACTCAGGTCCTCACCCTTGTGTGGCAGGCTCTCTTACCCACTGAACCATCTGCCCACTTTGCTCTTTCTGCTCAGAACTTGTTTGTAAGAGTAAAGGCCAGAATGCTTTGGAGGGCTGTGCAGACAGTGGAACATTATTTTTAATAATTCATAGCAGACCATGTTTGAAAACAGGTCATAATGTCTTGCTCAACTCACACTGCCTCCTTTCCAGTAGGGGAAGGAAATGGGAACAGAGGAGTGCTTCTGACACTTGCTCCTTGTTAGTTACAAGGCAGGGGCACAGTTGGCGTGTTGAAAAAGACCACAGTGTCTGATCCGTCGGCCTAAGAGGCCCCACCTGTAGGTCGTGGGGCTCAGGGGACAACCTGGTACAATTTCATCCTTTTGCATACACAGCACACAGACCACATCAGTCACCCAGGACTGCCCTTTATCAAAACAGTGTCTTTTCATCCCAAGCACCTTATAATGAAAGGTGACACTACAAAGTCCTAGTGAAGAGCTGGGACAAGACAGCTGTTGAAAGAAAAGCCTGCAATGCCCTTCGGAGGCAGCTGAACCGCTCTTCTTGCCAGGCAGGCTGCCCAAGCAGCTGCACAGGGTAGAAAGCTCGAAGTTGCTTTTTCCCTCTCTCTGCTGTCAGTGGTGTGTGTGTCTGTGTCTGTGTCTCTGTGTCTGTCTGTGTGTCTGTGACTGTGTCTGATTCTGTTTCTGTGTCTGTGTCCGTGATTCAAGTCAGTCTATGGGCCAAAGAAAGACATCTTTTTAATTGCAGCAGCAAGTAACTTGCAGGCTGGCCAAAGGAAGGGTGTATGTAGGAGAGAGGAGGGCTTTTCAGAATCCAGAGGTAAGGGGGAAAAAGGGAGGTAGCAGGAGTGGAGGAGAAGGGGACAGGTGTCTGCCTTTCATCTGGATATTCAGGATGACACATCTGGTGCCAGGGAAACTGCTCTTCTAACTGACAGGGAAGCTTGGCAAACAGGGGAGGGCTCAGCCATCAGGTGAGCTAGAGACCAAGAATTATCATGACAGCTTCATGGCATGTGGAGTGCTGGGTGATTTTCACCAGCGGTGCTTAAATTAGCTTCCCTTGGACCTGGTATGACGTGCAATCAGAGAGGGACGGTTAGTGGAGGGACAGCCAGGACTGAAGATGGCTGTGGTTCTGAAGGACCATGGTATAGGAAAGAAAGTGTGTAAACTGGCCCCAGGTTTCTGATTTTTATTTAATGGAGGTGCCACTCATTAGTAACCTCTCAGTCAGTTCCTCCAGAGAACCTCTCTGAGTCCTCTATTATAAATATTCCAAGGAACCTGAATATCCCTGACTCTGAACTTCCTCAATTGGAGATCTTGCCAAAATCTAATCACCTGTGCCAGCCAGCTAAGCAGCCTTGACTAACCATCTGCCCTTCGCATTTGCGTTTCACTCAGTGCAACCAGTGCCTCTCTGAAAAATCTTCCACTCAAACGCAGACCGGAAAAGTGGCTTTTAATAAGTCATCAGGCGGAAGAAATCAGGCTGTCCAGCCATCTCGTAACGCTTGCTGGATCACTGGGGACCTCTAAAGCATTCTGGAGCAGGGGTCCTATGATTTGTTGAGTACTTGGCTAAAAATCCTAGAAAGAAGAAAGAGCCTGAGCAATTCTTTGTGTGCACACATGTTTACACATGTAAATACACATACAAACAGATTTATTGCTAATAATTAAATAGAAACTACAAAATAGCCCCCCCAGCCAGTGTCCTGACAAAGTTTTTACATACAGTTGTTTTATCTTTGTTGGAAGACAACTATTTTTATCTCAAAGATGAGGGAAGCTGAAACTTGGAGAAGGCAAGGAAGTGATTGGCATGTGTGGGACTTGAACATGGGTCTGTTTGACTCCATAATCCAAGCTCTTAACCTCTGCCTCTTAAACAAGAATGGCTGCCTTTTATAGAGCCTCCCAGTTCTCCTGACTATAACAAGGTCAGCCTGCAGGGTCCCACAGCTGGGTGTTAGAGGAACCATTGACCTCCCCTTCACAGCTTCTCAGGAAATGAAAGACACCCCAGGGCTTCTGAGCCTTGCTGAAGTACTCAAGAGACCCTTCCCATAAGAACCCATCTTTGTGGTACAGCCAGCCTAGTACTTGTTTGTTCATGGAAGATATATGGACACTGACCCACACCAGGGCTGGAAATCAGAGCAGCAACACCCCTGACCTCCAATTTTACTGTTTGCAAATCCTGCCTTGCCAGGGACAGGCCCCGCCCCTACCCTGAAGTTTGTGGAGGAGTAAATAGCCATTCTTTGTCCAGGCCTCCCAGGATTTATGGCCAGCAGCTCCTTCAGCCTGCACTGATGCTCTGTGTACTGCAAACACAGATGACCTTTGCAGCAATTTCATCTCAGCCTGCTTCCGTCTACAAGACCTGGTTGGGTTTTTTTTTTTTTTTTAATTGATGTTGCTTCCAACTAGTTCTGCCTATTAACTCTCTTGACTCCTGCTGCCCTAGGAAGTCCAGCCACACAGGCCAACATCCAAGGAATGACTGGTGTCTTGAAAGCATCCCCAGTTCCTGTCCATCTGAGTCTCAGGTCCAGTGGTTTCAGGCAGATGGAATTGCTCCCTTTCTTTCCAGACCTCTCTAATCCCTCCCCAGGAGGGGACGAGTCTCAAGCACAGATTGGCCTACCAGAGTTAAGGTGCTTTGTGAGCCCTCTTCTTACCAGTTGGTTCCCATGTGGTATTTGTTAGTCACAGCTAATTATGAAGTCCTTGGCCAAGGCACTAGACATTGTTCCTTGGATTCCTCCCCCCTCCCTTTCCTCCTTGCCCCCCGTTGCTACAGAACAAAACCCATTGTGGAGCTCGGGAGGTTGGCTATGCACATATTTTCCAGTGAAACCCTAACAGGCTCAGTGCTGGGATCTCATGTTTCAAACTGAACTGGGTAGAGCATTATTTGAGACAGAGCCTCTGTTTTGAACAGACTTTTCTCCCACAATGCACTGGGCCTCTTACAGGCAATTTGGACAATTCCCTGAGAATAATTTAGAGGTTACTCAGAACCTGGGTAATCTGGCACAGAATGTTATACTGTTATGAGCTTTATGCCATAGGAAGTGTGAGTGTGAGTGCCAGGTGTTGCCAGCTGCCCTGGTGGCATAGGTTAGAAAGGAAGAGCAAGACTGTGAAGACTGAGCTGCCCTTGGGTCTGTCTTCCCTGCTCCCTGGGCAGAGGGCCTCAGCACTAGCCTGCTCTGTGTACTGGGCCTCTGCAGAAAATGCCCACATCCTAAAAGCAGTCTTGAAGTCTATTACTGAATCCCCTCACTTCCCATTCCTCAGATGAAGAGAGGCCACCAAGGGTCCTTCCCGTACCTAAGGTCCACAGGAGCAAGTGAACTGAGAATAGAATTAGCACCCAGGTCTCCAGACATGGAGGTCCCATCTCTTTTCCCGTGCCAGGCTGGTTCTCTCCTTGGCTTACTGCCACTGTCTTATGGGAAGACCTCACATGCAGGAGACAGAGGAACTGTCAGACCCAGAATGGCCATATCACACTGTTTTCCCTAAGAGCCACCTTGAAATTGTGTGCCATCTTCTGGAATCACACAGTGTTCAGACTGGCAGGCTGATGCAGCAACCATTTATTTTTACATTGTATGTGTGAGACCCCCACATCAAAGTCATAATAGAAAATTTTTGTCACTATTGTTCAATGGAAAACCATAGCCTTTGGAGCTGGCCCATTTGGGGACATATGGTAGCTACAAATACTAGTTCTGGAACTGTAGACAAACTAATATCACTAATGTCATGCTTCTATCTAAATATAGAATGATAATACATGGTTAAGAAGTACTTCAAGGAATTAAAGCCAATAATCTTGAAAAAGACTCTCTATAAAAATACATCAGGGCCATGATAAATGTTCCTGTCACTGTAGCTTAACCACTCACTGTTATACACACATAGACTTGAGTTCAAATAAAAGCCAGACATGTTAAAACTTTGTCCTTAACTTGGACCCTTCTGCATTTTGTCACAAGTTTAACATCAACCAAATGCAGTTTGGCTTGTCTAGAGACCATGAGTTCAGGCTTGTCTTTCCCTGGAACTTATAAAACCAAGCACCTCCTGGGAACGGGATAGGTGTGACTATGGACTTCTAAGAGAACTTACCTGTGGGACATTGGAAGGTCTAAAAAAATTAACTCCTGTTACTTTGACTCTGAAAGTCCCTACGGGACTCAGAGCTGACAGTTCTCCAACAAAATCAGAGCCCCTTGCTATCCCCACAACTTGGGTGTGCTTGGGACTTTTTCAAACTCTTCTCTATTTCCCATCCAAATAAGAACCAAAGACCCAGAAGCTTGTTTTTAGGGTTTAGGAAAGCAGATGTTTTTGCTTATTTTTCTTTCTTCTCTCCTCTGCCAAAATGCTAAGTTTCCATTGGTTTCTGTAGTTGTTTTTCTGTTTTTTGTTTTAAGACAAATCTTGGGGGAGGGTCGTTGTAAAGGGAAGAAGGGTAGGCATTTCCAAGCTGGGGGCTTGTTTTTTAAAACTTGAATGAAACATGTAAGAACCTGATGATGGCCTGATGATGGACATGCTAGAGGGCAAGCGAGAACAAGACTGGTGGGTTCCTTTCTGGAAGAGTCTCAGGTATTCTTCCCGGGTCTGAGGCCCGGGGCTGCCTAGCTAAGCAGGACTAGGGCAGTGACTATTGCTGTTTCAAAGAATTCTGAAAGTTAACAGGTCAGGCTGTGTTGATGGAGCATGTGCTCCATACCAAGTGAGGCCCAGCACTACTCACGGGCCCTCCAGTTCCCAGCCTGCTAAAACATGGTCCACGGTGATTAGTTCCTATTTGGACTTTAACCAGTCAACGGGAGTTAGTATAACGCACAACACAAATTTGCCATCTAGGTGTGTTGGTCAGAAGTCTGACTCTAGTCCTGTGAACTAAAACGTAGCTGTGACACGGCTGCATTTCTTTTGAGAGTCTTCAGGCTATACTGAACCTGGCTCTGTAGACCAGACTGGCTTCTATCTCAGAAATCTGCCTACCTCTGCCTCTTAAATTCTGGATTAAAGGAATGTGCCATCACACCCCACCAACAATTCACTTTTTATGTTTACATTATCTAGCTTTTCAAAGTCACCCCTACTCCTAGCCACCTAGTACACACACACACACACACACACACACACACACACACACATCTTCAAAGGTGGCAACATCCAGTCAAGTCTTTTCTCATTGTTCTGCTCATGTCACCTCTACTGGCCTTGCTTCTACTGTTAGAGTCACACTAGACCACCCATCTATATAGTCCAGGATGTAATCCCTATTTTAAGGGATGTAATCCTTCAGTGACCCTTGCCTTGTAAAGAGATATAGTCACAGATTCTAGTATTAGAATATAGAACTTTAGCAGGGAGCACTATTACCCACAACAGATATGTGGGTCGTTTTTATATAGATACAGTACTAGAGCTTTCAGTTATTAGAAGTGGAACCTAACACAAGCTAATGAAAAGAAAGGGGTCTTGTTTCATATACTTGAAAGGAGAATTCACTTGGTCCAACACAGCTGAACCCCTGTGTCTAAGGACATCATCAAAGCCCTCTCTTTCTTGTCTTGGGTTACTTTGGTGGTCAGCTGATTCCCATGCAGAGACTGTCTAGAGGACAGCTGAGGTAGCTCCCAGCCAATTCCAGGGCTGCACAATTCTTGAGACTTGAAGATTCCAGAGAGGAAACATGACCTTCTCTTTATTAGTGATGACACTCAGCTGCCCAGCTTGGGCCATGTGTACACTTGTAAGTGAATCCCGAGTAAGTGGCAAATGCAAGTTACATCATCCAGGATCTGGAGTGGAGTAGGCCTTACCAGAAATGTATTATATCTGGGAGGGAGTAACTTACCTAAGAAAATACAAACTTGTCACCAGAAGAATGAAAGAGCTAGGTATGCCAAAACAGCAGGTGTCTACTCCATCATAATGTAGATTGATTCCTCAACCATGAAATGGAGATAGCATTTGGCTTCCAGCCAAGGCAAACTTGAAAAAACCCAGAAGTGGTTCGACTAAGGCAAGTAATTTAATTCAGGTAACATACAGGAAAAAGAATTGGCATTGTGGTTAAATTCACTGGTGTTGGTACCAGATTGCCTCGGTTTAGGTTCAAGTTATGTTTGGCTAGTTTTGTCATTTGTAAAACAGGGATGATAATCTCAGGAATGTTAAACCTTGTGAGGTTGAAGTATGTGAAAAAAAAAAAAAACTGCTTAGACCAGTACCATGACAATGTAAAAACATCTAATGAACAACATCTTCAGGGTTATTCCCATTTTATTATCACATTGTTAAGCATAAGCTCCAGGAAGATGGTGTAAGAACTTGGCAAGAGGGTAGGAAGTAAAATATTTTATTGGGTTCCTCTTCCTATCTGAAACCAGTCTTTTCTTCCTTGAACTTTCCATGTTCCCCACAGTGGGAGGTTGAGGTTGTCACCTGAAATGTGGCTTTTGACATAATGACAATGGCCATCTTTCTGACCCTGACCACCAAATGAATGTTCTGTCAATGTCTGTAAGTTAGAATTCTTGAGAATAATCCTGTACATTTGCCCAGTGATTGGCTTCAAATAAGAGCACAATCTACATTTGATCAACTGTGACTGGCAGTGGGTGGGTTAAGCTGGAAGGGGACCTTGAGCACTAGCAGAAAATTGACCAGTCTTTTGCAAGTGTGCTGAACAAATTGGAATTTCCCTATGGAACAAAGCAGTCATTTTCAAAGAATACTGTTCAGCTTGGATGTTTTGGATGAGTATAATGAGAAATGCTTTGTATAGAAGCATGTTAGGTCTGCAAGATTTATAGAGAAAACTGTTTGTTCTCTCACTAAGAAACAGGACATTTGTAAACAAGGTATGTTGCGGCCAAATCGACAGACAGACACCCCCATTCCTTTGCTTACATAACCTCGATCTTAGAGCCACATTCATGAAACAGAAGGTCAAGAAGATGCTCATAGGTGCTATGGGAAACAGATTCAAGGGGGACCAGGGATGTCCCCAGAATCTTCCCTTTGGTGGCAGGAAGAGCTTTAGTAACCCCTTTTGCTCTTCAGAGCCCACAGACTGTTCTCAGCAGCCTCCATCCAGACTCTTCAGGACATTGACATTTCGGCTAACAGAGAGTTTTCCTGTAGTCATGTGTCCTTTTTTCCAAGACCAGCAAGGACCTCTGCACTATACCTCTACAGTAGTGGGGAGAGTAAGGAAGTCCTAGTGGGGTTTCTTATCTCTGTAGCACTAAGGGGGGCTGGGAATGCTTTGGACCAGAGCTGGATATCTTGGGAAGCGCTGAGATTTGGGGGGAGAAAAGGCATTGTCACTGTTTTGTTAGAAGCCTGCTGGGAAAGTTTCCGCTGCCGAGGCTCCTGTGCCCCTTTCTAGTTACACAGGCTCCATGCCTGCTTTCAAATGGCTTGGTTTTGAAGCGGTCAACAGAAAAGCAACCTGCTGCCAGGGCCAACCATCAAAAGAGAAAAGAGAGCATTGCAAGCCGTGGGTGGATGTGCGTGAGAAATATGACAGTGCAGACGCTCGTTCTGGTGGCCTGACCTGTGTGCGTTTTTTCTCCCCCAAGGACCCCGTGGTTTAATGGATGGGGCTTTAACCTACCTAGAGGCCAGTCTCTGCTGGACAAATGGAACCTCATCCCTGAAGGCATCGACATACTCATGACACATGGGCCTCCTCTAGGTAAGTGGGGCAAAGGTTATCCTTTGTCATACAAAATGTTCCCCTCCCCCAGCATAATGAATAATACTTTGAGGACACAATAATTTGCCCTCAGGAAAAAAGATAAAGAAACAGTGAATGCAAAAAGGAAAGTCAATGTCTCTAAAGAAACCCAGAATGGTATTAAACTCGGCAGATCTGCTAGGCTTACAGGTGTTGGTGATTTTTTTTTTTTTTTTCATTTAATTTAGTTGAGTCAGGGAGAAAAAAAAAATCAAATGAACATAGAAAACCACAATCTTTTAAGCTTGGTAATTTATTTTAAGAACTGTGTTCCCTTCACAGTGAAGGAGTAGGATGGGACAGGAAGAAGACAGAGAGACCTACCAATCACAGGGGTTTGAATGGCAGCGAAAAGAAAGAAACGTGTTCAAAGGAACTCATTTTCCTTTAACATACAGCATTGGGCCTGTGGTATCTTTAAAGTTTTATCATTTGAGCTGATTATATGAGAAGGAAAGTTTTTTTTATTAAAGACGAAATATTTTCAATAAGGACTTGCCCTGCACATTACTTATGGATAGGTGTTCTTCAGGCATATTGCGATGGAATCCCGATTTATACTATCTCTGGTATCAAAGCCACCCCCCAGTGATGCAAACTGTTGGCCAGAAGATGACTGTTTGATTGAAGTAATTAGATCCCAATTATTCATGAGCTTGCTACAGAACATTTTCAACCAGGACCCACAACCCTGATCACAGCGCTCACTTGATATGAATAATGTCAGGACACTCTCTGTCCAGCTAAAGCATGCTCAGAAAATCCACACATTTCACTTAAATACAAATGTTGATATATATTGATTTATTTTTATGGGGCACCTCTTTAATATTTATTATTGTAATACCTTTGTATTAACAGTTTTCTGGCCATACTGAATTGAAGGGGAAGCAAGTGTTACATGTGGCCCTTACCTCTTCTATCGGCCTTTAGAACCATACATTTTTTATTACTCATTCCTGATGCATATTTAACTGTAAGGAGTAAGGTTTTTTCACCAGCCCACCTGGTCTTGTCCCGCCGCCGCGCCAGCCCCAATTAATACACTGAGACTGTATTTGATATAATGTTGTTGGCCAGGTACTAGTTTTTTATCGGCTAGCTGTCTTAAGTATTAACCCATTTCTGTTAATCTATGTATTTCCATATGGTCTTACCAGAGAGCCTGCTGGCGCCCTGCTCTCTACAGACTCTCCATCTTGCCTCCTCCTTACTAATTCCTCTTTCCTCCTTGTCTCCTAGTCCCACCTGTTTTGCTTTCCTATTGGCCAACAGTGCTTTATTCATTAACCAGTATGAGAAACATATTTACAGAATGACATCTCCCATCATTTAACCTTTGTAAATACCCCTGTTAAAAACCACTTGGTGCCGCTTTCCTTGGGGGGGGGGCTCCATGTTTCCTGAACAAATTAAAGGGAGAACAGGAGACTGAGGCCATGGGGCCACAAGTTAGCAAGGGGAGAGTGGGGAAGAGAGGCTAGTTCTGCTGTATACAGTATAATACACTTGGCTTCACCATGCACATGTCGCCCTCTGAAGCACTTCACCTCATCCTGTACTCTCCAAGACTGTATTTGCCAATGATCCTAATCAAATCGTTGTCAGTTTTTTCCTTATGTAGACTAATTTAATCATTAAATTGCTAACGAAATCTTTTGACTAGCATAACTTCTTACTCAGCAAGAGTGCCTTGCCTTGTAGGGGTAGCATTCTAGCAAGCTTGGTTCCTGTATCAGAGTAGCCTGGATGGGCACAGTTCCTTGAGGGGGTCTTGGATAGCTGCAGCCTAGTTGAGTGCAGTTCATAGTGAGGGTCTTGGGTAGCAAACAGCACAGAAGCATCCCCATCACTGGAACGTTCCTTAGACTGACTTCAAACAGAACGACCAGTTCGCAACCATTCATTTCGGCATGAAGCAAGTGGTAGTAACAGCTAAGTCTCAACTCTAGATTCTGCAGAATCCCAACATCCCAGTAACTCTTCGGCAGAGGCTACTGTTGCTCTTTTTTTTTTTTTTTTTTCCTAGTAAAAGTGAGATAAACCAGGCTGTCCATGTATCAGAGGGATGTCTACACCCAGAAGCTTCATAGGAAGTCCGCAAAGCTTTCACAATGTAAAGCCAACAAGCTTTAAGACTGGAATTCTTTGGCAAATAATGTGCTGGGGGGGGGGGGGTTGAATTCTTGAGTTCTCAATGTGAAGGAAACTATAGGTGCTATTTACTCTCTACTAGTATAGTCTCAGCAAAATGATACTTGAGGTGCTCATACACAGTAAACTTCCTTCTTTAAGAAAATGCATCTATGAGATAATAATGGTAATCACTGTGGAGTCACAATTTTTCGCTTTTCTTAATAGTTTTAAATGCCCCAGTTGGATTTTCTTAGGTACTCCAGTTTTAACTGGACATGCCCCACACCCCAGCTAGCCTGTCTTTACAGAGGCTAAATATTCATGCCTACTGCCTAGCCAAACAGAACAGAAATCTGTCCCTTCCTGCCCAGCGTTTTATAACAGTAGAAAGTACCGAATGTGGCTGTGGAATGGATTTCCACAGATTATGATGCAGCCTTTCATCCCACCTGCCTTCTTTAGACCCCATCCTGCTGAGGTGTATGGATTTCATTTTAGACCATAATCATCTGGATAGCTGACTTTTGCTGTAATTGATGTCAGTTTTTTTATAGATTTTCTGCATTAAGCACAGGACTAAGTGGCTTTTACTTTAAAACTAGTCAATTAGCCCAAGCTTGCTGGATGCCACCATGAGGTCATGTTGTCTGTTGCTAGAAAGGAGTGGAGAAACAACTGGGTATTCCAGAGCTCTGGTTCCCAGGAACCCCCAAGAGTTAAGAGTGACATCTCTAGGCAGGAAAAAGCAGCCTGTGGCCAGCTCCCAGGCAGCTCTTCGCATCCTCTCTCTGTGAACCATCATGGGAGCAAACTGGTGTATCTATGTATAAGAAACAATTTTGAAAAAGAGACAGAATGGAGGTGGAAAGAGCTATTATGGGGCTGCTGGGAATAGGTGTCATTGATCTCATGGAGAAGATCTGAAACCTGTGGCTGAATAAATCAAAGTTCTTGCAGGAAAAGAATGTTAATTAACTGGAAAGGGGGAAAAATGGGAACTAAAAAAAAAAAAAAAAAAAATTAATCAAGAATCCAAAGAAGACAAAGTGATGAGTGAAAGTTCCTTAAAAGCCATTGTGAGCTTTAATGGAGAGGCTAAGATTACAGATAGCACAATAAACCTTCTGTGAGTTATAGCTTCCTGAAAGTCCAAATGAAACCTTACCTGAAGAAGGAAAATTAAGAGTATTGATTGAATTCTGTCCTTAGGTTTCCGGGACTGGGTTCCAAAGGAGCTTCAAAGGGTTGGCTGTGTGGAGCTCTTAAACACGGTCCAGAGGCGAGTTCGGCCCAAGCTCCACGTGTTCGGTGGAATTCATGAAGGTAAGAACACAGGGGCGGAGTATGTGCCATTATTCATAATCTCTCAGTCTCCAGCAGGCAGCATCAGCTAGACAGAATAATAGGAACAGTGGTTCTTAAACTTTATCGCAAAGGAGCCCTTTTTCGAGATGAAACCGCATGAGAAAAGCTCGAGTGTATAAAGCTGACAAATAGTTTGTATTGCTGTCTTAAATAGAAAGAAGAGTAGGACTCCTAAATGGCTTAACATACCACAAAGCCTACACTGCCTCCCAGCTCCCAGGCAGCGCTGGAACCTAGGGCCTCCAAAGAGAAATAAATAATAGCAACTGCTGTAGCACCAATAAAGCCAGCTTTCCTTCTTAAGGGGATAGACAAGATGCCCTTGAGATTAGGCACTACCTAAAGCATCTATAGCCCCTGCGGGGTCTTATATGCCAAACACAGAAAGAGCCAGGAACACGAGATGTTCTCTGCAGGATTACTGTGGACATGCAAGGAACACTTGCAAACAGATGTGGAAGGAGCCTTCATGGCTTTGAATTCTGTCTGCTCTGCCTTTTTTCAAACAGATGTCACTGGGCTTTTGTAGATGAGCAGAGTATTCTGTCAGCTGATCTTGGGGTCTCAGAACCTATGAGACTGGCCCAGGCATGCATTTTTGTGTGCAGCAGAAACATTTATGAGGGCAGTCGCCATGTTTCCCAGCCCTTGTTCACTGTGGCTCTCTGGGGTTATTTATGGATGTCAGAGTCAAGTTGAAGTGTGTGAGGCTGTGTGCTTGGTGAGATAGAATGCAGTTTTCTCCACAGGCACAGAGACCTCCCGGTTAGGTGGGTAATAAAGAGCATATTGAAAAACCATCCTACTAAGGCCAGAGAAAATTCAGCTTGCTGCAAGTGCAGGCAGGCACCAGCTGAATGGCTGGAAAGCAGGGGTGTTCATAGCTCCTGGGCAGGAGACAGGCTGCAGTGTGGGGGTGGGGTGGACATCAGTCTGTTGTAGACCTCTCTAGGAGAAGGGGAGAACCTCAACAAGATGGGACTGCCTATCTAAACTCCATTTCCGGGGAGGGATTAGGAGTGATAGTATCTTGAAAACTAGTTTGAATTCCTGTGGAATTCCTTTGAATTTGCATTTCACCCTTTAAAAAAAAAAAGTTTAAGTCATTAATTACCTTAAACTCACCAGACAATTAGTCAATTCCACTGAAATCCCACAATAATAAACTTGCTTTAAAAGGAAGCGATCATATTCAAATAAACTTGTCTTGCTTTTATTCACTTAAGACAGCTAAAGAGGGCAGCGGGAGGGCAAATACCAGCCTCATGATGGAGAGAGATAACAAGACTTTATGACCCCGGAACCAAATAGTGCACATTTTAAATGCAGCTTTTTCTTTTCTTAAGAGATTTTTCCATTGACCCTCATTGAGCTCTCCGCAGGCTTCCTTGGAAAATTTTTAGCAAATGGAGCAGGGGGAGGGTGACAAGATTAAGAACTCTATCTGTAATTTTTGTGTGTCCTGGTCATTTTATTTCTTCACGGCTATATTTTTATACGCCTTGGAATCCAGTGTGAGCATAGAATTACAGACTCATTGCAGAAGTGGTAAGGTGTCTGAGGAAATGTGCAAACTTCCAAGAAGCCTAAAAATGCCAACATGTTAAAAATGGCAAAAGGAGTCTACATGGAAGGGTGTCATGACATCCCCTCAGCTCTCTCCGGTCGATCGATCATTTGTGCTGCAGGCAGGAATGCTTTCCCTCCTTGCACTGTTGGGGTACCTTTAGGAATCCAGGTCCTGCGCTGACATTCCTGCCTACCACAGTTGAAGAAGCCATGCTTTTGAGTGAAATGGAACTTAGCATTAATGCCACATAACTCAAGGTAGAATCAGTCATTTAGGAATAATCGTCATGGAGACAGAGCACTCATGAGGAAGAAGACATCCATACCTGAGCTTTTGCTCTCCTCCCCTGCCACAAAGCCCACTTGGAGCCCACTCTGCTCTTGAGCTGCTCGCTTCCTTCCTTGCAGTGCTGGTGCAGATTTTGAAATGAAAAGGATACTTTAAAAGTGGAGGGGTACTTTTCTTTATTCTCAGTCACACAGGTATCATGTCCTTCCCCTGACCAGTTCAGGGGGAGTTTAAGCAAAGGGGCACGGGGAAGAATCGCTCTTTGTTGAAGGGGAGAAATCTCCCCTTAGAAGGAAAACAGAGCAAAATCGGACAGAAGCTCCTCTAATTTCATCTCCCTGCCCTCTGATGATGATTTTGTCATGCTCCCTGCCTGACTGTCTCATGTTCAGCTGTTGTCATTTGTATATATTGCAGTAACTGTGACACTGTCTTCCTACAGGGTACGGCATCATGACCGACGGTTACACCACCTACATCAATGCCTCAACCTGTACAGTCAGCTTTCAACCGACCAACCCTCCAATTATATTTGACCTTCCAAACCCACAAGGCTCCTAAAGCTCTCAGCATCCTATTGGACTGTGAGGGATGGTCTACAAACTGCCATTTTTCTAATTATAAACTTACATTCTCTGACTTGTTTATTTTCAAATCCTGTGAGTTCTTTTTGTAAATTGTTGGAACAGGAAAAAAATGCTAGAGCTGTGCCGTCTCTTTTTTGCTTTTTAAGTGGGGTATCCATTTGAAATCAAAGGAACATTGTGAATTTGTAAAATGATTTCTGTTTGCTCAAAGGCCACGCCATTGTAAATTGTTAGTGTTTGCCAAAGGACAGCCAAGCTTTCTTTAAAAAAAAAAAAAAAAAGATTTTAAAAAGTCTTATTTGAATATGCTTTAAGCTGAGAGAAAAAAAGATTTAAAAAGAAAAAAAGAAAAGAAACACATAGGCAGTGTTTTGAAAACCACCCAGATTTGCACAACTCTTTGAGTACTGTTTGATGTGTTTTGTTGTTGTTTTCTTGGTGTTATTTCATTTTTATTTTACATATGTGGCCCTAATTTAGGGCAGTCTCCACAGAAGTAGGTCTGGAAAAACCTTAGCTTCACAATGGCTATAAAGAAGACTGTGTCCAACGTGGGGGAAGCACAACCCTCACTCGGGGGCTTAGCCAGAGAGGTTCATATCATGGTTATACAAACTCTAACTGTTCATTTCTTTCTTTTAAATTATTTGAGCTTTAAAAATATGGAAACAAGAATCTGTCAAGAGCCGATATTCGTGCAAGGGAAAAAGTGTGCAGACTCCCTTTCAATGTGGATTTATATATATATATATATATATATTATTATTTTTGCGCATTATGACTAAGTTAGGAGTTTAATATTGCCATGGACAGTACAACTGCAAAGCAATGCTGTGCAGCAGCGTATCAGAAGTCTGAAGGAAAGAACTGACCCATTCTTTCTCTGAACTCAAGGTCTTAAAGAGCTTGAGTTCAGTTTAGATACAGTAACAAGTGTGTATAGACTTCAGTGGATGCATTGGACGCAAACTAAAATAAGGCTTAGTCCTCCTTTCTATTTAAATGCCCTGCATTGTCTTCTCAACCCCCGACTCCCATTTTGCACTGTGTGTTGATGCAATCTTCGCTAGCACAAAATATTGTTGCTAATAATCTTTCTGTTCTCTCATTGTCAATGCCATTAAGCTCTATTCTATTTTATGTTACCTTAAAATTTAGGAAAGCAGTTGTTTTCTTTAAATTTATTGTGATATTCTATATCTAGCGGCCTTTATATGCAAATAAAATTGCAAGATTTTTAAATCTGTGCTGAGTGGTTGGGCTGCCTGGGGAAGGATGGAAGATTTGTCCTGGGGATAGGAGGATTTATTTACATACCATTTAAGTAATCCCCTCTGAACCATTAGAATAGTGGGGGGAGGGTCTGATTTTCAATAAATGTTTATGGCCCGCCAATCAATCACAGGCCGGCAGATACATCAATAAGCGATGACGGTACTGGCTCCTTGCAGCGCACCATCATCTGTCTTACCTTAGGTTTGAGAAGGAGCAGCTTTTGTCTTTAGCCATTACATCTGGGGGACAGAACTGTCAAAGCTATGACTGCTGTTTTGGGGTGTGTCAGTGGTAGTGAGTAGGGGAAGCCACAGAGGACAGGGTACCCCTCACTGAACATCCTCATTTGTCCTTATAAGTAGTCACCACCACCCCAAGCCACCGACTCCCCACCACACACACACACACACACACACACACACACACACACACACACACAAATACTGTTTTGTTTTTGTTTTAATGGTTCCACTCACATGTTATTTCAAAGAGGAGAGAGGGCTAGTGGTGGGATGTGGAAATTGTGTATATTTGCCTAGAACCATCGAAGAGAAGCAATCAGATCTTGCTATTATTGTTGCTTGTGGGGGTTTTGTTTGATGGCAGGTTTTTTTGTTGTTGTTTTTGTGTTTGTTTGTTGTTTTGATTTTCTGAAACAGTGTTTTACGTAGCCCAGGCTGGCATAAAAATCTCTGTAACAGGATGACCTGGAACACTCACTCCTCCTATCACCGGCTTCTAACTGCTGGGTTTACAAATGTACACAATCACGCCCAGCAGCAAAAACATCTTAAATCTGCACCGCATCTGTGAACTACTTTCTAGTCAATGCCTATGTAATTGCATTGCCATTCTGCCTATCCATTGTGGTTCCATTGAAGGAACTCTTGGTTTCAGCTCCAGCTGGGATGCTATTCTTAGAAGGACATCACAGATTCTCACAATCATCCATTTTAGTTTTATCCATTAGGCTTGCCACTTTCTCATCTGAGACTGTATAAAAGGTGCATGGGCTTCCCAGCCAGAGGAGTCTATGGCTATGATGGATGTGATGGAGTCCCGAGAGAAGGTGGAGAAGGTGGAAGTCCTCCCTGAATCTGCTGACTTGGTGTGAGGATTGTTGCCTTCCTGCTCCTTCCTAGGGGATAGAAAGAGAAGCTGCATACTGAACAGACATCTCACCCGGCAGCTAACCAGGACATGGGCTCGGACATCCCTAAAAGGCAAAGGAAGATCTCCAGGAGTCAGTGAATGATCCTGAAGACACATGTGCACGTAGGTTCCTTCGGAGCACATTTGGACACTAAGCAAAAACACTCGCCAAAAAAATTGCCTTCCACTGTGCACTAGGAGGAAGTGACACATTCTGCTGTAACTAGATCATTCGCCTGACCATGCACAGAGGTTCCTGCCACCAGCCCACACTCTGTGGGCATGAACTGCTTCCGGGGTGTCCATAATGACTGCCCTAAAGCCTTCTCTGCTGACCCTCTCATAACAACGAATCCTACAAAAAGGGTGGTTACAAATCTAGCACGTTCTGTTCCATTACCAGGCAATCTGCTGAATAGGTTTCATATTTTATCTTCTTCCTTGAACCCCAAGCACTCACAAGCCATGGTTTAGAGGAAAGCAACACCACTGACAATGGAATAGCTTCCCTAGGACAATGGAAGGTTCTAATCCATAGTGATGCCCATTCTGTTACTCTGCCTCTGGACCAGAAAAACTAATTGCTAAGAGCTAACAGGAACCTGGAGGACCTGGGGTATTACCTGTTCCCTGTATACGAGCTTGCTGAAGCTCTTTGATGTTGATGGCAACATCAAGATGAACCATTTCCTCGGGGCTTGAGGTCTAGGGCACTGCAGTGGTCTTGGAGCTTGTAAGCCAGCCCAAATCCTCTTGGGCTAACAAGAGTGCCTTCAGGGGGAAGCCATGTAATGTGACCTCTGACATGGAGCTCTCTGTCTGGTGTCTGGTAAACAGTGTGTGTTTATTCAGTTTGGTCACCCTGCCCCGACTCTAAATTCTGGCAGGATTCTGTCTGTTGACCCTCCACCCCATAGAGGTCCAGTGGCCTTGTGTCTGAGGAGCTGGGTTGGTGTTCATGCTTTGTATACTGTAACCATCTCCCTTTGTAAGAAATGTGAGCTTTTATGAGAAGCAGACCAGAGAGCCTGACTTTCTAGCTTAGATGCCACACCTTACAAAATCTCTTTTAATCTCTGATTAGATAGAAAGAGGGGCTTGAGTAATAAGTTACTAACATGACTCACATGGTCTGCCGTCTCTGGGGTATCTCTCTCCCCTTGAATCTCTCACCGTTTCCTTCCAGCTCTGTTTGTGAACGAGTTGCCCTTGTGTCACATTGTTTTGTCTTACAAAGATGATAGGAGCCTGCTGAAATCCCTTTCAGGGACAGGTCAGTGTTACTCTGACAGATGGCTGGCATTACATCTGCCTTCATCTCTACTGTGTAAGTAACTAAGGTTGTGAAGCAGGTCAGCTGGGAGGATTTGGGGTTTGTCGATTGCAGATAAAACACTTGCTATGTCCAAGAATGATGCCACCAATCTGCCCCCATGTCCCCTTAAAATATGTGGCTCTGGTGAACCTGGGATACCCCACCATTTGTTTGCTTCCCTGTGTCTTCTCCTGTCCTGTTCTCATTTATGCTGAACAGTGAACTGGGACATCCTGTAAACTGAGGCATTTTGCACACAGCTGTGTCTGGGTAGGGAGGCCCTTGGTTCAGAGGTCTTTGTGTGAGCTTTCATAGAAAGTTCCAGATTTATAGCTAGAAATCAGCCTTAAGATATAATGTTTTTTTTTCTCCTACTTTATAAACATTAGTGAAACGTGTGTGAGAGCTATAGAGCTCAGCTCTTCTGCAAATTCCCAATCATTTCCCTCCCTTTTTAAACATCTGCCTTACTTCTCCAGAAGAAGAAAACCAATCATTATCTCAGTTCAGTGAGAGGCCCTCACTACTTGGTATCTATGTACAGTTCACCTCTGCAGATCATACGAGGTTCACTGAGGGCTCCTGGCCTTCACCATGGTCACACAGCTAATCGAAGAAAGCGCCTCCATTGATATTGGACTCAGTGTTGAACTTGAATAATTTTCAACTTGACATTTGGACATAATCAGGATGGTGAGGTCAGCTTTGGATAGACATGATGTATGAGTATGATTTTGTAATAAAGGATCATTTAACAGTGAGGGACAAACTAGGTGATTCAAAAGAAACCTCAGAGAGGGCCCTCTGAATATTCCTGAGAGGATGAGCATTCCCTTGGTCCACCTAGTCTGCTTGTGGAAACTCTGAAAATACCCAATTCCTCTTGGTCAGGAGAGAGATGAATACATGGTGTCTGCCCTGTCTACATCAGAACACAGTTCGATCATATGCTGTGACGTTCACATGCATATGTGTGCAAGTTCCAAAACCTGCTGGATTCTCGTAAGGTGTTCACCCTGAAATATGCAGATGACATGCTTCTCTTCCCCCAACCCCAGATTCCTCTTTATAGGATGGGTATAGTAGATCCCTCACCACACACTTCTCAGACTTGAGACCTTCAGGGACCTGTGAGAAGTATTTGAATATTCAGCTCATCATAATTTTAAGATTTATTTTTAAAAGATAAAAATCCCACCATGTATCTTACTTTCTGGTATTCACAGTCCTTCAGAGTAGAAAGCTAATCCTTGAGACTGCGTGGCATGTTCGCGTGTAAAAACCCACTCTGGCAGCCTGAATTGAGCTTTTTTAATTCCGGCCCATCTTTGAACTGTCTGACAAAACACTGTGGTGGGTTTTCCCCGACTCCTGTTTCCTTCTAGGATAAGGAATGCCTTACAAGAGAAAAACCCTGAAGTAAAGGCTCGTTCCTATCCCAGAGCATCTGTACCTGGGTAATGGTGAGAAAGGAATGCATTCCCATTAGGAAGCCTGGCCACAGTGCCACCAAAAGCAGGAATAGACTAAACACACAGGGCAAGTGTGTCTCCGCCCCATGTTAATCAGCTTTGGTTTTTATGGAGCCACCGTTACCCTGAGGTGCATCTGAACACTCCAAGCCTGCTCATCAGGAGAAAGGGTCTCTGATTTCATGGTCCATTTCTGCCTCCGTGTTAGTGATGGAGACAGGTTGAGATTTTTCAGAAGAAGCTCCGAAAAAGCAGGTGTCTTGGGACGCAAATGCTCCTTCCATGCTTGGGCTCACCAACATGTACCTGCTGCGGTCCCCTGTCATGCTCTCCTGACAGCTTACTTAATTTTTCCAGGAGCTTGTATTTTCTAGTTGCTTCCCTCAGCTTCCTCATTCCTTTTGATGCTACATAGCTGCCCACCCATTGGTCAATCTGTCTCTCTTTGAGTGTCGCTTGTGTGCCTGTGAGCTGAGTCCAGAGGCCTTTCCTTCTATGTGTATTTCTAACTCCTCCATTCAAGGAGATGGTTTCTTAATGAATTCATCAGTTTGACAAACAATAGCTCAGCATATGAGATGAGCAAAATTAGTCACAGATGAAATCAACTAATATATACTGACCACTGTAAACCAGGTCATATGCTACTAAGGTTTATTTGTAATACCCAGGCTTGCTTCAGAAGAATCTTATAATTAGGTGAAGAGAATAAGCTATTGACACATGAAGGTGAACAGCAAGAAGGGAGTTGAATCACAGATCAAGACAATGAAAGAAAATCAGGGTTGGTCATACAGGCTTTTCAATTCCATGAGTGGCCATACTTATAAAGAAGTACAAGGTGAAGGTCCCAGCCTTAGACAGACATAAGCAGTTAACCCAAAGATGGGATTCTGTGATAGTGACAATGTCAGTCTTAATGCAGCTTCCTTCCAGGAGGAGAAAAGGCAACATGGCCAGTGGCAACTCCGAGTGTGTCACGTAGCTGGTTTGTTTTCTTAATTTACTCTATGAAATGGCTTTCTCTAATGGCATGCCATTGACAAAATGTACCATAATGTCCCCATCCATCACCTCCAAATGCTTTTGCATGCATCAGTTGTTGACTTGTTTTCTCCCTTTCAGCACATAAATGAGAGGAATGATTTATCCAAGGCCACCGGTTACTTTTATATGGAATCTGAAATAGCTCTCTGGAGAAATACTGCCCTGAGCGCTTCTGTCTTTGTGCTGCTCTGAGCTCCTACTACAAGGTGTCTTTGGCCAAGGATTGTACTGGTACCCTTCTGATGACTTCCTAGGAGAACTGGTCCAGGACTGGGACTCCTGGACCCGAGAGCTGACAATCGGTAAGTGTGACCATGAATGTGGAGTGTGGAAATCGGGGCATTGGCCTTCATTGTTATGGGTGAGCATTGATTGAAGCCTGCCTTCCCATCCACTGCCCCATCCCTGCCCCAAGAAGCTTTCCTGATGTCACATTCACCACATATACAAATGAGTGCATTTATTTTGTTCACTCCCCACCTGCTTCATTGACCTCTGTCTCCCCCATGGTGGGGATATCTAGCTTCTTGTCCTTCATAATTTTTCAAAGATCAATAGATACAAAATGAATGAATGATTGACTAATTCTTGCCAGCCAAGGGATCTTTGAAGGGGTCAGAGTATAGTACCTCTAAGCAGGACTTAGTACTGTTTCAGATATAAGAAGGAAACAGTTTACTAGAATTTTGTCTCTTCAGATGATGATAGTGGACATAAAAAGGTCAAAGCATCAAATGACAGATCTGCACCATTAAACACAACACTCCTGTCTGTAGCATTAATTTAGTGGAACAATCCTTAAAGTGCCGTATTTATCTTCTCAGTTCTTGTCTCAAAAATTTGTGAAATGTAACATGTACCGTTTCACCTGGAAATATTTGTTGAAATCAGCTATGTAAGAACATGAGAAATAAATATGCATCACAGATGGCTTTGCATTAAATGTATTTTGGTAGGTATGCATGCTTTCATCAATGATGTGATGCCCAATGTTATAACACATTCACCCCCTAATAAAACTGAAATAAAGTGTTCAGCAGGTAAGAACTTTCTTACAGTTTTCTAAAGGGCTGACCCTAGGACCAGGACACTAGTCCCAGTGGGAGCCATACACTAGTTTCATATTTTTAAGATATAGAAACTATGGCAGATTGGTATTACATTATTCTCTTGCATTTTTTATTTAATATGTTATCTTCACATGGTGTTGGGAGTAGCATACAGGAATAACAGCAATAAAGAAATACATCTTTTATTGAAAATAGTTTTTTATACAATATATTCTGATCAGTTTCCCCTCCCTCTTCTCCCATGCCTCCTCTCTTCCCAACCAGTCCAACTCCATGCCTTCTTTCTCTCTCCTTAGAAAACAAACAAGCAAATGAAAAGAAATTAATAACCAGAATAGAGAAAAAAAAACAGCAGAAAGAGCACAATAATTTTATGCACACTTAAAGACACACACACAACAATCCCATAAAAACACAGAATCAGAAAATATATAAACAAAAGTCCAGTGAGGTTTAAGAAAAAAGGCAAAAACAAATGCCCAAACAAAGAATTACAAGATAAAAAATCCCCCCAAATACTATTGAGTTCATTTTGTGTTGACCATCTACTATGGGACCTGGGCCTGTCCTTAAGTGTGGTTTGTATAACCAATGAAACTGTTGGGGAAAGCTAAGTTTTCTTTTGTGAAAGATTATCAATTGGATTGAGTTTAAAGATTATATGGAAACATGGACCTAGTGAAGTGGAGATGGGACTGGAGGGTGCCACAGAACCCATCTGGTATGAGTGTTCCTTGGTCATTTTCTTACACTAAATTGTGAATTCACAAATTTATCTCCTATGATACCAGGAGACATCCTTGAACAAAGGGGCAGGAGAACAGTCTGATTGTTTCATCAATATAAAATCTATTGGCTCTATTGGAGACTAGGAGGGTGGGACCGATCCCCACAATACTTGTGATGAGGTTTTCTAACACAGAGGCAGTGGCTGCTTTGTAAGGATACCCCTCTAAAGGAAAGCTTTCCCCAACAAATTCTGTCTCCAGCGAAGTGACAGTGTGTAGGTGATTCCAGCTGTCTGTGGATTCAGCAGTATCCTATTTATTGATATGAATATTTATACCCATGCCAGTTGGTTGTATAGCTTGGCTGGGATGCTGAGAACATCACCTACTGTTTTTTAAAGCTCAGCATTCTTAAGGCTATTTAAAGAACCCCTCCATCACCACCACTTTGGACCAAAGCTAAAAGCAATTCTACAGAAACACTCTCTCACATCCCCCTAAATAATTATTGCTGAGCTAAAGGCAACTCGGCACAGAGATGTGTATTATTAATACTATATTTCCTTTTCAATAAAGTTTTATAAAATTGTAATCATTCTTCAGTTGAACTCATGTGGCATCCCTGTAACTTGTTATAATTTGTTATTATATTCTTGTATTACTGACTTACTACTATTCACATTAAATCAAAGAGATGCTCATTCAAGGGACAAGGTTTGGAAGTGAAGGTGGCACACGAACATGCACTTCTTTGGGCTCTGTTGAGGTCAGTAATGCAAATCTAGCCCTACCGCATTGTGACAGATAAATAATATTTATCATGTCGCCATTTTATGCCAGGTATTCACTTAGTGAAAGATTCGGTTCAGTGTTAAGCCAAAGGTTCAGTCAGACTCTTATCCAGTAACCTTAACTAAGGTAGTCCAACCTGTACCAGGGCAAATGAGTTGGTTTTATACCAAGAGACCAGTGTGAAAATCAAGAGTGCTATTGCACTCTTGTATTACACAATCCGGACACCCTCCAATGATTTTTGCAGACCATGACATATATAACAGGAAAAACTCATAAGTTCCTTCAAAAAGATTTGATGATAAATATGTTTTGCTGGGAAAAGAGTATGTAGAAATTGATTTCAGGAAAAAGTTTGTGGTGGGTAGAGATAAAGTTTGTCTAATGCTAAATAGCAGAAATGGAAGTTTTATCTCTTTATGAATTCCTCAGGGTGGTATGTTAGAGCAAGTTAATGAGTGCACGCTCTATTTTTCAACCATTTCAAATACTGACATTAACATCAGTAAAGCCATGTTGGAGCACACCCAGATAAGGAATGCCAAAGGTCTGTACTACCTGAAAACTCTAAAGTGTGTGCACCCTCTCTTCCCAAAAGGCAGTCAGAACAACTCTCCATAAGTATATCTCAAATGTTAAGGGTACAGCCATAAGGTCAAGACTTTAAACATTCCTCTAGTATAGTTAGGAGTTTCGGATCGACCTGAGCTTTCTGGAATGTGTAAAAAGGTGAGGTGATAGGTGTGCAAGGTAGGTGTGCTTTATTAAATTATGCAGACTTAAATATGTATCTACATGTACATTTGGCAGGAATGTTCTCCTTAAAAGCAAAATTGTAAAGGTTAGAGATTATGACTTCAGTTATTATCCAGAAATTGTGCTATTTAGCTGGTGGTTCAACCTATTTATGCATTTACTTAAGATTGCATATGCAGTCATCAATGAAAATGGGGCCTCCCTACCTTTCCCCCATTGTCCATTTCCACATGAGTAACTATGTTAAACTGCCTGTAAGATGATAACATAATTCTGAAGATAAATGCAAAATTACCCTTACCAAGACAAGCAACACTCATTGCTCATTGCATTCTATTCTGGGCCATGCCTGCCAACTTTGCCAACATGGGGATTTGTAAGATAGCACTTTAAAAGGTGGCAAGAAGTGAGTCTTTGAAAAAAGGAATCCTTGTTGTTCTGGACTGAGTCTAAGTCTGGAAGAAAGGAGAAGCATCAACACTGTTTTCTTTACCTGTGCAAGTAGGCAATCCTTAGCTATTAAAGTAGATGGTTTGTGTGAGACATGGGAAAAAAAAATGAAGATACTGCATGAAAAGCCCACAACAAAGTTAACAAGAAACATCATCCTATATGTCCTGGACTTGAATTTAATATACACAGTGATTTGGTCCTCATAAAGTTGTTTATTTACAATTTTTAAAATATTTCCAAACAAGGGCAAAAAAAAAAAAAACATTCTTTACCTTGTCACATTACATTGTAGTATAAGGGTTGATGGTTTAATTAAATAGTTATAGAAGTGATGGGCACCAAGGTATGTCAGACTGAGTCTTTAATAAGTAATTACTGTTTGATGATTTATAAGATATATGATAGCACCCAAATTATCACATTTGGCCTAGGGCTCCTGGAAAGACAAAAACAAACAATAAAAAGATCCCCACCATATATCTGAATAAAATGAATCTAGACCAAACTGAAGAGACTCAACCCCCTAAGCCCATTGTGAGAAGGTAAGTATTTCTAGGTGGCTTGTACCATATTCAGCTAAGATACCTTTGTACATGTGAACGCCCAAAGACTTCTTTCTAATTTTGAAAGAAACTTTAAAACATCTCCCTGGCCAGGCAGTGGTGAGGCATGCCTTTAATCCCAGCACTTGGGAGGGAGAGGCAGGAGGGTCAAGGCCAGCCAGGACTATTACACAGAGAAATCTCGTCTTGGGGGGTCGGGAGGATCCCTCAAGAGACAAAAATTCCAATCAAACACAGGGAGCTTATGTTATAACAGGCACGATAAATAACAAAAATCAAGCAAGATCAGGAGGGGGAAGAGTCATGAATCTCTATGCACCTCAGTAGCCTAAGTAATTACTTACAGATTTCAATGAAAGGCATCCTGGCATTTGAATCCTTCAGCAGTTTATCTGGTTAGCTTCTTCCTACTCAATCAGTGACGCCCCGAGTCTAGTTACAGTAGCCAAGATCATGGGAGGCCTAGAACCTCCCTTCCTCAGTGGGGATGGAACAGGGCAAATTTAGGTCAAAGCAGTGAACAGTTGAGATCAAGTTTACAGTATGACCCTCACAATGATTATTCATTATTATTCTTCTCTGTGGCCTCAAAAAGTTTCAGTCCCACCACTTAACCATCATCAGCATGACTACTGGGATTGAAAGAAGACTGAGTGGGTGGAGGTAAATTGTTCTTTTAGAGAAGGAGGGCAAACTGCAATTCATAACCTTCGAGGTACAGCCATCATTAGTGCCATGCTGATCTGCAATAGGTCAAACTAAAGGAAAGAACTGGTCCAGTTAAGCTGTGGAGTGCCTCTGGCACAGGTGGACTTAGTACACATTAAAGATCACAGAAGACTGGTTTTAATTACATAGCTGAGCAGGTCACAGCATACATAGTTAAAAGAGTGGATCTGAGACAACTGTGGTGGCATATAGTTCACATTTTAAATATTATGTCTGAAAGAGATTTGGAACCAAACTGGCAGATTTGGTTCAGGGCAGGACTCCATTGCTTACCACCTGTGAGGAACTGATGAAATTACATAATTTTGTGAGCCTCGGTTCCTGCATTGCTAAAGTGGAGACATCAGTTGAGAAAATGGATGGAGAAGTCAGCACAGTGTAGAGAGCAAGTAGAGTAAAAGTATTGTTGACAAGGACATGACTGTATCAAGGACCTCAATGCCTCAGCTCCATAGGGGTAATGAAGCTTTCCCTGGTGAAGCTCAGAGGGACAACAAAGCCCTCCCCTGGTCTGCATGCAAGTTTTGACAGTGTGTGCTGAAAATGTCCACCTAGTGTTCTTCCCCAGGTGGTTATGGTCTAGAGACTGATCCTACCAAGATTGGCTAAACCCATCTCCTGCTTCAGCTGAATAGAATCCCTCTGCCTCCTTGTTTAGCTGTGTATAATAACCCTGCTTCCTTGTTCAGCTACATGCAATAACCCCACATCCTTATTCATCTGTATATAATGAACACACTGAGCGTCTCCCTCTGAAAGCACTCACCACCCGATCCAAGCTTCCCGTCTGTCATTTCTTCATTCCCTCTTCAGCCCAGTTAAATCAGTCCCTGGAGCCATGCAAGGACATGGCAGTACAGTGCTTGCACGTGTGAACACCCTTATCAAGACATGTCTCCACGTGTTTTATGAATGCCAGTTACTGCTCCACGAATTAATATCCCTTGAATCAGACAACAGCTTGAGGAACATAAGCGATTAGTGAAATCGTTAAAATAGACTATTATGGTTTCATCACCCAAGATGAGCTAATTAATAGCTAATATTAAAAATTCAATGCATAATTATTAAGTATAAGAAAAAATAAATAGGTGTCTTACATGATTTTTTATAGTTTGATAATTTCATACATGTATATAATGTGTCTTGACTACATCCACATCCATTCCTTCTACAATTCCTCCTCTATTGCCCCCTCTACTTTTCCTTCCCAAACATGTACTCTTGGTCTTAATCCTACTGGGTTCACTTAGTTCTATCTGTATGTTTATTGTAGAGGACAGTCTACTGTAATATGAGTAGCCTCTCAGGAGCCACACGCCAGGAGAAAACTGACTGTCTATGTACCAGCAGTCAGCAGTTTCAGTAGCTCCCCAGCTAGGGGTGGGACTTCATGAGGCGCTCCACTCTCCATGCTGGAATTGTGGTTGGCTTGAACTTGTGAAGCAAATTTTAATTCCAATCAGAAAGTGGTAAGTTACTTCCATACCATGTATGCCACCACTGCACCAGTGAGCATATCTTGCCATGTCAGCCATTATTATAGTTCACACAGTTCACAGCTCAGTAGCACCACTGATTACTTTTCTCTCCCAGAAGTACGCATAGAACTTTCCACCACTATGAAAAACAACCAGTTAGGAAGGAAGCTTTCAGGTTAGTACCAGCAAAACTTCTCTTATGAGTCATGTTCTATGACTCAGATATATGTTGTCTTCAGCAATTGGGTCTTACCATTACATTCTGAAGGGTAACCAAGAGCAATGGTAACTTGCTTTGCTTCGCTGTTGCTATGATAAACACCAGGACTAAGAGCAAGTTTGAGAGGAAAGGATTTGTTTTACCCCACAGGTTACAATTTATCATCCATGGAAGCCAAGGCAGGAGTTTAAGGTAAGAACCTGGAGGCAGGAACTGAAGCAGAGTCCATGGAAGACTGCTGTTTACTGACTTAGTCCCTTAACTCCCCCCAGCTACCTTTCTTATACAACCATAGACCGCTTGCCCAGGGACTGCCCTGCTCACATTAATCAAGACCCACATACATGTTCACATGCCAGTCTGATGGAGGCAATTCCTCAATTAAGGTTCCCTCATCACAGATAACTTTACTTTGTGTCATGTTGACATGCCAGTCTGATGGAGGCAATTCCTCAATTAAGGTTCCCTCATCACGGATAACTTTACTTTGTGTCATGTTGACAAGAACTAATCAACATAAATGGCAATAGACTATAAAGTTTGGGGTTGTATATCAGACACTGACCAATAACTTGAAAAGAGTTAACTCATATCGGGCATTAGGCTTTTTATTTAGTAGTCTATGTAATCTGGGAAAGGTATCATACCCCCACCCCCTAAACTTACAAAAGATCCTAAAGACTCTACCAGAAAACTCTTACAGCTCATAAATATATTCATCAAAATAGTAGGACACAAAATTAATACACAAAACTAAGCAGCTTTTTCTATGTGCCCAGGACAAACACACTGAGAACCAAATCAGAAATACAATCCCATTCACAATTATCTCAACAAATGAAAGGCCTTAGAAGAAATCTTAGAAAGTAAAATACTTACACAATTAAACTTTAAGAAACTGAAGGAAGAAATTGAAGAAGTTACCAAAAGATGCTCATGAATTGATAGGATTATTATTGTGAAAATGGCCATGCTACCAAAAGCAACCTACAGATTCAATGTGTAATCCCCATCAAAAATTCCAATGCAATTCTTCACATAAATTGAAAAAAAAAAGTCTTAAATTTTAAGTGGAAACACAAAAGACACAGGGTGGTCAAAACAATCATGAACAATAAAACCACTACAAGGTATCAACATCCCTGTTTCAGGCTCTATTAAAAAACGATAGTAATAATTAGAAAAAAAAGAGAAGAAGAATGGTACTAGCATAGAAACAAAGCCAATGGAATAGAGTTGAGGACCCACATATAAGCCCACATAACAGTTGTCTGATCTTTTAAAAGGAGGCCAAACATACACATTGAAAGAAGCACAGCATCTTTAACTAATAGTGCTAGTAAAGCTAGATGGTATATGTAGAAGAATAAAACTTGATTATCTTTCACCCTCACAAAACTCAACTCCAAATCTATCAAGGACTTCAACTTAAACTCTGATAGCCTAAATCTGATAGATGAGAGATTAGGGAATATGCTTGAGTTCATTGAGACAGAAAAGGACTTTCTGAATAGGACCTTGATAATGTAGGCATTAAGACCAACTGACAAATAGGACTTCATGCAACTAAAATGTTTCTGTAGAACAAAAGATACCATTATTTAGTCCATGAAATAAGCGGGAGGGGGGAAGCTTCACTAGCTAGATCTCTGATAGAGGGTTAGTGTCTAGACTATACAAAGACCAAAACAACCCAATTAAAAGTTAGAGTATAAAAACAATGTTCAGTGTACTTAGCCATCAGGGAAATATAAATTAAAACTACTTTGTGATTTCATTATGCCAGAATCAGAGCAGCCAAGATAAAAAAAAAAGCAAATGATGACAAATGCTGGCCAGGATGTGGGAAAGGGGAACACTTAACTGCTGGTGGGACTGCAAACTGGTACCATCACTATGGAAATCAGTGTGGCATTTCCTCAAAAAAGATAGAAATAGTTCTTTGCTCATGTGACCTAGTATACCACCCCCAGATCATATTCCTAAAGTACCATACTACAGAGATACTCGCTCTTCCATATCCATTGCTGCTCTATTCACAATAACCAGGAAATAGAAACAGATGCCCATCAACTAGTCAATGCATAATGAAAATGTAATATATACACGCCAGGTAATAGTATTCACTACTATGAAATTCATAGGTAAATGGATGGCACGGAGATAATTATTTTGAGAAAGTTAACCCATGCACAGATAGAGGCTGCATGTTCTTGCTTCTATGTGGGTGTTAGCTTTGAGTCTCTCTTTAGGTAGGTGAGTTTAAAATGAGAAACCCATAGAAGTCAGGAAACCTGTAAGGGGCCATGGAGGAACTTCAAGGAGGTTGAGATAGAATACTGGTGGTGTAATAAAGCAAAAGGACTAGAAGAATATGAAGGGTTACATAGGGTGGAGATGGGAGGGTGGGGGAAAGGAGGAAGCATGAAGGGCTACATAGGGTGAAGATAGGAGGGTGGGGGGAAGGAGGAAGTGTGAAGGGTTACATAGGGTGGAGATGGGAGGGTGGGGGAAAGGAGGAAGTATGAGGAAGATAGCTAACACTAAAGACCTTTAAAGGGCCATATGGAGCCCTACCTCTGTAGACACTGCCTAAAATATATGCATATATATATATATACAGAATTTTTTATTTAAGAGCTTTCAAGTGTTTGCCATCTATGTCCTCTGTATATGTGTGTGTGTGTTACTGCAGAAAATGCTCCAAAAAACTACTAAGAAAAAGTGAAAGAGCAGACTGCATACACAGAAAGCAGTGTTTAAAAATGGCACATAAAATGGGAAAGAGGATGGGGAAAAAGATGGGTCTCATTTGCAACATTTTTAATTTCTTGATGGCTCAGAAGTTAGGAACTTCTAGAGGACCTAATTTGATCCCTGGCACCCATGTGGCAGCTCACAACCATTTGTGACTCTGGTTCTAGGAAATCTTACACCCTCTACTGGTCTCCACAGGCACCAGGCATGTGTGTGGGAAACATATAGACAAAACACCCACACTTAAATTTTTGTTAATTCTATTTTTGAAAGCTAAAAATAGTGGTACACACCTCCAGTCCCAGTGCTTAGGAGGTAAAATCAGATCAAGAGTTCATGGCTATAGAGTAAGGTTGAGACTACCCTGGGAGAGTTTAATATTAGCTGATTACTATAGTGAGTATCATTTTCTTCATCACCACATGGAAAATGCTGTTTTCAGCATTACCATTTGTACATAAAGCACAGCATCACAATTACAGATATAAATCTGAACGTGAGCAGAACAATACAGTTCATAAAAGCTGGGGGTGGGAAAAGTAAAAGAGGTGTACATTAGGTTTGTTAATGTCTTCTGTCACGGAGAGTGAGGGGCTGGTGCTGCCACACCATCTTACCTTTTAAATTTTAAACACTGCTGAACACTCACCTAGGACCTGGGTGCTTTTTTTCTTTTGCATTTGTACCCTCTTGGAATTCGACTTTGCACGCATGTGCAAAGCAAAATGCCTACCTGTTTTCATTTTTGAAATAATTAGAAAAAAAGCATTCCAGCAGTGATTGGGATGGGGGTAACTTTATCATGTGTCTCTGAACTTAGAAAACACTTGGCACTTCCTTCAAAAAATTCAGTTTCCCCATCTCCTTGTTTTCAGCTAAAATGCCAAATTAGATGATACTTATTCCAGAAAAGCTTTGTGAAGCCATTTGCGAGGCTTACTTCGATAGCAACCATAAAATGTATAGTTAAGTCTGAGGACAAAGACTATGCAGATGAGAGGACTAGGCATTCGAAGGAAATTGTAGATACCCATAGCTGCTAAGGGTCAGGATGGGAATGTTTTTATCAGTTGGTGTTTGCTGCCAAAGAATGCCTGAATTAGTTCATACAGGACCTCCAAAGGGCTTCTGGGGGCAGGGAAGGGGGGAGGTCAAGCCCCTCCAGATAGTTTGCAAGGTTACATTGTCTGCAAATTAATGATTTCAGAAATATCCCTGCACAGGGGAGCCAGAGAACAAAGTTTGTATCTTAGTCCCCAAGGACTCTGATCTGTTGTGAATAGCCAATGCCCAAGATAGGAGGCTGGGTTAGAGATCTGAAATACAGAGCCCTGCTGGAGCACACTGATCCCTAAGAAGTGTCTCAGTGTGATGAATAAGAACTCTTCAAGCCAGTCAGGGAATGGAAATTTAAGAACCGGTGAGGTGAAAGATCAGGAAATTTATGACGATTATCTGCGGTTACACTGTAGAGTGTTTGAGGATGGCTTAAGTCAAAGAGGCCCCGCGCCTGTAAATCTTAAGGGTGATATTAATACCTCTGCAAGCATGTGTATACAACATTTCTGAAAAGATTGATTGCAAGGGCCAGTTCCCAGGAAAGACAAACAGGTAATTGGCATTTAATTAATAAGAATAAGTTCTATTAGATTAAGGATGTATAATCCTTGATTATGTATCTTCTTGTAGCTAGTGTGACAATCTACTCCTAGACTATTAAATTGGCGCTGTTTTTCTGAGAAGCCAAACTAAACCGTCTGTTCAGACTGTGTAAATAGGAATATGTTTGCATCTCAACCATGGGAACCAAGCAGCCCTTGGGAAACCACGAGTGGGTATTTTGTAATAGAAATTATGTTTGTTTTGTTTTTTTAATGAAGTACAGCAAAGCACTGTTAGATGTTCTCCATACGTCAGAAGCCAGAGGAGCTGACCTGAGAGCTGGAGGGCTGGCCTGGCCTGACCTGCGGTTGAGACCTAGGTCTGGCTTTGATTAACTGGGTACCAGTGAGCAAGTTGTTAAAGCTGTCTGAGGTTCAGGTTGTTGTTGTTGTTGTTTGCTTGTTTATTTCTAGAAATGGAGAAACAATACTAACTGGAATACTTTAATGCCCGTGCTCTGTTGTCAACCGCAGACACTGCTCAGAAATGTTCAGCCTGGGCTGGCAAAATGGCTTAGAGGGCAAAGTCACTTTCTGCCAAGCCTGATGACCTTAGTTGATCCCCAGGACCCACAGGGTAGAAGGAGAGAATTGCTTCTTGAGCTGTTCTCCAACCTCCACTTTCAAGCCACCCCGCACAAAATAAATAAATGGGACTTTCGAACAATATTACGCCTTTTCTCATCACTTGCTGTTTTGTAGCCTAGGATGATAATAGAAAATAATTTGAGACCAAAGTTAGAAGATTCATTGTGTGCTTTTAATGCTATAAAGATTCATCCAGGAGTCGATGGAGGTACCGTCAAAGGGATGGCATGTAAACTGTGAATGGGAGAGAAAAAGCCAGAAATGGAGTGACACAAGCCAGCCTCAACTTGGGGAAAAATAGCAAAGGCCACTTCTACATCTTTTCCTCCTTCCCCTCCCCACTCCTCTCCGCCCCTCCTAACCTTTCCCCCTCCTCCTCTCCCTCCTCCTCATTCTTCTGTTTTCATCTTTTTGAGACGGGCTCTTATTAATATATCCAGACTCTCTAGAAACCCAAAATTGTTCTCCTGCTTCAGTCTCTGAGGGCTGGGATCACAGGTGTGCACCAGTGTATAATTGCACTTTTTGTCTTTTTCTTTTTAGCATTTATTTACTTATTTTACATGTGTGGTGCTCTATCTGCATATATGATTTTATGCCAGAAGAGGACATCAGATCCCACTAGATGGTTGTAAACCATTTAGTTCTGGGAATTGAACTCAGGATCTCTGGAAGAGCAGCCAGTGCTCTTAACTGCTGAGTCATCTTTTTAGCCTCTAATTGCACTTTTTGAACCAACCATATAGCTTATATAATATTTAACTCCACAGGAAGCATCAACTTAAGTCTCAGAAGCATTCACAAAGAACATAGCAGAAAATTCTCATACCCCAGCATGAGGCAGAGTTTTTATCTGAGACACCACATAAATAATCGTGAAAGAAAAAGATAGGTTGACTAGATGCCCCTCAATTGAAGAATGGTTAATGAAGATGTGGCACATCTACACAATGGAATACTACTCTGCAGAAAAAAATAATGGTATCTTGAAATTCGCAGGTAAGTGGATGGCACTTGAAGAAACCATCCTGAATTAGGTAACCCAGTCACAAAAAGAGGAACACAGTATGTACTCACTCATATATGGATTTTAGATCTAGATAAAAGGATCACCAGCCTATAATTCACACCACCAGAGGAACTAGGATACAAGGTGTATTCTAAGAGATTCATATAAAGTCCCTCACAGAACCAGGAAGGGACAAGTCCCCCAGAGCACAGGGGAAGTGGGGGGGGGGGCAGCGAATGGAGAGAGAAGTAGGAAAAAATGAGGGGAGGAGAGGAAGGCATGTGCAACCAGGAGGACTGAGCCTGGTTAGGAATGGAAGACAGGGGAGAGAGAGAGAACATAAAAGAGGGAGCCACTATTGGTTTGAAGATAAAATTGAACACAAAGAAAGGTCTAGAGAACTACAAGACTGCCTCCAACTAACAATTTGAGCTTCCATGAAAAGGCTACCATAAATGCCCTTCCTGGAGAGTGAAATCAACAACTAACTTATCCATGGAGCCCTCAACTAATGCCTGTTGGAAACAGGAGCAAACGCCTGTACATAAACACTGAGTCGAACTAGAACTCAGATACAGATGGAGAGGACAAGACCAGGCAGCAGAAACACATACAGACAGCTTACCTGAACAAGGAGGAGCTAACGGGCCACCAGACTGATAGCTGGGAAGCGAGCATGGGACTGACTCAGGCCCCCCTGAATATGGGTCTCAGCCAGAAGGACTGAGCAGTCTAAGGGACCTCAGACAGTGGAGCCAGGATGTATCCCTGGTGCACAAAAGGACCTTGGGAACACAGACCCCATGGAGGAATAAATGCCTTAACCTAGAGACAGGAGAGAAGCCCTAGTCCCTACTTCACATGACCTGTCAGATCTACATGACCTGAACTGGATGGCATTCCCCTACATATGGAATTGGGGTGGGGGGATGGGAGGGGAGGGTGATTAGAGTGCATGTGAGAGGGTAAAAAGAGGGAAGGAGGGAGGGAGGGAGAGGGAATTGGGATCGACATGTAAAATAATAAATTAAAAAAAGAAAAAAGATAGGTTGAATTTGATTAAAATAAGAAACCTGCTACATTAAAGATATTCCTTGAGAAATAAAAAGACAACCTATGAACTAGGAAAAAATATTATCAAATAATGTGTCCAAAGGATATTGTAACTGTAATCTATAAGGCACTTTTAAAATTCAATCATGTTAAAATATGTAAAATACTAATAAGCACTTTACTGAAGAAGATAAATGGATTGTCAATAAGCAACAATAATGTTCAACATCATTAGTTTGAGGGAAATCCAAATTTAAATTCAAAACACAGTGAGATATCACCGTATGCCTGTTCAGATAGCTAAAAGACATCAATTAACCAGTTAATCAATTGGCAGAAAATGAAAAACTGACAACATCATGAGCATACAGCTATGGGATGTCTCATGTTTTCCTTATTATAACAGAAAAAAGTGAAGCCCCTGAAATACTTTGGTGGTTTCTTAACCATTTAAGTGAGTATTTGCAACACAGCCCAACAATCTCACTCTCGGGTATTTCTCCTAAAGAAACAAGGACTTTACTTCACACAGAAGCAAACATACAGACACAGTGTGTTCATTTATGTCGCCAGACAACAACACAAGTATGTTCGCCAGGTGAATGGATAAATAAACTATGATGTCCATATGATGGAATATTACTTGGAAATTAAAAGGAGAGAACTATTAACATATACAATAGCATGAGGTCACATCAAAGATGGTATCGTGAGTAAAGGAAGATGTCTCAAGTATCCTTTCTGTGATTCCATTTACAGAAAGACAGAACTCTGGTGATCAGTGGTCATCAGGGGTTATGGTGAGAGCAAAGGATGACTGCAAAGGTGCATCTCAGCTGAGTGCTTAAGGATGAAGGGACTGATCATCACAGAGGTCCCATACATCCACACATGTATTGAAGTCCAGGGAGCAACATCCCAATAAGGGGTTCAGTTAAGCTGTAAACTGAATTAAAAAAAAAAAAAAAAGAATCAAGCAGAAGGAATCAACGAATTTAAAAGCCAACTCCATTAAATTGTGATAAATCCTTGGGCTTTAGCTCTAAATTTATTTATTTTTTATTGGACATATTTATTGGACACTGCCTGTGTGTCCTGGTGATTTCAGATGTAGGAGACTAACTCATCGTAGTAAGCCCTGATGAGATCTAACATGATATGAATGTGTCAGATGGCAGAATGCTATGGTGAGCACGATGGAAAGTGGAAAGTTGTAGTGCTATGTTATACAGGGTGGTCATAAAGACCAGCTGGACTATAGTCACACAAAAAAAGAAGTGACAAACTATGTGGATGTCTTAAGGATAAACATTGTAGGTAGAGTTGGGAGGCTGGGGGATGGCTTAGTTGGTAAAGTGTTTGCTCTGTAAACAGCACCCACATAGAAAAGCTAGGTGTGACACAGGCACCCAGTCCAGGCCTGGGAGAGCACGGGTAGGTGAGTCCCTGATGTGTGCTGGCCAGACAGCCTAGCTGAATTGGTGAGCTCCCCTTTCAGTAAGAGACTGTCTCCAAAGACAAAGTGGGAAGTGACTGAACTAGGCAACCTGATGTTGGGCTCTGGCCTCCACAGCACTCCCCACCACATCTGCATGAGCATAAAGAAAAAGAATGCAGATAAAAGGTGCACGGTTAGCTGGAGCACAAGACCCTGAGCAAGCCTAATCAGCCTGTTGAAACCTAACAGCAAATCTCCAGAGAACCCTTTTAGAACTCCAGGTTTGGAGTTCTAAATACATTGTGAAACCACTGTATTGGTCAAGTTTCTCTGGGAAGATGGAAATATCAAAATACATGAGGGACGATTTATTAGATGGACTCACAAGGAGACTGGAGAGCCCCACGATGGCTGTCTGTAGGCTAGAAAGCCAGAACAATAAATAGCTGCTCATTCCAAAGAGCTGGAGGCCTCAGACTAAAAGAAAAGCCAATGATCCAGCCTAGTCCAAGGTCAAATCCCTGAAGTACCCCTAGGGAACCTCTGGTGAGGGTCCCTGCTCAAAGGCTGGGACACCTAGAATCTGGTAACCACAAATGACAGCAATAGAAAAACACCCACAGAAGAAGCCAGCATCTGGAGTAAACTTCCTGTTTTTTGACTATTCTTGTCCATCAAGGCCCTTCTTCTGGCTGGTACTGCTCACATTTAGGGTGGGTCCTCCACATCAATTAGCTAACTTACATGCCATCATCTCTGGAAACTCACAGACACACCCAGATTGACAAATTTCAAGGCATCATCACTCAGAGTAGTCAGGTAGACAGCTTCAATTAATCATAAAGATTTGGTTTAGTCTGAAGTCAAGAAAAAGGTAATGCTCTATATACAATGTCTTATCCAGGACCAACATGAATTATGGTATTAAGTGTTATGTGTTGGAGACTCATGTTAGCCTAGAAGGTAAAGCTAAGAACCACAGAGGTTGTGGCCAGCTTGTAGTGTGGGCTGAAGAATCAGATTGCTCCTTAACAAGAAAACAAAGGGAGGTAGAGGTAGGTACGATGGGGAAATAACACTCTGCCCCTGATGGTTCAAGGTTAACTGGAGAGAGAAAGAACTATAGATGGGAGGTCCCCAAGCTCAAGGGGTGAGTACTCTGAGCATCCATGGCTGGGAAGAACTGAGAGATAAGGCCTTCAGAATAGACAAGGTCTAAGGCAAGAAGATACTGGTACCCGGGTACAGATGGCAAGAAGGAGGATAGGATTGGAAAGAAAGTGAAAATGATTGCAGCCTGTTCATGTATCTTCAGCCCTGAGCATCTCTCTCTCTCTCTCTCTCTCTCTCTCTCTCTCTCTCTCTCTCTCTCTCTCTCTCCCTCTCCCTCTCCCTCTCCCTCTCCCTCTCCCTCTCCCTCTCCCTCTCCCTCCCCCCCCTCTCTCTGGGGACCATTTTTCTCTCCTCTGGGATAAACCTCTATGACTCTTCCTGGAGCTGATCTTGAAAGAAGGCAACCTTGGAATAAAGTGCTCGCCCACCTCCTTAGCCTCTCCTGTGCCTGCTCTTTCCTAGACTCCAGCTGAGAAAAGTCAAGGGAACATGTTTCTTTAAGAACCAATGGCCAGCAGGGACTGGCTTCCTGCCAATATGGAAAAGTAGAGAGAAACATTTAAAGCCCTGTTTGAAGGCTGTCTTTTTTTTTTTTTAATGACCTCAGATGGAGTGATTAATCAAGAAGAAATTCCGGGGAGAAGCTATCTTCCTTACCTACTTAAATCTCCCAGGTTAAGTTGTATTTTAAGCCCTGGATTATTTTTAGACAAGTTTGTCGCTGTTGCCTAACCCTATGTTAAAGCAATTATTGTCTGCAGGGGTCACAGAGAGTTCAGCAGAACTGGAAAATTCACAGTCTTTAGTATTGATGGGGTGAGCAGCCTGGTCAGGGTCTTTTCCTTAAAGAGACAGACCAATGAGAACAATCAATATGAACAAACCACACGTGGCTTCAAGAAAGGAAGCCCATTCTCTTTGTGACCTCTGGCAAAGACCCCGAAATCAAACAAACAAACAAAAGGCTGCCAATCCTTGCTTTTGATAGGCTAGTGCTCAGAGAAGTTTGTTGGCTTTGTTATTAGGGTCCAAGGGGAAAATGAAGGGGACAGACACTATGTGTTAGACTGTTGCTTATTAGCTGAAAAGTGAAGGGGACAGACCTACTATGTGTTGAACTGAGACTCATTAGGTGAAAAGTGGAAGGGGCAGACATACTATGTGTTGATCTGCTGCTTGCTAGCTGAAAAGCAGAGGGGACAAACCTATTACTGTATGTTGGGCTGAGGCTCATTAGCTGAAAAAGCAGAGGGGACAGACCTACTATGCGTTGACCTGCTGCTTATCAGCTACTCTAAGCAAGGTACCTTAGTCCTCACAGCTGCTCCTTTGGAACTCTGCACTGTGATAACATGTGCCTTACAGAAGAGGAAACTGAGGCTTGGGTAAGTAATTTGCTCAAGATTACACATACCTAGTATCCTAGTAACCACCAGAGGCAAATTAGAAGCCAAGTCACCCTGACTAGAAGATAAAGACCTCTTTACACCACACCCAGCATTACATTCATATAACCAAAGAGCAGGGGCTGGAGAGGAGGCTCAACAGAGGACCAGAGTTCAGTTCCCAGTGCCCACATGGCACCTCACAACTATCAGGGGACTCAACTCCTTCTTCAGACCTCTGGAGATACACACACACACACACACACACACACACACACACACACACTAAAATATATATTTTTCACAAGCCCCCCCAGCCCCCCCTACAAAAAAGGGGCCCCCGGGGGGTGGTACTCTTCTGAAGAGCAAGAAGCCCGCATTTCGCGCCTTTTCAGTTTGGCTTCTGAACTGAAATAATAAAATAATAAAAACTCACACTAAAGAACTAAATTGGCATTGTTATGACATTGAGCTCACATAGAATACACGTGGTTAAAATGCTTCAAGTACACAGCAATTATCCCATTTTACAGAGGCAGAGCTGAGGTGTGGATTCATTTTCCTCTTCCACAGGCAGTGCGTGGTGGCTAGGATTCAATTCTAGGCATCTGACGGTGAGCCTCAGGGACTGTGGTTCCACGGACCTAACTAAGTAATAAACCTCAACACCCACCACATGTTTCCTCTGTGGATGTGAACAGTGTGGAAGGAAGGGTGACAGGCTCTCACTGGAGACCAGTTTCTCTCTAGCCTGTGTCTCTCAGAACACTAGACAAAAAGCTCTGAGGCTGCCTTCCCAGGAAGGCCCTTTATAAAGGTAGTAAGAGGTATAGGACCCCACCACCACTCCTAAGGCTTCTTGAAGGCTTAGACAGTTCCTTTTCCTTCACTTCTGGGGCCGACAGCTCATCTGTGTCTTGACTGTTGTATTTTGCTTTAATTCCTTATTGTTCCAATTGTCTAGACTCCTTTTGTATCCAAAGTTTGCCATTTCTCCCATCCTGGGCTAGAGTCTATTTCTATATTACTTGAGCTTAGGGTTGCTGGTAGGTAGTAGTTACTTTTCTCATCACTGAAACAAAATACCCAACCAGAGCAACCTAAGGGAGGAAAATTGATTTGGGCTTATGGTTTCATTCTGTCTTTGTGGGATGGCATGGCAGAGCAGCCCACTCCCTGGCAGGAGGAGTTTGTGGCTGGTATTTCTCATGTTTGGGTGGGTGCAGAAGCAGAGAAGATGGCCAGGATAAACCCCCAGAGGCTCAAGATCTTCTTTGACTTGCCTGTTCTAGCTATGCCAAAATAGCATCAAGAGCTGGGTACGAAGAGTTCAAACCTCAGAGCCAGTGGAGGGCATTTCACATTCAATGCACAATGCATTGAGGGAATATTGCACTGAGACAGCCTTTATGAATAAACTGATATCCACAGAATATGAGCAACCCTATAGAAGAGAAGTGAGGTACCCAATGACTAGACAGCCCCTATCACCACACAGGCAATGATGTGGACGTCTTCATCTTTAGATCCAGCTGATACTTCCTCCTGGGCCTTCTATATAAATGAACAAAGGCAAAAAAAAAAAAAAAAAAAAAAAAAAAGCATAGCAACCTCCGTTCAAACCACAGATACAAGAAAAATAATTGCTTTAAGCTAATATTCTTTGAGGCGACTTGCTACACAGCAGAAGCTGACTGACCAGCCCCTTTAAGGTTAGGCATGGTACCTTTGATTGATCCACTTTGGAGGCTACCACAAGGCAATCAGTAGCAGTGATACTCTCTTAAACCCTGTTTCCATCATCATAAATTTCACTGATGAGTAGACTCACAATATTTAGGACTTGAATATGTAATATTTCTTTTTTATTATTGTTGTTTTTGTTCTTTTTTTTTTTTTTTTTTGAAACAAGGTTTCTCTGTGTAGCTTTGGAACATATCCTGGAACTCACTTTGTAGACCAGGCTGACTTCAGACTCACAGAGATCCACCTGCTTCTGCTTCCCAAGTGCAGGGATTAAAAGTGTGTGCCACCGCCACCTGGCATGACTCCACTAGTTCTGCCTACATTTCTGAAGAAAATAGTTGCAGGATTGGGTTGATGGCTGAGTGGGTAAAGTCCTTGATGCACAACAAGCCCGAGAACCTGAGTTTGGATTCTCCACACTGTGTAAGAGCAAAGCAATGGTACATGTCTGTAATCTCAGAACTAGATAGAGACAGGAGGATCCTTGAGGCTCACTGGACAGCTGGTCTAGCAGAATCAGTGAGCTGTAGAGACCCTGCTCCCAAAACTTAAGGCTGAGGGTGATGACAAAGACAATTGACATCATCCTTTGGCCTCCATGCACAATTGCATACATGTGCAATGTAATGTACATGATATTGGTAAATCTCCATGTGCTATTTGAGCTCACCAAGAAACCAGCGCTGGAAGCAGGGCTTCATCTCTGTCTGCATTTCAGGTGCAAGCATGTTTGTCTCAGTGACCTCCAAGACCCCTTGTCTTGGGGTGGGCTACACACCTAATTCTGGAAGGAACACCATAGCTCAAGAGTAAAACCACTGTGTCCTCGAGAACAGCTAAAAAGTAAACTATTTCCAAAAGATGTTCCTGTGTTTGTTCCATGATATAAAAGTACCCAGAATGGGAAAGAGAAGCTGGAAGTTTAGCCACGGGAAACTTAGCCATGGGGAGAAACTATATTGGGAACTCCAGCTGATCACTCTCTCCACTTGCTCAATTGGCTTGTACTCAATGTTGTAAGTGCCTTATGTGACCGTGTGATTTCTGTCCGCTGCTACCTGTTCTTTTTACTTGACAGGCTCACCTAGGGAACTCTGAGAACTCTCAGTCAGGACTCTTTCTATTGGGAACTTCAATTGTCCTAGAGGGTCTTCCCCAGTGGATTTCTGTTGGATTTTGAGTGCACATGTTTTGTCACCTACCTATCTACTTCTTACTTATTCTTTTATTTTGACTTGCTAGATATTTAATAAAGTCATTTATTCAAAACTCAAACTCTGGCTATTGTTCATCATTCTCTGAACTGGACAATAAATGCACACACATGAACACACACACACAGGAAAGAACAGAAAACTTAAAAGCAAGGGGGAAATCTAAATAAAATATTTGTTTGAACATTTGTGAAATATAATCCAACTAGTTGCCTACATTTCAATACTTTTCTACAAAATCTATTTGACAAGAATTGCTACATTAAATCAATGTTACAGATAGGTGATTTAAGGTTTATGAAGACATTAAGTGTCTCTGGGCATTGCGAATACCGAGGACCTAAGAACTCTGTATTTGGCCATTACGTTTTAATTTGATGCACTGGCACTTGCCTCAACTTTCCAGAAGTTCTATAAGTCAGAATAAAGACAACTAGTTTCCACAGAGAAGTCTTGAACAACATTCTAGACAAACAGAGAAATATAAGGGCACCAGTTCATGATGGGATATGTAAAGCAGATCTTTAAGGATTATCAAACTAATCCTTAATTAGTTAATTGAGAACAGTTATTATTTATTTTTTGAGACTCATTTTTACCCCAAATCTCATCTGAAGAAAGAAACCAGGGAATTCCAGAGTTTCTGCACACTAGATTCACAAACACAGCCAGCCAGTTTGACGAAAGCGGAGAAGAAGCTGAGTATAGAAGCTTAGCAGACCCCAAGACCTCTCATTCCAGTGACCTCGGAAGATCAGGCAGTTCCTAGTCCACCACTTTCAAACCTGAACATTGGTCAGTTGTGCCTGTGTGGATCTCTTTGGTTCTCTGGATGTCTGTCAAGTAGGTTTGTTTATTTGGGAATATACCTAATCTTAATTAACTTCCCCTGAATCCAGTGTAAATTGTTCAAGGGTTATGTTGAAGAAAGCGGTAGGCTTTCCTGATGGGAGGCCATGAGGATCATAAACTAAATCCATGAATCACTTCTCTGAGGCAACTGCTTGGTGGAAGGGCTCTGTTAAGAGCCAAGATTGCTCTTAATTTAATCTAGCATAGTTGGTTCTCTGGAGAGGTGCCAAGGGTTTGTTTATGGGGATGGGGAAGTAATCAATACACCATCAGGGAGACGATTTAAGTCATGTTCATCTTAAGGAAGACAGGTCTTCCAGAGCCAGGGAGGAAAAGAAAGAAAGAAGTAGAATGGGACATTTTCGTACTAACAGTAATAAACACTGATCTTTTTAAATAGATGCTTCCTTTCAGGGTTACTGCACCCTAACACAGAGGTTTGTTCATGTCATTTCAGCTTCCTGCACTTGTAGTCATTCATAAGGAAGCAGACAGTGAGTCCCTGGCATGACACCCTCCAAGCTGCTCACCCATTGCTAGCCACTCACACATCCCTATTGCACCCTAAAATGTCTATCCACCTCTGGGAACTCCTGTGAAGCCTTTGTTCACTCTGTTAGAAATGCCTTGGAGTAGATACACCCGACAGTTTAGACAACAGTTTCGAAAAGATAAAAAAAACAAACAAACAGAAAACAATTGAGGGTGTCACCTGTTTGTGTATGCTAAGTGTATTTGTTTCTACACTTCAAAAATACAACATTCAGGGGTGGGGTGATGGTTGGGGGTTAAGAGTGCTTACTGCTCTTGCACAAGACCCCATTCAGTTCCAAGCATCCAGGTTGGGAGGGTCACTCACCTATAACTTCAGCTCCAGCGGATCAGATGGCTTCTTCAGGACTGTGCAAGGTCCTACACCTGAATGCACAAACCCACACTTGTGCAAGCATATAGGCACATTATTTTAAAATGAAAATATATCCTTCAAAATGTAATGCTGGCAAATGTTTTAAAAATTAGTTTTAAAATGTAAAATAAGTAAGTCTCCCTGCCTCCTAGTGGATGTGACACATTTCCAGAGACCTTTCCAGAAGGCAGTTTCCTTGGGCCAAAGCTGTCTTCTAAGGTAGTATTCTGGACAGTGCTACTTTGCATCATTTGCATTTTCTATGCCCCTTAGATCTTGTTTTTTTGAGTCTGTAGGTTAGCTTTCAGCTTCCAGCTTTCAGCACCACCTAAAGCACCTTCTGTGAGAATTTATGTTGCTTCCAGGCTTTTTCAGTTTGTTTGTTTTGCTTGGTTTTGTCTTTTTCTTGTAAACCTTTAGAGCTTTTCTAAGACTTTGAGGAAAAGAGGACAAGGTGACAAACCAGATTCTTGCCCCCCAGATGCTTAATAGTTATCAGTAGAAGAGAAACCACTGCTGGTTTGCTCATGAGCATAGGAGCTGCAAGGAAAACTCAGGAAGGAAAGTGACTCTCCTTTGGGGAATGAAGGAGAGGATAGGAAAAGGTGCATGCGTACTTTCAGGTAACAAAGCAGAGACAGCCTGTGCCCTCATCCTGCTCTTCTAACAAAAGTTCCCCTTTACCCTTCCTTTCCCAAAACCTCAAAACAGCCTCCGGCAATAACCGCTGACCTTTCTCAGGCCTAAACCACACCCTCTCCCCACAGGCTGTTTGGACCCTTCCGTGGGAGAATAGCCAGTCTCCCTTGTCTGGCTCTCTTCTTTCCAGAGTTCAGGCGGGCTCTGGGGCTCCGTGCACCTGCCCCTGAATTGTGTGTGGCAGTTGCAGTCTGGGGGCTGAGTGACACAGCAGGTGGCGCCCGCCTGCAGACAATTCCATATTGCAATGGAGCATCGCCACCAAAGCTTATTATCTAGGGCAATAAAGTTTGGGATTAGGGGGATTCGGGATGATTGTGTGATTTTCCACAAAGCTTATCTTCTAATAGACCAGCTGCTTTATTAGGCTGCCCCCACCCACAGCAGGCCCTTCCCAAGGCATCCAGAGTCCCAGGCAGCAGAGGGGGACCTTAAAGGCAGTAGTGGGAGACAGCTGGGGGTATCATATCACCCTCAGTCTCCATCTGCGAGTGTTAAATTACAGGCGGCTTCCAGCTGGGCACACCCCAGATCCTACCTTCTTCCCACAAAGCCAGCCCAGGTCATTGTCATCCGGAGGCATCTGTCTAGGGCTGCCTCGCCCCTGCTGGTCCCTACCTCTGAACCCTGAAAGCCAAGCCTGAGAATTCACTTGCTTTCAAGATTGTCATTGTCACTGTTTGGGAGTGTAGAGGACTGGAGGGCTTTAGAGAAGGGGGCACCGTGGAAATTCTCTTTGCAAATGGCACTCTGCTGGAACTGTTCACGGTAAACAAGAGATTGTATGGGATTGTACAGACTATAGGGTTATACACAGGACCTCTAAGAAACTGTAAGCATAGCAAGTTCTGGCAGATGTGTCCCCAGACTAGAGGCTCATTAACTCTGGAGTAGTCGGGGTTCGGGGGTGAGGGGATTACTCCCACTGATTCCCGAATCCTGCTCAGTTGCTTTTCTGAGTAGTGTCCCATGGTGGGCAGCACTGAGGCCACCGTCAGTTCCTGGTCCCCTCTAAGAGGCTGTTTGGTCCCCACTCTCTGTTAGATATCACTGCAGAAGCATTGATGAGCATACTAAGAACCCTGCAGGACTTAAAAATATGCTTCAGGCTTAATGGATGCTTCAAAGGGTATGTTTTGCACATCGAACTTCGGTGGATTCTGTTGTACACAAAGCGCTTTTGTGTGGTGTTGAGTTCGGGAAAACTTGCCATAGAATTATGCCAGAGTTCCCACTTCAGCCACCATGATGCTATACTACAGAGTTGGTATTGTGCCTGTGTATTATTCAACAAAAAGTTACTGTAGGGTTGGCATAAAAAAGGTCTCTGTAAATAAATATGCCAAGCTTGATGACCCAATTTTGATCCCTGGCACTCACATGACAGAACACTGATTTCCATACATTGTCTTCTGGTTGCCACATTTGTGCTCTGTCAAGGGCATACCTATACACAAACAAATGCAAATAAATAATATGTAATTTTTTAGAAAGATAGTGTGTCTTAGACGCTCAAGCCATAACATGAGCTATTTACAATCTAAAGATGCCTGGCAGTGGTGGTGCACACCTTTAATCCCTGCATTTGGGAAGCAGAAACAGATCTCTGAGTTCAAGGCCAGCCTTATCTATAGAGCAAGTTCCAGAACAGCCAGGGCTACACAGAGAAACCCCACCTCAAAAAAACAAAAACAATAACAACAACAACAAAAAAAATCTAAAGCCACAAGTAGACCTGACACATGTGATGGAAACCTGGCCTTATGTGACAGGTAGCCATCAAGAGGCACACAATTATTATAAAAATTATCTTCAGGCCAGATACATAAGACATATGAAACATAAAGGAATTAAGTGTTTCAGTTTAAATACCATTCCCAACATAAATCTTTATGTATACTAAATGTGTGTAAATGCAAATATCCTAAAGTTCAAATCTAAAAATTTTCTGGCCTTGGCATTTTGAATAAAGAATACTCAACCAATATTGAGAAAAAGATGAGTTTGAAATTCATGTGTGTATGTGTGTGAGTAAGCTATGAAGCTAAACATGATAGGGTTCAAATCCATTTCCTTCCCTCTAAGTTATGTTGCCTTTTGCCCTCTATGTAGCATCTAGCACATGTGTTCTGAGGACTAGAAATAAGTGAGGGGCAAGTGAATGGTCAACATTTGGCAGGCACTCAGCAAGTATTGGTTGCTATTTTCATCATTATTATTGGCTTTGCTGTTGTTATTATTTGTGATCTGAAAACACATTTATTAGTATGGCCCACATAACAGCCCTAATGTAATCAGCAGAATTATAAACTTATAAATCTACCACACCTTTAGAATGCTTTATCTTATTAACGAATGTGAGGGCAAAATTAGGAACTGGAACAAGAGTATAAATTATCAAAGTGCATTTCATTTAGTTCTATCCATTTATTTAATGCCCAAAATTCTAAGAGCAGATAGGCATTGCTATAGCTGCTGAGAAAACAGAATGCAAGAATGTTTAACTCCTTGATTCTCTGGAACTCAAATTCTATTGGAGAAACAAAGAAAATGAAATGGCATTTAACCATGTTAAAACATGACTTCAAAGTTTAAGGCATCTGATGAAGAAAATATCCAATAAACAGGATGTAAATTGATTGGGATGGTGAAGAGGCACAGAGAGTCAAAGCAAGGAGGGTGTCAAAGACAGACTCTGACAGGACACAGGGTGAGAGAAGACCTGTGTGATGAGCCCCCCCCCTCAGGAAGATCCAGGCAGATAAACAGAACATGCAGTTTATAAACAAAGAAGCAGCAAAAAAGGCCTGTGTAGTTGGGGCAAAGCAGTGGAGAGGAGGGGAGTCCTGGCAGACTATCACATCTCCATGTACCAGGAGGACAGAAGGAGGCGTTGAGTCATTGACTCATCACAGGATCTGCTTACTGGGAATGCCCACAGGGCTACTGCGTTCACAACAATGTACTGGCATGAAGGGTCGTTACCAAATCAATCAACAGAAAGGCCATTAGTCGTCAAAACATGTACAAAGCCAGGGCAGTAGGAGACTTAAGCCACAAAGAGCCCTGCCCCCAAACACTAGAATACTATAAATGAGAAGCCAAGGAGGACCATGCTGACAACAGGCTGACATTGAATTGGGGCTCTATCAACATTGCATTCTCTGCCAGCTTATGGCCTTCAGGCTCCTGAACTAATGAACTAATTTTACAGGACAACTGTAAAATCTTTAAAACAGCATGACGATCATTTGAATTTGTGGCTATCTCTGCTGCTCCTTTTATTCTGTCTGTGCCTCAAGTATACATGTCACAAACTTTGCTTTAGTACCTTGTCTTTGAGAATTTGATTTTAATAGATTCACACAGGAAACCTGCTTAATAGGGAAGGAGATAAATAACTTGTCTTCTCTACTTGGCAAAGCTATTGGGAGTCATACGCAGTCATATACACCAGGTTCACAAATATGCCTTGTTATTTCGTGACAGATTCTTGTGTGGCTATTATGGTGTGAATCACAAAGAAATGTCAGTCATCAGGAAATCGGAAGTTCTGGCTCCAATTCTAACTAGTAACATAAACTCTGGATTAAGATTCATTTGATCATATGTGCATTCAGGAACACTTCCCATGGTTGAGAACCAAACTGGCTGCAGATTGGATACTTTCTAGTCCACATCAAAAGCTGCTCACAGTGCAGAATGAAGTCTTCTTTTGAAACAGGTGCAGTGATGCTTGTCTATTATATTAGTTCATTTTTGCTGGGACAAAATACTTGACAAGCTACAGGAGAAAGGGCTTCTTTGAGTTTATTGCTCAAGGGCTGCAGTTCTTCAAGGTGAAGAGGGAGGCAACAGGAACAGTAGTAGCTCGTCACCTTGCATCTGCAGTAGGAAGCGGAAAGCAACAGCTTCTCCGCAGGTCCGTCTTTTCTTTTTATTTCGTTCAGGTTTCTGGCAAAAAGATCCACCCCTCTCCCAGCTGACACTTGCAGAAGTCCACAAATGAGACAAAGGGATTCCCGGTAGAAGCACGTGCTTACGAAAGCCTCAACAAAACACTGGGCAAAGTGGACACTTAGTTCCAAAGAGACCACTGGACTCAGGATACACCTACAGGATCCTGGAACCCAGGCAATACTCCAAGACCTTATCAAGCAGACATTGTCTCCTACCCGTTTCTGACAAAAAGCTCCTAACCCAGCTCAGGCACGGACTTCCTGCTGTGAGAATTTGAACCCATCCAGGAGAGACTAATCCCTAAATAAGCCTGCCTTTTACTTTACTCTTTCTATCTGTCTGTCTATCTACCTACCTATCTATCTATCTATCTATCTATCTATCTATCTATCTATCTTACATCCAAACCACAGCCTCCCTCCTACTCCCTTTGCTCACTTATCTCTCCCTGCCATATGCCATACCCACCCCTTCAGTCCACCCCTCTTCCATAATCACTCAGAAAGGGGCAGGCCTCCCATGGGCATCACCAAAGCATGGCATATCAAGCTGCCTTAACTCAGGCACCTTCCTCTGTATTCAGGCTGGACAAGGCTATTCAGCATGAGCAATAGGCTCCCAAGAGCCAGCCAAAACACCAGGAACAGCCCTGCTCCTGTTGCCAGGAGTCCCACAAATAGACTAAGTTATACAACTTTCATATATATGCAGAGGGCCTAGTTCGGTCCCATGAAGGCTCCCTAGTTGTTGGTTAAGAGTCTGAGTTCCCATGAGTGTAGCAGGAATTTCTTGTCAGATTTTCTTTGTATCACCAACCCCTAAATAATGAATGACACAGAGACTTCTTATTAATTATGAAGCTTGACCCCTAATTTAGGCTTCTTCCTAGCTAGCTCTTATAACTTAAATTAACCTGCTTCTACTAATCTACATTCTGCCATGTGGCTTTTTACCTCTCCTGCATTCCATACATCCCACTCCTTCCACGTCTCACTGATCTCCTGCCACCAGATTCTGTTCCTGAGCTCCTCTCTGCCTGGAAGTCCCGCCAAGTCACTCCTGCCTACCTCTTGGCCATTCAACCAATCACAATGATACATCTTCACACAGTGTACAAATATCCCAGAACATTTCCCCCTTTTCGTAAAAATAAAAAGGAAAGGTTTTAACTCTAAGGTAGTAAAAATACATACAATAAGAATAATTATTAGGTGAGAATTACATTCACAATGTCCAGTACGTTTATGGTGGGCAAATTTGGAGATAATACTCTATTATCTATCCTATGTTGTTGAGTACAAAGTTTTATACCTAAACCACTTTTTATAATAACTTGTATTACCAACCTAAACAATATTTTTTTTAGACCTTAAAACATTTTCTTAAACAACTAGAGTTTTTATGTCTCTCAACCTTATAAACTTTACATCTTTCATGTTTCTTTTCTGAATTTGGTAACAGGGAAAACTGTAAAACTATAACTACTTTCCTTTTTTTAATTTGTATATTTCTTTCTTTATTTTATATAACCAAGTCCATTTAAATGAAAACAAACATTTATAGATAATATTTGGGAATTTGGGTGTCGTTCTTTCCAAACTACTTCCTGCTGGTAAGGGGAGCTGTCATGGGGGATTCTAAGAAGAAGCAGAAATCCTGGCTGTAGACTGTAAGGCTGCTTTGTCTAGCTGTTTTGAATGTAGGATTACCTAATACTCTGTTTCAGGTGGTCTGGCTTGATCAAACCACATTAGTCTGGAAGAAATCCACATATTTTCATTTTCTGTGGAAACAAAAGTAGAAATCCTTTCCTCAGTAACTTGTCCTTGAACTTAAATTTTGTAGTCAAATCATTTTTTTTAAATTTAATTTATTAGTTTACATGTCAATCCCAGTCCCCTCTCCCTCCCTCACTCCCTCCCTCCTTCCCTCTCTTTTACCCTCTCTGACCTCTCACATGCACCCTAACCACCCTCCCATCCCATCCCCCCACCCCAATTCCATATGTAGGGGAATGCCATCCAGTTCAGGTCATGTAGATCTGACAGGTCATGTGAAGTAGGGACTAGGGCTTCTCTCCTGTCTCTAGATTAAGGCACTTATCCCTCCATGGGGGATGTGTTCCCAAGGTCCTTTTGTGCACCAGGGATACATCCTGGCTCCACTGTCTGAGGTCCCTTAGACTGCTCAGTCCTTCTGGCTGAGACCCATATTCAGGGGGGCCTGAGTCAGTCTCATGCTGGCTTCCCAGCTATCAGTCTAGTGGCCTTTATCTCCTCCTTGTTCAGGTAAGCTGTCTCTATGTGTTTCTGCCGCCTTGTCTTATCCTCTCCCTCTACATCTGAGTTCTACTTCGACTCGGTGTTTATGTATGGGTGTTTGCTTCTGTTTCCAACAGACATTATTTGAGGGCTCAGTGGATAAGTTAGTTGTTGATCTCACTCTCCAGGAAGGGCATTTATGGTAGCCTTTCCACGGAAGCTTAAATTGTTAGTTGGCAGCAGTCTTGTAGTCCTCTAGACCTTTCTTTGGGTTCAATTTTATCTTCAAACCAATAGTGGCTCCCTCTTTCATGTTCTCTCTCTCTCTCTCTCTCTTGTCTTCTATTCCTAACTGGCCTCAATCTTCCTGGTCGCATGTGTTTTCCTTTCCTCCCCCTCGTTTTCTCCTACTTCTCTCTCCATTCACTAACCCCCCCCCCCCACTTCCCATGAGCTCTGGGGGACTTGTCCCTTCCCAGTTCTGTGAGGGACTTTATATGAATCTCTTAGAATACACCTTGTATCCTAGTTCCTCTGGTGGTGTGAATTATAGGCTGGTGATCCTTTGATCTAGGTCTAAAATCCATATATGAGTGATTACATACTGTGTTCCTCTTTTTGTGACTGGGTTACCTCATTCAGGATGGTTTCTTCAAGTGCCATCCACTTACCTGCGAATTTCAAGATACCATTATTTTTTTTCTGCAGAGTAGTATTCCATTGTGTAGAAGTGCCACATCTCCATTAATCATTCTTCAATTGAGGGGCATCTAGGTTGCTTCCAGGTTCTTGCTATTACAGATAGTGCTGCTATGAACATAGTTGAACAGGTGACTTTGTTGCATGGATGTGGATCATTTGGGTATATGCCTAAGAGGGGGATTGCTGGATCCTGTGGTAAACTAATTCCCATTTTCCTGAGGAACTGCCATACTGATCTCCAAAATGGCTGTATGAGTTTGCACTCCCACCAGCAGTAGAGGAGTTCCACTTTCTCCACATCCTCTCCAACATGAGTCATCATTGGTGTTTCTAATTTTAGCCATTCTGGCAGGAGTAAGATGGTATCTCAAAGTTGTTTTGATTTGCATTTCCCTGATAGCTAGGGATGTGGAGCATTTTCTTAAGTGTCTTTCAGCCTTTTTGATTTCCTCTATTGAGAATTCTTTCTTCAGTTCTGTACCCCATTTTTTAATAGGATTATTTGGTGTTTTGTTGACTAGTTTCTTGAGTTCTTTGTATATTTTGGAGATCAGCCCTTTGTCAGATATAGGATTGGTGAAAATCTTTTCCCAGTCTGTGGGCTGCCGTTTGGTCTTGTCTACTGTGTCCTTTGCCTTACAGAAGCTTCTAAGTTTGAAGAGGTCCCATTTATTAATTGTTTCTTTCCGTGTCTGTGCCCCTGGAGTTATGTTCAAGAAGCGGTCTCCTATACTAATTTGTTCAAGGGTACCTCCTACTTTCTCTTCTAAGAGGTTCAATGTGGCTGGATTGATGTTGAGGTCTTTGATCCATTTGGACTTCAGTTTTGTGCATGGCGACAGACATGGGTCTATCTGCACACCCTCATCCAATTGTGCCAGCACCATTTGTTGAAGATGCTGTCCTCGCCCCATTGTATATAATTTTAGCTGTTTTGTCGAAAATCAGGTGTTCATAGGTGTGTGGGTTAATATCAGGATTTTCAATTTGATTCCATTGGTCTACCTGTCTATTTTTATGCCAATACCAGGCTGTTTTCAGAACTATAGCTCTGTAGTAGAGCTTAAAGTCAGGAATGGTGATGCCTCCTGAAGTTCTTTTATTGTATAGGGTTGTTTTGGCTATCCTGGGTCTTTTGTTTTTCCATATAAAGTTGATTATTATCCTTTCAAGGTCGGTGAAGAATTGTGGTGGGATTTTAATGGGGATTGCATTGAATCTGTAGATTGCTTTTGGCAAGATTGCCATTTTTACTATGTTTATCCTACCTAACCAAGAGCATGGGAGATCTTTCCATTTTCTGGTATCTTCTTTAATTTCTTTCTTTAAAGCCACAAAGTTCTTATTATATAGGTCTTTTACTTGTTTGGTAAGCGATACGCCAAGATACTTTATGTTGCTTATGGCTATTGTAAAGGGTGATGTTTCTCTGATTTCTTTCTCTGTCTCTTTGTCGTCTGAAAAAAGTAGGGCTACTGATTTTTTTGAGTTTATCTTGTATCCTGCTAGTTTGCTGAAGGTGCTTATCAGCTGTAGGAGTTCCCTGGTAGAGTTTATTGGGTCGCTTATGTAAACTATCATATCATCCGCAAATAGAGACAGTTTGACTTCTTCCTTTCCAATTTGGATCCCCTTGATCTCCTTTTGTTGTCTTATAGCATTAGCTAGAACTTCTAGTATGATATTGAGGAGATATGGAGAGAGAGGGCAGCCTTGTCTTGTTCCTGATTTTAAAGGAATTGGCTTAAGTTTCTCTCCATTCAGTTTGATGTTGGCAGTTGGTTTGCTGTATATTGCTCTTATTATGTTTAGGTATGTTCCTGCTATCCCTGACCTCTCCAAGACCTTTATCATGAAAGGGTGTTGGATTTTGTCGAACGCTTTTTCTGCATCTAGGGAGATAATCATATGGTTTTTCTTTTTCAGTTTGTTTATATGGTGGATCACGTTGATAGATTTTCATATGTTAAACCATCCCTGCATTCCAGGGATGAAGCCTACTTGGTCATGGTGGATGATTTCTCTGATGTATGCTTGGATTTGGTTTGCCAGTATTTTATTGAGTATTTTTGCATCGATGTTCATCAGGGATATTGGTCTGTAGTTTTCTTTCTTAGTTGTGTCTTTGTGAGGCTTGGGTACCAAGGTTATTGTGGCCTCATAAAAAGAGTTTGGCAATGAACCTTCTGTTTCTATCTTGTGGAACAGTTTGAGGAGTAGTCATATTAGTTCTTTCTTGAATGTCTGGTAGAATTCTGCACTGAACCCATCTGGCCCTGGACTATTTTGGTTGGAAGGCTTTCGATGACTGCTTCTATTTCATTGCGGGTTATAGGTCTATTAAAGTTGTTTGTTCTTGATTCAGTTTTGGTAAGTGATAGTATAACTATCTAATTTCAACACCATTAGACACACAAGAAGGATATAATATTACCTGAGTAAACAGGAAGTGGAGAGTAAGCACCTTTCAAAACTACAGAAATGACAAAGACAGCTGGTTGCCTGGACAGTCACCCAAGGTTCCTCTACAATGTTAGGGCATCCATTTTAGGCCTCGCAGCCTAGAATATCTGACAGACTTTTCTTTAAAACAGGAAATTTTTACTTTTTTTTAATTTTTGGTTTTTTGAGACAGGGTTTCTCTGTGTAGTAGCCTGGCTGTCCTGGAGCTTAATTTGTAGACCAGGCTGGGCTCAACTTAAAGAGATCCTCTTGCCTCTGACTCCTGAGCACTGGGATTAAAAGTGCCACCAAGGCCGACTACAGGAAATTTCTATGGGATTCTATTACCATGTCTTGGCAAAGTTCAGCAGTCACCTTCTTTTGTGTCCTAATTTGTTTAGTCAGTAGTCAAGGCAAGGGAAGTTTCTAGACCAGTGGCTAACATTGCCTCAAACTAAAGCAAACTCCATATGGAGGTTCTTTGATGCCCATCATCTTTTCTGAAGTAGATTGGTGCTGCCAGGAACACATATATCTCACTGTCATAATAAGTCTTATGTTATTAAAACATCTTAAATGTCAAATTCTATAGACCTCCTAAGTTTTTGAAGACTATCTATCTAAAATATATCTGTTGGACCTTGAAAATATTCCTAACATGACTACAAGTTTGATTGTTATAGATGACTAACTACTAACTTGTATTTCTTAATTATCCTAAATAGTTTGTAATAATAGTTTTCAAGGACTAGAATTTACATTACATTTTAAAATGAGCTGCATAGGTACAATACCTTACAGTGTGTTGTGACAAAAATAACCTCAAATTTGTATCAATATACAAAATACCTTAAACAAGAATAGAAACATGTATAGAATATGCTTAAAAAAACAAAAAACATTAAATTAGTATCAATATACAAAAACCCATACCAATGTATAATATTTGAGATTAGTACTTGCTGTTTAATTTAAAGGTAGTTTCAATAATCAACCCTTTTCTCCTATCATTCCTATATTCCTACATCCCACCCTTTTCTTTGCAAAACGGATCCTGGAATCCAGCCTCTTTTGCTTAGTTTTTTTTTTTTTTCCCCTGAACATGTCCAATAAAAACTTGTAACTAACCCCCCCAAACAAAAATAAATATTCATAAATCATTGACCAACCAAAATGTGGGAATGATGTTCTTAAAATTACTTGCTAGTGTTGAAAGTGATGGCAGCTTTAGGGGATCCGGAGAAAATTGGGATAATGGTCAAGTCCTGGGAGGGCTAGCTGTTGTCCAGTCTCTGTATGATGAAAAAGCACAAGGCTTATCTGAAGTCCTAGATGGAGTAGTCTGTGAGGCTGGACCATCTCAGCTAGCAGCAGTTTTAAAGCTGTCCTGGATACAGATTAGTGAGGAAACTGCAACAGAGGCACTCTGACAGACTTGATCACCTGGGATACTTATCTTCATTGGTGTCTGGTCCTTTTTTTTTTTTTTTTTCCTAAGAACACACAAACTTTTAAAGGTAACATACATATTTGCATTAACACAAGTATGGAATGTGTATTATACACAAATCAGCTAAAGATGATTTTCTGTTCTATGTTTGATCAGTAAAAGGCATCTGTCAACTTTATAAGTCCATTTGGACTATATAACCAAACTGTAATATAAATCTCCATTCATGCCATATGAAAAATGGCAGGTAATAATAAGTCATGAGGACTCTATAGTCAACAAGATTTATCATGTCTCATCCAGTCTCAGAGCTGGTCTCAAGGTAGAGAGATCAGCATATACATCACCTATTTTGTATTCTTTTTTTCATATCTGTAGCCAAGATTTGCAGGAGGTCCCCCCATGTCAAATCTGATCATTACTTTTGAAGGGATCCATAGCTTTTTGTTTTCTATGGAAACAAAGGCATAACCTCTCCTACAACACAACACATTTCCTGACTGCACTCAGAAGTTAAGGCATCCTTAAACTATATAGGATGGTTTAATTTAGTGGGTTTTCTTTCCCCTATAATTCAATGTCTCTCAGCAGAATGCTTCACTCATCAGCATTCAAAAAATACAGAGTCAACAATGCACTCACTATACAGCATTCAGATGCCCATCCTTTCGTAGCTTATTCTTTTTACTCAACTTTACTCTTTTTTTAAAAGACTTTATTATTTTTAAACTATTCAATTTTTCTATGATTGTCTATACCCACTTTCTTTTATTTCTTCAGCACCTAAGCACATTTTCAAACATATTGTATATGTATAGAGTCTTTCTCAGTTCGGGCCTGACTTTTTGCATGCCTGCAGCTTTCTCTGAAGGCAGTGAGCCAAACCTTAAATGGCTACACTTAGCTGGTGTTGGTGGTTGGCTCCACCCTCTTTATGGTTCTCATGCCCTTGGCTACCAGCTGGGAGCCACATTTACTCTTCCTAGCTCTGGGAATTTTTTTTAATCTAGTACCAAGTATCGTATAGACTGCTCAAGTGCTCAGCTAAACAGCAGGGCCTCCTAAAGGTGCCATAAGCACTGGGCCTACTTGAGAGACAACGGTCACCAGGAAGCCAGGAAGCCTCATCCAACTCTGTGGTTGAAACTTTTCCCAGCAATCTCAGACCCTGTGTGGATATATGTGCTATGCATTGGGCACCAAATGTAATTAATCTTTCTTGTCAGACTTTCATTGGATGGCCAGCCCCCAAATAATGACATGGAGACTTCTTGTTAATTATGAAAGCTTGGTCTTTAGCTTAGGTTTGTTCCCAACTAGCTCTTATGACTTAAATTAACCTGCTTCTATTAATCTATGTTCTGCTATATGGCTCTTTACATCTCCTCCATTTCATACACCCCCTCCCTGCCCCAGTGTCTCCTGCCATGCCAGACTCTAACATTGAGTTCCTCTCTGCCCAGAAGTCCAGCCTAACCTGTCCTGCCTAGCTACTGGCTATTCAGCTTCTTATTAAACCAGTCACAATGGCATATCTTCACATTGTGTGCAAATATCCTGTGGTTTTTCCTCCAATGTCTCTGATAGCCCTAGCTCCAACAATCCCTCCTCCCTCTCCTCAGTAGTACTCCTAGCTTGGCTCAATGTTTGGTTGTGGGATTCTGAATCTACCACCATCAGTCACTGGATGAAGGCTCTCAGATGACAACCTGGGTAGTCACCAATCTGATCACAGATTGGTGGCTCGTTCAGGCTATGCATCCACTGCTGCCTGAAGTCTTAGCTGGGGCCATCCCTGTAGACTCATGGAAGTTTCCCTTGCATAAGGCTTGTACACAACTCCATAACCCCCCCCCCTTTCCAGTCATATTTCTTAGCATTCTTCTTCATTCCCCCAACCTGATCCCAGGCCCACCCACTCCTAGTCCAACCAAGAAATCCCCTCTATTTCCTTTTCCCTGGGAGATCCAGGCCTCCCCCACCTGGGGTTCTCCTTGTTACCTAGCCTCTCTGTGTCTGTGGATTGTAGCATGGCTATCCTTTATTTTACAGTTAATATCCATGTATGAGGGAGTACATGCCATGTTTGTCTTTTTGTGAAAGCAATATGTAGTTTCTTAGAAAATTGGGAATTGGTCTACGTCAAGACCCATATATACCCTGGTCATATACCCAAAGAATGTTCAATCATACCACAAGGATACTTGTTCAACTTTGTTCATAGCAGCTTTATTTGTAATAGCTAGAACCTGGAAACAACCTAGATGTCCCTCAACTGAAGAATGGATAAAGAAAATGTGGTACAGTTTCACAGTGTCGTACTACTCAGCTGTTAAAAACAATGACATTAGGGAATTTGAAGGGAAAGAGATGGAACTAGGAAAGGTCATCCCAGTGAGGTAACTTTTCAATTCTACTCAATCGGATTTATTGCAGCATTGGAGAAGCCATTTAGGAACCCCACTCTGTGGAATAGTATTAGGGACAACTTCACACCACAGCTAAACCAATCTAACCCCACCCCCACAGACATGCCCAGAGGCTTGTCTCCTTTGTGATTCTAGAAGCCAGTTTTGGAAAGACCAAGGCAGAAGAATCAAGAGTTCAAGGCAAGCCAGGGCTAGATAAGGAGATTTTATTTAAAAATAATAAATTCTCGAACCCATTATGAAACTTTTAGAAACATTTGAAATCTGAAGGGTTCCTGTGTGTGTACTAGCAACAAAGAAATAAGATTTCATTGTCCTTGAAATATGGGATTGTAAGTTTGTGCAACCATTGTAACATCTACCACATTATAAGCACTCAAAGTTGATGTTTGCTGAAGTAAAATTAAAGCTATTAGTTGTTATTGTTTTCCTTATAAGCAGAAAACTCAAAAATTAAAGTGGAATTCAATGTATATCTAAGCCATTAGAGAAGAAACAAAGCATCTGGTCCACTGGAAATCTGAAAATTGTACTGATAGAATATAAACTAACTGATAGTCAGTGACACAGTGTGACATGTACTTTAAAGAGATAGCTAGGTCATGGGGCACATGCTTTATTTAAGGGGCCCTTTTATATAGCTCAACAATAACTGTCAACTGGCCAGAAAAAGAAACCTATTTAGAATAAATTATTATGTGTTTGTTCACAAATATTTACTAAGCATGTACTATATATCAGGTGGAAACAGGCAGGGAATATATAGAGTGTCTTTCTTTTATACAATTTATAAATTGGGGTAGCCTGAAGTATGTCCATATCACAGAACTACACTAGAAAATGAATTCAAAAATCTTAATAACCAAGAATTTCAGTAAAGCCATATAAGTTCATCTAATGAAACAATAAACAAATATAAATGTGCTTTAAAACCAGGCATGGCTGGTGAATATACTTATGGTTGCTTCATTTGGGAAGTAGAGACAGGAGGATAAGAAATTTGAGATTATCCCAGGCTACATAGTGAGTTTGAGGCTAGCCTTGGTTATAAGAAACTGTCTCCAAAGAGAAACAAAATTAAATGTAGGGCTATGGTAAGCAATAAAAATTATGAAGAAAACTATCCATTATTAATGCCTGTCTTGTTACCATGGAGACAGATTAGAAAAAAGTAAGAATAAACACATTACAATTGGTCATAGTGTATATACATATGTTCATATACATATATATACATATATATACATATATATATAGAGAGAGATACAAATAAATTGTACTCTTGAATCATGTATTGACAATCCATTCAACAGCTTCTTTCACAAAAATCACATATGCAAACAATATCTGATTTTGTTTTACAAGAGACTTGTAGACTCTTTTATTTAAGTGTTTTTAAATGTAAAAATACTCAATGGGACATTATGGGCCTCTATAAATAGGCGCGTGTGCACTGAGAAGAATTGGAATGTGTGTAAGACAGTTACCATTAACCAGGAAAAGGCTCTGCTGTATCTATCTTGGGTAATGAGTAGAGAGAAGGAATCCATCAAGATGCACTTGGAGATAATTCCTTTAGCACAAAAGGCAGAAGCACTAATTGATGGATGTGATGACCACACAGGACAACACAGTTAGCTCCTGAGTATGACAGCTTCATTGGCCAATGCAAAAATAAAATAAAGTGAAGTAAAACAAAGCCTTCGGGCTGAGTCATCTTAGGAGAGGAAAGCAGTAACTTAACTGTGTACTGAGTGATTCAAGGACCTTTGTCTGGCTAAAGTACCTTGGAGGCAAATATCAGAACAGAATTTTAATTTTCATTTCTTTTTCCTTAAAAAAAATATCATTATGAAATCACTCAAACAGGAGGAAACTATTCTTCCTTTAGGGAAAGGAATTCTCTTGGGAGACACTATACAAACCTCTGCTTGTGTTCCTATAAGTGGGTGGCTGGAGAATGAGGTCCTGATAGGAAAGATCATAATCAAGGTGAAGGGACTGGAGACCATACTCACCCAAAGCTTCAGATTACTATGGAAGGAAACAATCGCTCCTGATCCTGACATCCAAATGGAAGATGGCCTGACTAGACAAATCCCAGTTTACCAATCACGCTGTGGAGAGCAGGAACCAGATGTCCCTGTCTGACCTCCCTAGCTTCACGGTTCATGCTTCTCCTCTAGGCACAAGAGTGATTCAACGATGAGGCCTTTTCACAGGGCAAGCCAGGCAATCAGAAAGAAAACAGAGGCCAGGAGGATGCCTGTGGCATTTCTAAGCTGTGCTTCCATTTACCTGAAGTGTCATTATGGGAATGGCCATAAAGAAAAAAAAAAAAAAAAGAGGAAACATACAGAGACTTTAAGGTGTAAAGCAGAGGTAGGACAAGATTCTGACCTGGCCACCCATGCACAATAGAGATGGAGACTTCCATCTGTTTAAGTCTTCCGGCCCCTGCTTCTGGAACAAGGGATTACAACACTTACCTGGAGATTCCACGAAGATGAAGGGAAGTGTTTGGCTACAGTATTTGGCAAGGCAAGCATTTGGCTAGAGTAAATGCCTGGTACTTGAAATTATTACTACCAAGAGGAAGCAGAATCTCTGAGTCAAGATTTGGAGGAAACTTGGTGTAGCTGACTCAAGGAAGAGCCATGGGAATGTTCCAGAATGTCTCGTGAAATTGAAGAGCTTCTACCCTGAGGCTAAATCACAGATTTGCAAATGTGCTGAAAGCTTGAGATGAATTATGTAATTTCTGAGTTCTAATATCTCTGTCTTTTGATGGATATTAATGATCTCAGGGATCACACAGCTCCATTTCAGAGCAATGTCACCCAGAAAAAAGCCTGGATTCCAACAGACCAAATGTAGTTGAGAATGCATTCCAGTTTCTGCTGGCATTTCTTAAAGACATCCTACAGACTGAAGTATTAGCTTATAGCAGTATTTAATCAGGTTCTGCCCTTCCCCCTCCCACTAATTCACTCCCCACACTGTTCCCAGACTCACTCTGACTACTCCTGAAAATCAACACTGACCCTACCACTCCTGCCATCGTGGCCCTGTCCATCACCAGGCTCCCTGTTTTCCCCATCAGTAGCTCATTAGTCAGATCAGTGTGTGGAGCGTCTCTCCTAGCAAGAAAAGATCCTTCCATGTGAGGGAAAGGGATAGGAAGAAAACTGAGTTGTTACAGGTGTCACTCCGTTGGGCTAAACAATTGTGTGAACATTAAAAATCATTTTTCCTGCATCTGCTCCATAAGGCTATTGTCAAAAGTAAATGTGATTAACACCTGAAATTTACCAAAACCTTGAACATGGTCAATTCACAATAAATTTTATATATTACCATTGGCTTGAAGATGCATACTCAGTGAATCTTATAAATCAGCAGAATCTTATAAATCACCTTATAACCAAGCAGACCAGGGGTTACACTTGTTTATTAGCATAGATCCTATGACCTTATTTCATAGCTTATCTTCCCGGGCCTTTGCACCTACTTGGGCTTTATGCTTTTAGCTGACCTCTGTGGAAATGATCCTCATTTCCTTAGGGAACCTCATAGGCTTTTTACTGCCCTGGTAATAGTCACTGCCAATACTATCTCATTGTAATCTTCACCTCAGAATCCACTATGTTTACATACAACCATTGTTAGCCAATAGCTCTAGCCTTGGGGAAATTCCCCTCACCTGGTGCTCTTTGAAGTATCCTGTCATAGAAATGAAGAACACACCCTAGCAAATCTTTCAGCTACATTTTGGTTAGTGTAGCCTTTTCTTTCTCACTTTCAGATAATAAGAAGTACAGCAGGAAGGTCTGTGCCATGGCCACCTGAAATGGCATCCCCACAGTGGTGTTGGTTTGTGTCTGCATGAAGACAAGCCTCCAAGAAACCTCTGAATGTGTATTTCCCCCTGAGCATTTGCTCCTAACACTCTGGGGGAATAGTCATATGATAACAGACACCAATGATTAGGGGCACTTCCTCCTCCTGGTTGCATACACACACACACACACTCTCTCACACTCTCTCTCTCTCTCTCTCTCTCTCTCTCTCTCTTCTGGAAATCAAGTGTTAATTTTGGCAGAGACTTATTGACATTGTCCAGTTCTGATGGCCTCAATTCCACATTAGGACATGTGCTAGGAGGTGAAGCAGACTTTGTAATGCCTTCAACTTTCATTACTCAGCCAGATTGCAGAGTCTATCAATTATCCTAGCATTGACAGTCTGGTGAATTAATTGGTGCATTTGACAAGGACAGCTATTACCCTACGTTGTTCTGACAGCTGGTTTTGATATCGGGAATTTGTCAACCTCCCCTTCAGTTCACCAGAGCAGTGGGAGAGAGGGTTGAGTGAATCAGACTCTCTCCCCTGATAGCCTCCTCCCAGGTAGAGTCACTGACATGCTAAACCAGAACAGCCCAAAGCATATGCAAGTCTCACAGCCCAATGACACACACTGAGACAGGGCAATGAGACCAGGGAATATTGGTACATTTGTTAACCCTTTCCTAGCTATAGCCAGAGACTGGCTATCATTGTTCCTGTGACACCAATCAATGCAGTGCACGTGGAAGAAAAAGGTGTCTTCAGTGGTCATGTGTGTGGCAGGATGTGACCAATTTTATTTTGAGAAGCGGTTCAAGGCAGAGCTATGCAAATAAGTGGTTTTTAAGGTCCCTTGCAGCTTTGCAACACTAATCTAAAGCATCTTATACCCTGTACCACAATCTTTTTAAAGTATTCCTAGTAAAATGTAAACAGAAATGTGAAACAGGGGATTAACTGACTGGCTTGTGTGTGTGGTTGAAGAAGCCAAGGAGTTGCTCTAAGCTTCTGTAAACTGCCTATGAAGTGGAGAAGGTAGCCACCCACAGCTTCCAAATACAATTTCTCAAGATAAGAATGCCTTGGGGAAGAAAGGGCTTATTTGGCCTAAGCTTCCACATCACTGTTCATTGAAGGAAGCGAGGAACTCAGAGCAAGAATCTGAGACAGGAACTGATGCAGACAGAGATCATGGAGGGATGCTTCTTACAGGCTTGCTCTCATGGCTTATACAGCTTGCTTTCTTATAAAACCCAGGACCACCAGCCAGGGCCCCATTCACAAACTAGGCCCTCTCACATCAATCACCAATTTAAAAAAAAAAAAAAAAAAAAAAGGCCTTCAGGTTTGCCTGCAGATGGATCTTATGGAGACATTTTCTCAACCGAGGCTTCCTCCTTTCTGATGACTCTAGTTTGTGTCAAGTTGACATAAAACTAGCCAGCACAAGGGAAGTAATCAGATTAGGTTAGAAATGTGAACTCTTCCAAAGAGAAGCGCAGTTAGCACAAGTCATTATCCCTCCGTTCCTCATGGGGTTTTGCTGGTTGAAAAGCAAGAGCAGAGTGCTGATTTTGCTGCGATGCTCAGAGGCCAGGTGTTAATCACACTACACCACAGTCATTTAGTGTAAGTAGTTTCAGACATTAACGCTGACCATGTGAGTTAACAACTCAGTAGGTCTGCAATTGTCTGGGTCTGAGCAAGAAATGCTGAGCAGTAACTGTAATCCACAATCCATAAAATTATGCCTGGTGGAGAAAATGCAGTTCAAGGACATTTAAAACAGTTAGGCCAGGGTAAAGCTGATGCTCCGTTACATTTTCCGGGTGGCGTGTTGGGCTTACAGTGTGGAAGTGACCCCTGGAAAGGTTAATACGGAAGTATTAGTGGAGGTTGAGCCTCGGGATGTGATTAGGTCTTTGGGAAGTATGTGGAGGTGTTTCTAATCAGTTTGTGCTGTGGATTCCTATTTCACTGCAGAGCATGCCATGACACTGATCTTGCTTCTGAGCCCTCAGTTCCTCTTCGTAAAGAGCTGGCTGTCCTTGTTTTGTGTTCTTATTGTGATTCCTTTCAAGCCCTTCCCTTAGATTCTATTGCAGGAGCGGGTTTGACAGCCGAGAAATACTAGCGAGAGTCCCACACACACAGCGAGAAGCAGAGTCTATATGACACATCTGTAGCTGGTTCCATCCCACTGGCCTTGCGAGCTAGGGCCTCACCTCTGTGGCCTGTCCGGGGACCGTGGAGCTTCTACTGCCATGGGTCTACACTCCCGGGTCTCAGTGTTAACCCTGACTTCACTCTTCTTGTTTGGAATACTCAGATATGATTTTTTTTTTTTCTCTTCAATTGACCTGAATTTTTTCGTATAGTTTCTGCTGTTATAGATGCAGGCTCCTGGTACCATGGGAAACAAACCTAACCACCTCTCTACAAAAGCACTCTGAAAATAGCCTACCCATGCCTCCCCAGATGCTATGTGTCCATGTTCTAGCCAGACTAAGCCCAGAGGACCAGAGAAGCCCCCTATAAGAAAATGATACAGAATCCTAAAAACAAACTTAACCTCAAAAGTAAAATGACTAAAAAGTAAACCACAATAAAGCAAGCATTTTTAAAAAGCTGACAATCTAAACATCACAAAATCTAAACCAGTAATAATCATTTTATCAATGAATGGCCCAGAACATGTCTTTATTACATTTTCATTTCCTACATCCTTTGGATCAAAGCATTAATTTGACTTGTGTTCTTCTTAGAAAAATAATTCAGGTCAGCCTTGTACCTTGGTGAAGTTGGTAACATCTGTGTAAGTGAGACTCCCAGAACCTTGACCTTCACTAGCCTCCACCTGTGAGGCCTCAGGGGAAAACCCTTTGCCTGATGCTGCCAGGCTCCGGTCTCTCTGAAGGTGTGACCTGGGGCCAGGGAGGAGCAGCAGTATTGGCTGAGCCCAAGAGGCCTCCCACTTGCCCTGTGATAGCTGACATTTTTTGAGTGTGGTACAATAAGAATTTACTGAAAAATGGACTGATGGCTCTTTCCTCTTACACAATTCTCATCTAGTTCCTTTCTTTATCCTTCTTGCTTAATTCAAGCCTCCATCTTTTGTTGTCTTATTTCTATTAAGTTCAGTTCTTTGGAAACATAACTTTGAATCTTGACTTTCTCACTAGCTATAAGAGTTTGGACAACAGATATACTTCCAATGGGCTGCAGTTCCTTATTTTATATGATCAGGTTTGTAAGTGCTTCCCTTAAAGTCGTCCTAAGTGACTCATGAAATAATACAGCCGAGCTCAAAGCTTTAGAAACAAATTATTATTATTAGTAGTAGTATCTTGCAAATACTTAGAAATAATTGTATTGTTCAGAAGTAAACTTTGCAAATAATATAACCTAAAGTACATATAAAAATCATCAAAATGCTTCTGTAAGATTTAAAGAAGATATAAAAGATAAAGTATTATAATAAAATAGTTTGTAAGTACTCAGGGGGCACCTACACAAAAGCTATAAGCAAGGTCTCTAATGTTTGCACCCACATTTTTTCCATATACAAGATAAGATCAAATATAGACCAAAACAGCATTGTATTAACTCCCAGCCCCTTAAAGAGCCAAGATCTCAAGTTAAGGTTTAGGAATCTAAATTAAGGGGAGCTTAAGGAATGTAGAGCCCCCATGCCCTCTCTGAAGTAAAGATGCCAACCTCTAGCATACAGATGTAATCATGTAAAAAGCTGCCCATACCTTGCAGCTAAGGGGTTTCCATAGAAACTTGAGACATAATCAATGAAACAATTTTGATCTTCCTGACCACTTGTCTGAGTCTCTCATGCCCCCTTACTATGTGAATCATCTCATTAGCTTACAAGACTTGGTTTGCACACATGATGTTCCAAGAGTGTCAGAAGTTCTGTCAGGAAATTGGGGACAAATACTGTATTTTTTATCATGCCCCATAAGTGCTAGTAATGTTGCAGTTTACTTTTATTTCTAGTTTAAGTTTTATTTTATATTTTCATGTATGTATTAGTCTGTGTGTAGGAGGACGTGGGTATAGGCACCCAGTGGAGGCCAAACAGGGTGTCAGATTCCTGGAGCTGGAATTATAGGTGATTGATTATGAATGGCCCATCATGAACCAAACTTATGTCTTCTACAAGAACAACAAGTGCTCTTAACTGCTGAGGCATCGTCTCGCTCCCACAGTGTGTGTTTTGTTTGTTTGATTGATTTTGTTTTTGTTTTGTTTTTTGTTTGTTTTTTGTCAACTTATTATAAGCTTAATAAGAGGTTATCACAATTGAGAAAGTGCTCACATCCGATTGGCCTGTAGGTTGAGTTTATGGGGCATTTTATTGATTGATTGATGTGGAAGAGGCTAGCACACTGTGAGTGGTGCCATCCCTTGGCAGGTAGTCCTGGATTATATAAGAAAGCTGAGCAAGCCATGGAGAGCAAGCAAGTCAGTTAGTAGCATTCCTCCATGGCTTCCGCTTCAGTTCCTGCCTCCAGGTTCTTCCTTCAATTCCAGCCTTGACTTTGCTAAATAATAGGTTGTGATATAGACCTGAAAGTCAATTACATCCTTCGCTCCCCATGTTTCTTTTGGTCATGGTGTTCTTATTATTTTTTATTCATAAAAAAACAATGAAAATAGCTTCTCACATTTTCAAATAGGATGATCATTAGATTAGGTGTACCAAAGATACTTTTAATTTACAGATATCAATGGTTTCATTGAGGTATTGCCTGTCACAGGACAAAGGACATCTACTTCCAAAACACACAGGGGGTGAGTCAATGAGAAAAGTGTCAGTGAGGGATTCAGTCAACTCATTGGTAGATAGGAATTTCAAAGCAGCTATAAAAGGATTCAGGGAATAGTCTTGGTTGTGTTCATTTAAGATGTCATTGAAAATAAAAGTAATATTAGGCTTCCTATTGGAATTTGCCTTGTTTTATTGGGAAATCAGAAAGGGGTCTCCCATGGCAAGAAGAACATGTTTGGCCATGGGAATTCCCTCCAAGTACCCATGTACTCATGAGAGGAGCCAGGGCTAGTGGAAGATTTCAGATTGCAAGGAAATACATCTTTTGGGAATCACTATAAGATTTTGGGCTTAGGCTTGGTCAGGAGAAAAGGGCCTGAGAAAGAGAAGGCAATAGACCAGACCATTCTGGAATGCACATTGATGCTCCTAGACTATCCTGAAATGTACACAGATGTTCCCAGGCCATTCTGGAATGCGCATTGATGCTCCTAGGCCATTCGGAAATGCATGTTGATGTTCCTAGCTGCCAGCTCAGTGTACTGATGTGTTTTAACTCCCTTCTTTCACTTGTCTCTAAATTCATGTAGCACAGAGACCTGAGAATATTTCAAAAGACAAAGTTTCAGAGGACAGAGGGACAATTTTGAAGACCACCAGGTGAACATGTGAAACTCTCTCAGATTGTTTGAATTATAGAAGTGGTGTTATCTTGATGAGATGATGGTAAGGCTAAAGGAACTGGTCCATCCTAAGGTTTCCACCCAGTTACCACTTTGCAATTGGCTCATTGTGAATACAATGACAAATACCTCCTTAGTGCGCAGACTAAAAGAAGCATGTCAGATCCTAATAGAAGTGTAGGACAGGCTTTATCTTCCAGTTTCACAAATGAGAGGAGCTCGGTGCTAGATGCTAAATGCTTTGGCAAAAGGGCTCACAGTCAAGAGAAGTGGCTGAATGGAGGTAGTAATAGAAGGGAGGGAGGGAGAGAGAGAGAGAGACAGAGACAGAGACAGAGAGAGAGCCCTGCACCTTGCCTGACCAAGACAATGGAGCTGGCCCAGGCCTTGTGAGTGTGGGTGAGCTGAACCGAGGGCCTGAAAGCAGGAAAACTGGCCCTGCTCCTTGCTGCAGGCAGTGCTGGGTGGGCTGGCCAAGGCAGTGCTGGACAATGGGGGAAATCTAGCAAGCAGATTAGTCTAGCTCCAGCCCAGGACTAGAACTCAGCTGTGAGTTGGCTTACCCCAATATCCACCTCATCTGTGAACTGTTGGAGCATGTGAAAGGGATGAACCTGCAGCTCCAAAATAGCAGGACACAGGACAACAACAGGGTATCCAAGAGGAGCCTCAGTGAGAGCCCTTTATCTATTGACAGTGTAGCAGAACTCAGAGGCCATGAGCCAAACAAATGACTCATGAACACTTACTTGCAAGTGAAAATGAAAGGACTAAAGGGTTAACGTGTAACTCAATGGGCCACACTACAGCTTCCATGATATGATTCTTATCCTTTTTTGGTTTCATTTGTTTGTTTTTTGTTTGTTTTGCGTTGTTTGGTTGGTGTTTGGTTTTTCTTTTAAATTTTGAGGGGGAGGTTGCAAGGGTAGAGGGCAGATTTTGGGGGGAGATGAATGGGATCAGGATGCATGATGTGAAATCTGCAAAGAATCAATAAAAGTAGAACATAAAGTTTAGCCTGTCAATCACTATTAGTAAACCATTATTCCAGCTTCACTGCTCATCCAGAAACACCCTTATATACACATTCTAAGATTGCTTAACCAAATATTAGGCAGTTACGGCTCAGTCAAGTTGACAATAAAAAACAGCCATTACTCTACTTACCGCTCTATCATTCTCTCCATTATTCTATCTATCTGCATGTCTGTCTCTCTCTCCAAGTTACAGTCAGCCTGCACTGTTCACCTACCTCAGCCTCACTCCTTTTCTTACCAGCGATTTTCTTCCTTTTACTTCCACAGTGGGAGACCTGAGTTTCATTAGCAACTATTTATTTATTTATATCTTTAACTTTAGAACACACACAGAGTTTCTGATTCACTGGTCCACACCTTGTGAAAAAACACATTTAGTTTGCCGACTTGAACACAATGTCTGTAGAAGTGTTTCCCTTTAACCTAGTCACATACAATAAAAAAAAATATTATCTCCCTAAATTGCTTGGGCTTCTCCTCTCATGATATATTTATATGGTGAATTTGTTGTAAAGTAAGGGTCACTGTTATTGTTTATATTCAGTTAAGGATCTCTTCGTATCCTAGTTAATACTAACTTTAAAGTTAAGTTTGGGGCTACACTAAATACAAGAAAAACTGGGGCCACAGACTCAAACTGATCAACTCAGAAAAGCATCTCTCTCCCTCATCCCTGAGGCCCTATAGCTATTCCCCATTCTCTACAACCCCCTTCCTCCCCATTCAGTAACTATTGCCAGTAGTTCCTAATTCATTCTTCCTTATTTCTTTTGCATAAATGAGGTGTCACTGGTACATTTTTTTCTTGTCTTCTTTTTTCATACCTGCTATCATATTATTGGCAACCATAAACTTTATTTTTTTTCATGGGACAGCATATATTAGACATCTCTGCTGCTCTTTTAACAGTGACTTAATAGATTACTAAGAGACTATGTATGAACATTTAAGTTTTTTCTACTGTTTGGTAATTGCAGCAGGTGCTAAAATAACCCTTTGTATGTGCATTAGTCTACATTCGATGTATACCTCCAGTGTGGAATTTTTAGATGAAAAGTGGAACTCCTGGGCTAACAAGTAAGCATAGGCACACAAACACCTGTGTCCAAATTTTATTTAAGTACCAGGTTAAGTACCAGGTTAAGGTCTCATCAGTGATGTAGGATTTTTTTTTTTTTTTTTTTTTTAACAGCCTTGACTATAGAACGTGTTATTTGGGAACCAGGTCCTAGGATTTCTAAGTGCATAGGAAATCTATAAAAACTCCTCTCTGTCCCTCTGCTTCTTCTTCTTCTTCTTCTTCTTCTTCTTCTTCTTCTTCTCCTTCTCTCTCTCTCTCTCTCTCTCTCTCTCTCTCTCTCTCTCTCTCTCTCTCTCTCTCTCTCACACACACACACACACATCTATCTATTCATCCATGTCCCACCACCTATTGTCCTTCTGTATGCATGGAAAGCCAGTTACGCTGTTATGAAACTTTGTGTATCCCAAAGGTATTTGGCGATACAAGCCTGTCATCAAACTAGAATGTAGGTATGTGTGTGTGGTTAGAGAATATTATGAGACCAGATTCTGTAGAATTCATTTTGAGTGATTTTATCTCTTTTAGATCATTTTCAGTATTTAAAATCAGGTGACTGTTGTAAACATTTGATTTCCTTATGAACAAATCATAGGAGTACAATTGTTGTTCCAAGACCAAGGAGTTTTTAGAGTTCCTAGATATTCAATAGTCAATGTGTGGCTGTGAAGGAGCCACTCATTAACAATGTCACTAGTGATGCATGGAAGGAAAGATCAATGGTGAGAGGATTGCCTACAGATGCTGAGAGAGGGCTGCCCATTCTACAATTAGTCAGAGGTGGTACAGAGCAGGCTGCATTCATCTTTCTGGGCAGTTTTATTAAAAGAACATTTCAATAGGAAGCTAGGCCAGAATCTTTTCGTAGAATTTCCTTCTGTTAAAATAATTTACTTAAGTTTATTTTATGTGCATTGGTGTGAAGGTATCAGATACCCTGGAAGTGGACTTACAGACAGTTGTGAGCGGCCATATGAGTGCTGGTAATTGAACTCAATGCTCTTAACTGCTGAGCCATCTTTCCAAATCCCCATTCTTAGAATTTTCAATGAAAGAATTAAATGATGAGAGAAAGAATTAAATGCTGAATTAAGTGATGAGAGTTAGTTGTATAATAATGGCTAGAATTCACTCAGTCTTACTAAAAGTATTGCACTCACCCTCCTCTAATTTTATCCTAAAGCTAAGAAATATTAGATTCCTTTAGATGACAGAATTCCCATGACTAGTTAAAATTAATGCCTGCTGTCCTTTCAGGTTAGGGACCAGAAGGCTGTAAGAACTGGGTCAGCGTGGGGTGGCAAGGTCCTCTTTCTTGACATGGACCGGTATCATCAGAGGTGACAAAGTATGAGCTGTAACAGTGTCCCAGACCTCTGTGCTTAGTTCCAAGATCATGTTTGGATTTCTAGGTGGAACAAAGGCGCTCTTAGTTGACCTGTGGTTATGTCAGTCTTAGAAGAAACCTTGAGACCTCAGCTAGTGTTTCACAAAGAATTCCTTAAAGCTGGAAACCGTGTAATGATGTTGAGTCTCTGGGCCATAATTCCATATGAAACTTGACACCATCAAAGTGACACTTTTTTGGCTATAGGAAGAGAATAGAGAGGTAGCATCCTGCAAGCAAAGGCAGGCTTTCTTCTGATGCTTCCCCTATGCTAACTTATTAACCAGCAGTGGACCCTTGGGCAAATCACTCTAACTCTCTGGGTCTCCTACAAATCCCATGTCTTGAATTATTACATGTGCATGCCTAGACTTTGACAAAAAGTCAACATTATTGCAGAGAA
>NW_026126417.1:6430000-6474970 GCF_943737965.1 Phodopus roborovskii | reverse complement strand
CCAGCTCTCACAAAGGATGTTCCAGATTAATTACAGCTCAATTCTTCCAAGTTCTGGTTATATCTTTATCTTTCGTGGATAAAAAGAATTAAAATGAAGGTAAGGTAAGGGTTTGTCTGAAATATCCAGTGTCTTTGAGACTTATAGGCAGGAATGTAAAGCAAACTATAGAAGTATTATGATGCACAGAGTTTCAAAGAATTAGGATGAAAAGACTAAGGCTCATCTGATGAGTAGAGTTTTGTTTTGTGTTTTGGTGTGTGTGTGTGGTATGTAGGTACATGTGGTATGTCATAATGTATAAGTGAAAGACGAGAGGAGGATGTTGGATGCCCAGCTTGCTTGTTCTCTACTTGAGTTTTTAAAGACAGGCTCTCTCACTGAGCCTAGAACTTATCATCTCAACTACAATGGCCGCTCATCAAGGATTGTGCTTGCCTCTCTCCCTCCCCAACATTGATTTAAAGAATGGGGCATAGATACATACACCCAACCTTGTATATATGTGTTGAAGATGGAATTCAGGGGCTCATGTTGTCTAACACTGAACTCAAAATAGTGAATTGTGACAAATTGGTATCTGCATTTTTGAGATGAAATTCATATCACCAGCCTGACTCCTCCTCTTGCCACAGGTCCTGACACTAAGATCCTCCCACAACTCCATCACCTCCTTTCCTTCTTCTCTACCGTTGCCACACTGTCCTCAGAAATATTTACTTGTCCATTCTTCTTCTCTGGCACCCCCAAGTGAAACAAGGAAGTGTCTAATGTGTCTCTCCTACTATATGTCTATCAGAAAAGATAGTAACTGAATGTGTGCAACCCAATTCCCACCTCAGTCAGAAGGTAAGAGGGCAATTCAGTTCGACAATGGATTGTGACTACTACTGGCATAGGACTAACTGGCATAGGACAAGGATCTAATGGGATATAAGCAACTGGGAGAAAGTGACATAAGAGAGAGCCACAGTCTGGGAGGATGCTGCATATGCAAATTACAGGCAGTAGCATGTGGTTCCAGAGGCTGGTGGGCTGAGTTTTTCTGAGTCCACCCATGGAGGCTGAATACAACACAATCTTACTTAGGCTGAAATTTTAAAAATATATCTGCAAACTCAAGAAGTTTTCTCAAAGTTCGATATCACACCTTATGTGTCCCCTCCTCCTTTACCACCTCACCCTTTGTCAATACCACAGAAGCTACTAGTACTTCTCTATGGTGCTTCTCCATAGTAACTGGTACAACTAACTGGTGTTGTCAGCATTAGAAAGGTATCTAGAGAGATCTTTAAAGATATCATGCCAGAATCAGGGCACAGAAAGTTACTTCAGGCACCCAAGAAGAAATTTGCATAGCCTTCCCCAAAAGATTTCAGGTTTTAAAAGTTTCCCCAGATGAAAGAGTTTTACTGTGGGAGGTTTCTGTGCCCTCGCTTCTCCAGCAGATGAAAGGCTGGATACAGGGTGCTTAAACATAAGCCAAAGTTCTGTTAAGTATCTAACCCAGGGAGTGGGGAACAGACACATCTGTTTTGCCATTTCTAACTGAAAGCATTCTCCATGCCAACTTTCTTTAAAATGGGTAAACTAAGCCTGTGGCAGAGGAGAGAGGTAACAATTTGTACATAGCTGAGTAAGTAGTGAGACTCGGGATTGTTGCAAAGAGGTAAACAATACAATGCTGTGCAGTACGTGGAGAGCCAAGCATGGGAGCCATGGAAAGAGTGCGGCTGGGATTCAGACCAGATTTAGAATGTAAAATTGCACAGTTCCTGAGACAGGGTTCCCTTGCCTACTGGGGGAATTACATTAACATATGCCAGACATTCTATGGAAACAAGCTGTGCTGTGCTATAATCACTGTGCTTTTCTTACTGGTGTCCAATGAGTAGGGCTGATTGTGTAAGGAAGAGAAGTGTTTGCCCCATCAGAGGAAGCTACCCTGTTTTCCAGATATTCTTTTTCTAATGGAGTTATCCTAGAAGGAAGCTTTGGTGAGAATTTATTAAAATCTTCAGGGTGCCTTTTTCTTTCTTTTCTTTTTTTCATTTTTAGTGAATAGTTCCTCAGGGGTCCCCATTCCTTAATCTATCCATATGATTTCTGAAAAGAACTGTGATGCTTAAGGGACACCCACTAATATTGGCCACAGTTGATTAATTGAAATATAGGTGTTTGATTAAACCAAGCCAGGCCCAGCTTGTCTTAAAACCCAGCCCCATTGCTGTAGTTTTGTTTCTTCCTCAGGTTTCTTCCTAACAGGAAAAATCACCAAACAATTTTCTTCTCTCACAGCTCAGTGAAGCAGATGTACAATATTGTGGGTGTGCATGATGGACTATAGCAGTTCAGCAGAAGTTTATATAGTGCAATAATATAGCAGCCTAGTTGGAGTGGCATAGAATGGAGTAGCTTTGAACCAGACAAGGAATGAATAAAAATAATGTGCTATTTGTAAGAAAACATGAAGTTCCCTAACTGTCAATCAATTTATTCTTTCATTTGGCATTCATTCACACACAAATATTTAACTAAGAAAGCATAGTACAGTAACTGAAAATACACACTATGGACCTAGATGTGCCTTATGACTTGTTTTGCTCTGCTTCTCAGCACTGTGGTCCCACATTTTTAACTTCCCTGTGACTCCTTCCCCATCTGCAAAATAGGGATTAGAACAAGACCACTCCCCTGGGATGGTGGTGGTTAGCATTAGTGCATAAGAAATCAGTGCCAGACATTTGCTAGAAGCTGGAGATGCGAAGTGATGAAGGCAGAATCCATGTCTACTGGCAACACATTAGTCAGCAAGTGTGTAAGGGAAGAGTACCTTCACTGCACAGCAAAGAGCACTGCACAGCTGCTGTTCTATGGTAGGATCATGTGGCTTTTAAACCAGTGGGAAACTGAAAGTATTGTTCATGAAAAAATACACGAAATACAACAACTATCTTACCAAAAATAGGCTTAGACTAAGACTACCTTAAGCAGGATTAGAACATTTACAAACATTACTTGGCAAACAAATACAATACAAAGCCAAGTCTATATTAAAATGTTGAATGTCTATGTTATTCATTAAACACCAATAACTGAGAGCTTCTGGCCTCAGACACACTGGGCCCACCAGTTGTTCCTCCTGGTGACTTTGTGGTTCACTGGGAGAATCAGGTCTCTTCTGTTTCCCATCAGGGAGACTTGTGCAGCATGCTTCTCTCCTGGAAAAGGTTAGTATTCAAAAACTAGATAGAGTTTATTTTACACGTGTATTTGTAAACTGAAACAATGTAAGTGAAGGGTTCTGTGTTTTCATAAAACAGAGATTATTCTAGGTCTTTAGTTAATGCATTGAACACAATGCTTCATACCACATGTGCACTGTACTCCATGTTTCTCCTACATGGCAAGAGCTCTGATACAAATATCTTCATTCAGTATCCCAGATCAAGAGAGCTTTAAACCACTGGATTACAGTGTTTGTCTTGAGAGAGAAAAGGGTTATTAAACATTGGTTATCTCTTAAAGAGTCCCTGACAGGATGTGACACTCTACAGTATCTGCTTATATTTTGTTGAGAGGCGGCTCATGTGAACATATACTTCAGTATATCAAAAGAGATATACTGTAAAGGGCCTAATAAGATTGATAGTGGACTAACACACACTCTATAGGGCAAAGCAAACTTGATTCAGGCTATTCAGCTATCTCCAAGTTCTCTATAGTTTCATTTTTAGAAGTTAGAAGTATTTCACAGTCAACTGTGGTCTAAGGACATTCAACAAAACTCACCTCTTCAATAATCATAAAAATGTTTCCCAGTAGTAGGGATGAAATTTTGTGGATTCTGTTTCACCTCATCAGAACTTGAATCGGACTTTTACCCATTGTATCCATACTACATATGCGTTATCACCCATTAATTACTTGGTGGCATTTAAGTAATTAGATAAAATATTTCACTAGTAAAGTACTTGTGTTCAAATAGATGTGATAAAGAGAGGTGGGTATATGTGTATGCTAGCATGCCTGTGTATCTGCAGGTGCACATTTGTGCGCAGGTGTACTTGCATGTATTTGTGCATGCATATGGAGGCCAGAAGACAGATTTATGTTTCATCAATACAGAGACTGGTAAAGACAGACACCTCATTGAAAACAGGGATTTCTCACTGGCCTGGAGCACACCAATTAGAATAGATTGGCTAGCCATTGAACAGCTGTCCTGTCTACAGTTTCCATGGGCTGGAACTACAAGGATGTGTCACCACATCTAGTTTTTATACAGCAGTTCTAAAGGGGTTAAACCCAGGTTCTCCTGCTTTTCAGGCAAATGCTTTAACAACTTAGCTATCTCCATAGGCCCCAATAAGCTTTATTTTCTCCTAACAATGGAGCAAAACAAGAGAGTAATAACACCAGAGAATGAAATGTGGTAAAGAAAAACTAATGTATTTTGAAGAGAACAGGTGTGTTAGAGTAGTTTTTCCCCCCCCTACCGGTTTGGTCCCACAGGCCACGCCAGCCCAAAATAACACACAGAGACTCTGTATTTGATTTTATGCTGTTGGCCTGTCACTAGTTTCTTATCAAGCTAGCTCTGTCTTAAATATTAACCCATTTTCTGTTAATCTAAGTATTTCCGCGTGGTCTTATCTTACCGGAGAGAGGGCCCAGACCTCTGTTCTCCAAGTCCCTACATGCTGACTCCTCCCCCTATACTTCTTCTTTCCCTCCTAGTCTCCTACTCTCCCACCTATCTTGCTTTCCTAATGGCCAACAGTGCTTTATTCATTAACCTGTATGAGAAACATATTTACAGAATGACATCTCCCATCACAGGTGAGAGTTTTTCACTTGCCAAGAGTAGGAAAAAATTTTCAGATTTTGCAGACTATCTATACTAGAACAAATCCATGCTCTAAATTGGCTAAGAAAGTAAAACACATGCCAGCTTTGCCAAACTATCTCCAAAGTAAAAATTTAACACTTCAGTGTATATTGTAACAAGTTTTCAGTTAGTATTTAAAGGATTAAAAAATTGTACCTGATGAATGAGTTAAAAGTGGGGCATAATGTTTGCCATTATCCTTGATCATCGATGAGTCATTTGGAATATTTCCTTATAAGTAGGGTTTAAAAAATACATAGTAAACAGGAATTAACCAGGTAAAGACTGAGATATGTGATTCCAGAAGGACCATTGAGAAATTTAGACAGAATCAAAAGGAGGGTGGCAAGAAACTATGGGATGTTGGTCAAGGTTGCCAGAACCAAGCATAAAAATGTGAAATCAGCTCAGCAATTCCATCTCAAAGCAGTGGTGATCATAGAGAATATTTTTGTAAATTAGATTTTTATTTTAGATATCAGAAGCAGAGAAGTTAATTAAAATTGCTATACTGGAGGGAAATATACTGATGGGAGAATCTTGTTATTACAAACAATGAACCAGGAAGAAAACAGGAGATGAGGAATTGAGAGAAGCAAACACATATGAAGACATCTGGATGGTAGACAGAGGCAGACAGAATACCTGATATGTTTCTGACCAGTATCCACCAGTATTCAGTGATTCCTTGTTCTCAATACAAAATATAAAATTAAGAATAGGATTGAGGAAAGACTATCAAGTTTTTCCTTAGAGATGACAGTGAGTAAGGGAGTAAGTTGTCAAAACAGAAATGTCTCCTTAGCATTTATTTATAGGTATGACCCTTGAAAGTAAGTTCTCAGGAAAATGAGATTTGGGCATAGGAGCTGAGATTTTATTGAAAATATGGATATAGTAGTAGTCACCAGGATGATGCATACATTATAAACTGAAGAAGCTGCAAGATCCCAAAGAACGCAAGTACTTACGTACAAGTGAGACGTTATCAGGAATGTTGAGAAAGAATGGGTGGGGGAAAAATCCAACAGCCTGTAGTACCAAAAATGTAAAGAGAAGAGAGTTTGTTTCAGGGAATGAGTGGTCATTAGTGCCAGTATTATTGGAAGATCCCAATAAAAACAGCTAATGGGCAGATCCTGACAAGAAAGTATCAATGGTTCATTGACAAGAAATAGATTACTGGCAATAATAATAATGATAATAATAATAGTAATAATAATAATGAGACATAGAACTGAGTATAATAATAATAATAATGACACATAGAACTGAGTAAAAAATATGAATAAACAAGAGGACAGAAATAGAGGGATAGACTGTGGCTCTGTCATCCAGGAAGTTTGTGTAAGAGTTAAGAAGGTCAGAGAAAATGTTTATTTGCACTAAGATGGTAAAGGAAACATATAATACATTATATCCTAACATGAAATCTAATTCACACTTTTCTTTCCCTTTAGGAATTTAAAAATACAGTGGGAACCAGAACTTAAACCCACAAAGAAAAGCTGGGCAAATGAACACCTGAGTTAAGAAGAAACAGTTACCACTGGTTATTGGAGCTCTTAGCTTAACGTCACAAAGCAATAGAACCTCATAAGGCCCCCAAATATGAATAGAACGTATAAATGTAAGGATGTTAATTGGATGGAGACAAAGGTACCAAGAGTAACACCATTTAAAGAAGATTGTTAGTATACAGGCATCTGTACTGACCTGTCCTGGGGTTTTGACAGGATGTGCCCTCAGCTGCAGCCACTAAGAGCACCACATGTGCACATTCACTACTTTCCCTTTTTAAAAGATCTTGCCCACCTTCCATATATCTCTTTCTCTCTGTCTCTCTGTCTCTCTGCCTCTCTCTTCTTTTATGCTGTTCCTGTCCCCAGAGATGTGTGTCCCTACTCCTCTTCCCCCTTTTCCCATTCATTTTATCCCAATAAAAAGCCATCCACCCAAGCTCTGTCCCATGGCATCTTTCTCTCATGTGCTGCTCTTTTTTTTTTTTTTTTTTTAATCACAACAAGGAGAAAGGTAGATTTGGAAAGAACTAAGATATCACCTACTGCATAGTTTTAAGGGCTTCTTGGGAAATCCTAGAATTTCCAGGAACTGACCACCAGTGAGATTCTTTATAATGAGATGGTAACTTGCCACCCTTTTCTAAATTAAGGGACAATAAACAACAAGTACCAGCTGTCAGTGGCACAGAGTAAAGCCCATTTACTCTATGCTGTTATCCTCTGATGGCATCTGAACAATGGAGGCAAGGACTGAAAAGGCATATTTGCTCTATAACTCTTTTCAGAATGAGTTTTTAACTGCTGCTCTCTGTAACAGAAGTCTTTTTGTTCATAGAGACAACTATTTTAAATTTTTAATCTTACTCATTGTAATTTTTGTCAATTAATTGGAAGGTTGTGTGAAGACAAATGCTGACAAGTATCCCATGAACTAATACTATAAGTGCCTTATAATCTTTCTTTGCTTTGAAAGTAACATGCCAACCTGATTAACCTTATTGAGATGATGCCGGTTGCAATATACTTCAATTATCACGCTAGTCTATAGCATAGAAATTTCTTTCAGTCCCCCACATCTGGGTTCACTATGATTCTGGCACAAATCAGAAGGAGTTTGATAAGTCCTACAAACTTTTTTCTTACAAGGCATTCAGTGATGAAAGAGTCAGATTCAAAATGCATACTACAGACAATGCATGAGTATTTGTGTGCGAGAGAGGGCAGGAGAGAGAAAGAGAAAACCAACCTACAAATAACTTTAAAATTACCCAGTATATAATAGCCAGTATATATGAACCATCATACCAGGTTAGAGGACAGAGACAGCAATTAAATTTATTACTCTTTACAAAAGACAAAAATTTTTTGGTATTGAGTGTGTGAAGTTTTTCTTGTTGTATTTGCTATATTTTGTTTTTGTAAATCCCAATAAATAGTTTGGTACTATTAAGTGTTTATCTGTTTAAGAATGTTTTCCTTCCTACTGTGCAATGACAGATTAATAGTCTTTAGTGCTCTGAAGTTTCATTTCTGTTTGCTTTTGTTTGTTTCTTCAGTGATAGATATCAACTCTAGGGCCTTCCACAAGCCATGCAGTCTCCTGCTTTTGACTTGTGTCCTTTGTCCCTGTAGCTCTGCAGTCTTTGACTCCTTAAGTTTTCTCCCATTCTTCAATGGCAAGCTCCCCTTGTAAGCAATTGTTAATGGCTTCCAGTTCACATTCATAGCAATCTGCTTCTCTAAATTGTCTACAAACTAATAAAGCTGATTTGGGCAATTATAACTGATATTTTTGAAGTAAAAAAATGTCTGTGAGAGAAGCCTTTGAGAAAATATTTGTAATTAAAATACTGAAGTAGCACTAGTGCTCACTAACATCTATTTTGACAACTCGTGTTTTTTATTATTATTATTATTATTATTATTATTATTATTATTATGAGGCATTATAGACCAGAAAATGAATTAATAGTTTTTTGGATGTGTATAGATTATCATGTTTGCTAACTCTTACTAAGGATTTTCTAGGCAATTTCAAGGTGTGTATGTGTGTGTGTGTGTGTGTGTGTGTGTGTGTGTATGCATTATATTTAGTCATATCCTTGGTACATTTTCACCATACATATTTGTCAGACTTCTCAAAATAGACTTGTCACTCACCTCTGACACTATCTCAGTTATAAGACATACTTTCCATGTACTCATCTAAGATAACTACGGCTATCTTTAACTCCATTCTTACTGTCCTCGAAACTGATTGTGGACCATGAAGTCTTGGTGATTCTATGGTTAAAATAGTTTTCAAAGTCTCTGCTTTAAATAAATAAATAAATAAATAAATAAAACTCTTACTTATTACTAGGAGCAGGAACTTGTCACCTGTCCTGTGTGATTGGTAAAGAACCATATTTGATTTGGAGTCCCTCAACTTACCTCCATTTGTTCAGTTTGACATTATATTGCCTATTAAAGGAACCTGTTCTCTCCTAAGAAAGCAGGTTCAGGTTGGATCAGTAAGAGACTGTCTTGAATGTTGAGATTTAGTGATAAGCATTACTATCATTTACTTAATAAGCATGCCTAAAGATGCCACCAAAAGTTTCTTGTGCTCCAGTTCTTCACTTTCCTGAATTCATGAACTTCTATATTACCAAATTCTGTTCTGAATGTATTACCCGTGCTTCCAATAAACTGTACATGTGCTTGTGTGTGTGTGTGTGTGTGTGTGTGTGTGTTTGTCTGCATGTGTGTACACCTAGTCTTCCATTTGCCTTTGTCATGTGTAACATAAGAATTTAATTTATTACCCTACTTACATCATCACACAGGCATGTTCTAGAATTTCTAGATTTTAGAACTATAATAATTAGAATAATTTCTATGGCCTACCAAATACCTCCATTCTTCAGCCATATGTCAATTATGTTTCCTAGTTCCATAATACCCTTGGTTTATCCATAGAAAATTCCATTTCATCACCAAGCTTTACTCAAATATGTATTTCAAACTCTTCCTGGGTCTTTATACAAGGAAATATGCAACATTGTTCTTATGCACTAGATTAATTGTTTTAACCATGTGGTATCATGGCCAGTGATTCACGTGTACTACTCTTCCAGGAAATGTTGAGGTCTTCAAGGACATGCTGGCAAAGTTCAACAAATCCAAATGTTTGCCAAATTGAATGAACTGACTCATATCTAGACAGAAAAGGATTCTTTTCAAAAGACACATTTTTACTTTTGCTTTCTACATTTCAAATTTCCAATCTTGTGGGTTTTTTTAAAATTGTATCCCCATTAACATGTTATAGAGGTAAGACTTAATAAGTGTTGAGAAGTAGAAAGCAAAAAATAGTTGCCCCACTTCTTCCATGGTTCTGTTCTCTGCCTCCCCATTTTCCACTGACACATCATATTTCTATGCCATTTTTTTCTTCCTTTCAAGCTCCCATGGCCTCTATCTTTGTGGTAATATGAAATGACCCATTATGCAATAAGCTACCTTGTATAACATATAGGATTTCCCTCCTCTCTTGAGACCATCTGGAGGAAGAAAAAACATCTGATCCTTAGTAAGACTGCTGATATAAATGAAGGACACGGATTCAGTCCCTCAGGAAATTCTGAAGATGGATGTAGTTTGGCTACTTCTGGTAAATCACTAATGAATTGCTTAACAGAAAGGAAGGAAGAAAGATGCCAGGCTTCCTATTTACCTTCCTGAAAAGATTGATCCAAAGTCACATCTTGTAATTATTGAAGTGAATTAACTTGAATCAGAGAAAAATGCTAATCAAAATTAAAGATTATAAAAACAACTGACTTTTTCATTGTATGGTTTAATGATTCCCACCCTATTCTACAGCATCCTATTCATAATCCATAAAGTATTTCTTTGATATTATCTCTACCTAGTCTTAAAGTGAAAACAAGAAATGATATTTTTCACTGGACTTATTGTCCACTTTTGTTTAGCTTCCCTTTGCCTGTACAGTCAACTTCAAATTCCTGTCAGCATACAAGGATATCCCTGATCCTTTGTGGTGTGAGTCTACCTTCCCAGCTTTCTTTCTCATCATAATCCAAGCTCAGTACTAGGAGCTTTTCCAGGTTCTCCAAATGATCTTTGTTCTTCATAAATTCAAGTACATTTCACCCTTTGACAGAAAAATCTGTCTCCTTTGACTACCAGAATATACTTGTTTTTCTTATTGACTCATTTTAAAGACATGGCCCCTCCTTCCCCTGAGCCACTGCAGAGCTGTAAACACATCAGGTTATATGCAATTCATCTTTGGATCTGTCTAGACTCTGAACTCATTGAAAGTGAGGTAAATATACTAATCACAGTGTCCAATATTCAGTAGACATACCAGTAGGTATTGGATGGATTAATGACTATACATTTCCAAAAATAAAACCACAAAAGTTATAAAAGTAAAGGTCCAGCAAGCTTTTGCTTTCTATTTGGAATGTTAAAGGGAAGGCAAAAGATAACCAGGCCCCAGGAAAGTCCCCACAGGTACAGACTTGCAATCTCAACATTGAATGTTCAATGTCTAGAGCAGAACAGCTTCCAAGTAGTACACATGACAAAATAAAAATGGAGCTAAATTGCATATGAGAAAATTAAGTTTCATGTCTGAAACACTCAATAACACATGCATAAATGGTCCCATGGAGTCAGAGAAAACTTTGGTTTTTACCATGCCAATTGGTGTTATGAGTATATTTTTTCCTGCCGGCCAGTCTGGTCCCACCGCCACACCAGCCCCAAATAATACACAGAGACTCTGTATTTGATATAACACTGTTGGACTGGACAGTTACTTGTTTCTTATTGGCTAACTCTGTCTTAAGTATTAACCCATTTCTATTAATCTAAGTATTTCCATGTGGTCTCATCTTACTGGAGAGTGGGGCCGGTGTCTGCTCTCTCCAATGTCTACATGCTAACTTCTCCCCACTACTTCCTCGAATCCTCCTTGTCTCCTAGTCCAGCCTATATTGCTTTCCTATTGGCCAACAGTGCTTTATACATTAACCAGTATGAGAAACATATTTATAGAATGACATCTCCCATCATATTTGCAAGCATGGTATGTAGAAATTAGCAGTACAGAAGCCACAGGAAGTTCCTCTATGCACACATAGGGCATAGAAACAGCTAATCCACAATGCCATTCTAGACAGCAGAACAAATGGCTGGGGATAAACATCCTTATCTCCAACTGGTTATGTTTAGGACAGAAAGAAAAATGAGGTCAATGGTTTCACTCAAAAAGCTATTCTAAGTTAAGCCCTTTTTGACATGAACATAGATAGAAATTGTTCCTTTGTTTTGTTGTATTTTCAGCCCTGGTTCCAACTACTTTAAAGGGATTTTCTCTTTAGATGGTAAAATTGGTTTAGGGGATTGTTCAACCTACACAATTTCTCAATTCCTAAAATGGATCATAAGAGTAATTTTTTCTAGAGTTTTGGTTTTGAGACAGATTCTACCTTGCTGGCCTGGTACTGACTATGTTGCACAGGTTAGCCTCCAACTCATATCAGTCCTCCTACTTTGGCTTTGGAGGTGGCCCATCCAGCTTTGCAGAGTAACTTGATTCTAAAGGAGATGGCACTTCATCAATGATGACAAAATAACAAATGAGGAATTGCCCACTTCTTATTGTATTGGCCCACAGGTTTTATAAAAGCACAGGTTTTGTATTTGTCCTTTTTTGTCTAAAATAAGAGATCTAATCCTACTGACTAAATAAATTTCACACACACACACACACACACACACACACACACACACACACACACACACCTTATTTAAAAAATTCAGCTTCCTAGAGGTTTGTGACAATTGAAGCTACTATAATGACATAGAAGTGAAAGTGGTGGTTGTGGCTTTATGTGGATGGACAAAAACAGAGCTGTTGATCCATTTCTGGGATTGGTACAAAAAGGAATCTTATAATGGGCTGAAATGAAGACTTAACCAAAAAAAATGAATGATAACAATCTACTCCAATATCAGTAATATTACTAAGGCCAATGGGTGTGGTTCCTGAAAAGTCTCCCAGAGAATATTGCAGAGGAAGAATTTCATGAAAGTCATACATCTGCTTCATGGAAGAAGTGCTCAGGCATGATAGCCTGCATCTCCTCATGCATGGTGAGTTTCTGCCAGTTATGGAAAGCCCTGAATGAGATTCTCCATTCTGTAACTCCAGTATAATTAGCTTACATATTCACACACACACACATGCGCACACACACAAAAAAAAAAAAAAAAAAAAAAAAACTGTCACCTGAAACTGACAACTAGGTGAATACAAATTCATGATATGCCAACAGCCTACCTCACTTCAGATTATGGTTTAATGATTGGTAATGACACTTGCCAATCTCTTAACAGTTTAAGGGAGAGCAGACAATGGTCTACTATAAGTGCCTGAGAAGGGCAAAGTGTGACAGTTCTGGTGAAAGCCTTGTGACCTTGGTAGTAAATGAAATTACCACTGTCTTCTTATGTCTTTTAAATTATGCCCTCTAGGTTATATGTATATTTACTCACACACATATATAAGCTATATCATACATATCTGTCTCGTACATATAGAAGTGAAAGAAAAGATGTAAAAGTGGATATGATTATTTTAATTCATTTGAATTCAGTAAATAATCCATAAAAGATTTGCTTCAGGAACTTACATCATAAATTTCTTCAAAGTTTCAATATTTTGGCTCGACAAAGTCCCTGTCACATTGTTTTCTTCAGAACAAATTGGCCATTAAGATTATGTAGATAAGTCTTACCTCTCATATGTCTTTCTGCCATTGATCTTGGCTATGTTTCACCTTATGTCTACCTTGATGCTTTCATTCATATAGTTTAGAAAGCATGATTGTGTAGAATATTTAACATTATTCATGTTCCCTGTATCTGAGTACATTTCTCATATTGGAAGCCCTGTTATATTTATAATTTATTTTAAAATCCTTCCTCACATGCTTAATGTACATGAAACATTATGTAATTTTAGCGCAGAAAAATATATCTAGTACACAGTTCACTTCATGCCAAGCAGAACTTCCTTCTCCTATGTCTTAGTAATACTGTTATGTCTTAATAAACAGGAGATATTCACAGACATAGCACAACAATGAAATGTTAACTACTTTATCATTGACTAATTATTTAATTGTATTGATGGTTAGAAGAAATAAATTGTTGGCTTAAAGAAAGATTTAGCCAGGCAATTGTGGCACATGCTTTTAATACCAGCATTTGGGAGGTAGGCAGATCTATGTGAGTTTGAGGCCAGGCTGGTCTAAAGAGCATATTCCAGAACTGATAACCAAGGCTACATAGATAAACCCTGTCTAGAGAAACAAAAAAAGACTGAATCAATTGTTTTTCCTTATAACAATATGAATGGTATAAACATTTCCACAAACTAGAACAATCGTCTTGCTTGCTTGAGGAATATAACAAGTTGATCTTGATCTTACATGTAGTTAGTTAGTTAGTCTTTTTTTTTGGCCAAGACATTTGTATGTTAGAGAGCAAAATGGAGAGTACCACATGCTGAAAATTAAATGGAATAGATGTCTATTTAGAGGACTCATCAGAAATTTGCAATTTCCAATTGCTCTGAATGGCCACTTTCTACCTAAATACCTTTCTGAAGGATAATTCTTCTTATTTTTTTAAATCATTAAAAAGGTGATATCTCCTTGTCCATACATTTTCCTGACAATCATGAAGAGGACCTGAGGTCAATTGCCAGAATCTACATAGGATGCTGACATGCACATTTAATCACAGTCTTCCAGAGGCCAGTCAATCTAGCCTACTTGTTGAGCTTCTGGTCAATGAAAGATCCTGTCTCCAAAACCAAAGTGGATAGTGACTAAGGAATGACACCATCCGCTTTCCTACAGCCAGCATATTTTCATTCACACATACATCTGCACAAATAGAAACATATGTGTATGCACCACCATACACATACACAAAAAAAAAAAAAAAAAAAAAAAAAAACACAGACACACATCGCCGTGCACACCAAAAGTACAAAGTAAAGTAAGGAAGCCACTTGAGGAAGCAATCTTGAAAAAAAAATAGGTACTGTTACTCATGCTCCATTCCATTCACAACCTCTGTGACTTCAAGCCTTTACTTATAACCATATGTCAATATGCTCCAGTGAAAGAAAGAACAAAATCAAACAAGATATAAAGCAGGAAATATTATTTCCATACTTGACTAATGATATTGTTTAAACAAAGAATCTAGGACTATATGTCAGAGGAGGTAGAGCATCACTCCTGCTCAATCTCAGTGCATTTGACAACGGTTATGGCTTAAGTGTGCTAAAACCAGCAACCACACAAGGATAGAATTACTGATGAGGAGACCGAAATTTGAACCCAACAGTGGCCCATGTTAAATGAATGTTTAAAGTCTTATATTGCTGGCTTAATGTAGGAGAAATAATTGAAAAGCATAAGGAACTCAAATACAGCAATGAATTTTTTTCTGTATTACTCATATATAAAACCTTAGCATGTTTTACAAGAGACCTCAAAATAAAAATAAAAATAAAAATAAAAATAAACCCTCTTATTAACAAGAAATACACTAATGAGAAGCATACCAGTATGGTTAAAAGCAATTTTGCAGCTGTTTTTCATAAACCAAAGATGTCATTGGAAGACCTGTCAATAGAAATGGGCTCCTTAATTCCAAAATCTTGAATATGGTAGATGTTAAGTGACTTTTAAAAATCAGTGGTAGTTATATGGCTATTATTATAGACAGAGAGTTGGAAAGTGCATGTAAAGAATGTATATCTTCTGGTATCACTGACAGCATGAATTGATTGCGAGTATCTAACTTAAGTAGAAATAGGTCCTACTAGACTGGCATAACCAAAATAATTCTACATCCATTGATTAGAGGATACACTTGAAACACTTAAAGAGAGTAATATACATTGTCCAATTACAAGTTTACTTCAAAAAATACAAAATAAAGAAGGGATGAGGTCACAATCATGCATCAAAGTATTAATCTTCTTCATGTTGCTCTCAAGAGACCTGTGACAATTAAAATGTAAATTGAGGAATTTAAAAAAAACTGTAGAGTATTCAGAAGTTATTAACAATGGATTAGAATTAACACTAATACAATATTTGGGTCTCTGTCCCCACTATAGTTCATACATAGGGTAGAAAATAATGGGATTGGGGTCAAGATATTAATTGAATTTTGGTAGAAAGTCCTTTCCACCATAGAGAAATCCCTATACTACCCTGTAATTTCCCAAGGTCCTGTTGTGAAGTTACAACTGACTTCTAATATTGTAATTCTCAGCGTTTCTCTGACCTGTGTAGTTATAAATACATCCTAGATGGTAATGAACAACCATATGAGGTTACTCAAAAAACTCATAACAAAATTACTAAGATGGTCAAATATCCACAGTTATTTCATCACTATACATAATAGCTGATATATGGAAGCAACCTAAGTGCCTACAAAGAGAATGGATAAAAAAATTTGGCATATACCTTTAATGGATTACCATTCTATCAAAAGGAATAAAATCAAATCCACAAGAAGACAGGTGAAACCGAGAACATTATTGTTGACAAAAATCCAGGCACAGAAATAAGTATTTTGTGTTTCTGTTATATACAAAAATATAAAACAAGGCAATAAATAAAGACAGAAAGTTCGGTACCTATGAAAGCTACAAAAAACTAGTAAAGAACAACAAAGAGAAGAAAATGTAAACAGCAAAAGCATATATGTGTGTGCATATATGTATAAAAGAATCACAATGAATCCTTTTAACTTTTTCAATATGTTAATACATTGAATAATACTACAATAAATGAGTAAATAAAAGATGGAAAGGCTCAATACAAACATGTACATCTTCACAAAATATAAAACTCAAGTTAAAGCACATTCCTGAAAGAACCCTACAGACTAGCCCCACCATCAAGTAGAATGGAGAACTTAACATATTCTTGTCTCTCTTTAGGTAAAGGTGGTACTTAAAGAATGACACTGATTCAAATTACCAGCTATTGACTCCATTTATAATTGTGTTCTTAAGCATGACTTCTTTATTGCAGCTTTATTTCCTTTGTGTAAGAGACTGCTGGAGTCTATAAAGTGTTTATTGCCTGAGTAGGAAAAATATTAAGGTTTGACTTACTGCAGCAGTAATCATGAATGGAAGACTATGATTTTGCATGAGCATAGAATATGAAAGTTACAAGGAAGGGATATCTCATTAACTCAGGAGAAAAGAGGCATGATGTCAAGACCCACCTGTGTCATGGGCCATGAGCAGTAGTGTGACCAAATAGAACACATTTCCTAAGGCTGAATTAAGATAACTCATAACAGGATGATCCAACCAAGAGCTATATTGATGAGCTTTTTAGAAGAGGCAAATAGGATGTTTTGTTTTATATATTCAATAAAAACTCTCACTCTAAAATATGCAGTCTTGAAAAGTGAATGAAGGAGACAAACAACATGTGGAAGCCAATTATCCTCCATTCCCAAGGCTCCATATGTATTCATCTCACTGAAATAATACTCAAAAAAAGCACTGATGGAGGTTACATGTAAGCTAAACTACAGGAGGTTTCCCTCACCAAGGGAAACCTGGATGCAACTAGAGAAACAGAATGTGTATCCCTGATATCACAAACTTAAATGTCATGATATTACCTAGTTACATAAAGGTTGTGTGTAATTTCCCTCCTGAAATAGAGAGGACTTCTAGATTTGGAATTTCTGTCTCTATTCATCATCTGTTTTTAAATATACCATCCTATGCAATTTAGTTAGAGTTACTACTGCTGTGATTGCATACCATGGCCAAGGCAGATTTAGAAAAACATACTTTATTGGGGGGCTAGCTTACAGTTTCAGAAGGGTAGACTATGTCCATCTTGGTGGGGAGCATGGAAGCAAGCAGGTATGGTCCTGGAGATTCCATCCTGATCAGCATGCACCAGGTATAGAGAGATGGGGCCTGAGATTGGCATTTTAAACCTCAAAGCCCACTTACAATCACACCCCACCTCCAACATGATCTCATCCATTCCAATAAAGCCACACATCCTAATCCTTCACAAATACTTCTTCTAACAGGGAACCAAGCATACCAAGCATATAAACAATAAACCCATGGAAGCCATTCTCATTCAAACCACTACAGTGCAGACTCATTTAATACTTCATGTAATACTTTGCTACCTATACAACATTGTTTCTGACCAAAGAAATAATCTTTATATATCAACTAGCTTTTCTTGTCCCTGGGTTTCACTGTTCCTGTTATACATTGCATATTCTAAAAGCAATTAATCTAGTAAAATCAAAGAATAGTCAGTTGCAGACCAGTTATAACACCATTTGATAGAACTCAGTTAATGAGGCTGGGACACTATCCTGAAGAAAGTAGTTAATTCCATTAAACCAATGACTGAAATATTTTTGTCTTGTGCCAAAGATGGGTCCAAGCCCCCAGGAATACAAAGTGTATCTCTCATTATTCTTTTAAATATCTCAAGAGTCAAAGTACCATTATTCACAGATGCTATTGTAATATATATTAGCAACCCCAAAAATTCTACCAGGGAACACCTATAGCCAACCAACACATTTAGTGAAGTGGCTTAATACAAAATTAACTCAAAAAAAAAATCAGTATCCCTCCTATATACAAACAATAAATGAGCAGAGAATGAAATCAAGGATTAATGCCCTTCACAACAGGCACAAATAATATTTTGGTATAATTCTAACCAAACAAGTGAAAGAACCATATGACAAGAACTCTACACCATATTACAAATCTTTAAAGAACAAAATTGGGGAAGATATCAGAAGATGGAAAGATCTCTCATGCTTACACAGTAAACATGGTAATCTTACCAAAAGCAATATACAGATTCAGTGCAATCCCTGTTAAAATTCCAACACAGTTATATGTTATTTTACATATAGATCCCAGTTCACTCTCCCTCCCTCCCACACCCCTCAACCTCCCCACCCCATCCCCCCACTTCACAGAAAGTGTGATGTCTTCCAGGAGGGATCATCAAAATCTGTCAAGTCATTTTGAGTAGGGTTTAGGCCCTCCCTCCCTCCTGCCTCTAGGCTAAGGGAGTATCCCTCCATGGGGAATGCCTAGCACAATTCTTTACAGTTCTTGAAAGTACAATACTCAACTTCATATGGGGAAAAATACTAAAATAGCTAAAATAATCCTGCACAATAAAAGAACTTACAAAAGTATCCCCATCCCTGATTTCAAGCTCTACTATAGAACTATAGTTATAAAACTCCATAGTATTAGCATAAAAACAAACAGGTGAATCAGTGGAATCAAATCAAAGACACAAAAGTAAATCCACACACCTGTGGACACCTGAGTTTTGAAAGACAAGCTAAAATTATACAATGGAAAAAAGGCAGCATCTTCAGCAAATTGTGCTGGTTCAACTTGATGTCAACCTGTAGCAAAATTAAAATAGATCCATTATCTATTACCCTACACAATTCTAAAATCCAAGTTGATCAAAGACCTCAACATAAATTCATATACACTGAATCTAATAGAAGAGAAAGTGGAGAATGGCCTTGAATGCATTGTACAGGAGACAACTTCCTGAATAGAACACCAATAGTGCAGATGCTAAGATGTACAATTAATACATGAGTCTTCATGAAACTAAAAATCTTCGGTAATGAAAAGGACATTATCAATAGGACAAAATGGTAGCCTACAAAATGGGAAAATATTTTCACAAACAAAGTATATAAAGAATTTAATAAACTAGGCTTCAAAAAACAAAGTAATCCAATTTAAAAACAGATATAAACAGAGAATTCTCAACATAATAATCTCAAATGGCTGAGAAACACTTGAAGAAATATTCAACATCCTTAACCATCAAGGAAATGTGAATTGAAAGGACTCTGAGATTCCATCTTCTGTCAGAATGGCTAAAATCAAAAACACAAGTGACAGCTCATACTGGAGATGTAGAGCAAGGGTAAAACTCCTCCATTGATGGTGGGAGTACAAACTTGTACAGCCACTTTGGAAATCAATATGGTGGTTTCTCAGAAAATTGAGACTCAATCTACCCAAAACCCATCTATGCCACCCTTGAGTATATACCTAAAGGATGCTTAATCATTCAACAATGGTGTTTGCTCAACTATGTTCATAGCAGCTTTATTCATAATAGCCAGAACTTGGAAATAACCTAGAGGTCTCTCAATCAAAGAACAGATAAGAAAATGTGGTACATTTACATAGTGAAGTATTATTCAGCTGTTAAAAACAATACCATCATGAAATTGGCAGGTAATTGGGTATAACTAGAAAAAAAAATCATCCTGAGATTTTGAGGTAAAACAGATGCAAGGGAAACTCTCAGGAATCCACAACAATGACCCCAATAGGGGATACATAGACTGAACTGGCCATCTCCCTTAACCAAGTAAGACTTCCAGTAAAGGGACCAGGGCACCAACCCAGCTACATAACTTTGACCTACAGTCCATCCTATCTCTGGGAAAGTGGTGGAGGAAGGGTAGCATGGAGATTGTGGAAATAATCAAACAATAACTATTCCAGTCTCTTATCCGTGAGATAAGAGCTGTGAGAGTGAGCCCACCCTGACACTTCCTGGAATGACAGGACCCAGACACATAGGACAGAAATAATCAAACATGACTGGATATGAAAAATGTCAATGTAATGATGCCTAATGATATTCTGCTATAGTTATAGAGTGCTGTCTAGCCTGATTGTCATCAGACAGACTTCACCCAGCAACTGATGGAAGCAGATGCAATGACCCAGAGCCAAACATTAGGATAAACTTGGGGAATCCTGCTGAAAATAAGGAAGAATGATTGTAGGAGCCAGAGAAGTCAAAGATGTCACAAGAAAATCCACAGACTCAACTAAACTGGACTTGTAGGGCCTCATAGAGCCCAAACTGACAACCAGGAGGCATGCATGAGACTGACTTAGGTCTCCTGTATGTATATATATATATATATATATATATATATATATCAGTTTTATAGCTTGATTTTCTTCTGGGACTCCTAACAATAGGAACAGGGGTGGTTTTTGACTCTTTTGCTGGAGTTTGGAATCCTATTCCTCATGTTAGGTTGATTTGCCCAGCCTTAATATTAGAGGAGGTATGACATTACAGGTTTTGTTGATATCCATGGAAGACATGGCCTTTTATGAATAAAAATGGAGGATGAAAGGATTTGGGAGGGAAAGAAGGAGTATCAAAGGAGGGATTTGGAGGAGATGCAGTAAGGGAAACTGTGGTAGGGATGTAAAATAAATTAAAAATATAGAAAAAGTCTCACAGAATACTTGTTTGTAGTGAGGTAGTCCTTCTGTAGCACTGACCACGCCCATTGGGGGGTGGAGCGATGGGCGGAGGTGACCTGAGGAAGGAGGTCAGAGGGGGCCAGGAAGGCACTCTCTCTTTCTGGTGTGACTCGGACAGGAGAGGATAGGGTTGAATTTCCTGGTGTTCATCTGTCTAGGTTGTAAGTTATTTCTCCCTGAATAAACATCTATTCGGCCTATTTGTTTATCCTGATCCTTATTTACCGCAATACTTGTTTTCTCCTTTTATATAATTTTACCACTACCTGTTTAAAGTTTGTGTATCTCAAAATGAAGTTACTCCTCTGGGATCATCTCAAACATTTCTACTCAGCTAAAAGCTGAGACTGCTAAATGGTCATTCTAGCCTCTTCATTATGTTGATTAAACATTAATAGGCTCATAGGCTTACAAGGTTTGCTGAAGTCACTGACCTGCCTCTTCAACTACCTGATTAGGGCAAATGGGGGATTGGTGAGAGAAAAGGAAGCCCTCTTAATCTACTTCCTTTTTCGTAAGGTGATGTTATAAGATTTTTTTTTTCAGGAAGGCTTTCATAGCTGACATCTCAGAAACAATAACATCAAAAGTTTCAAACCCCAAGAATGAAAAAAATCTTGTTTCATTTCACAAGCATCAGCTGAGTTTCTGCCTAAAGGAAAGGAAGATAGAATGATCAGTGGACAGTTACCAGAAATCCCAAGTAACATTTGTAATAAAAAGTAGAAACAAGGACTATAAGCTAGTTGCATCTAATATTTTTATCACAGACACACACACACACACACACACACACACACACATATATATATATATATATATATATATATATATTAGATTTACATATTTTAAAAGTATGCGTGTTTTGTCTACATGAATATATGTCTACCAAGGGTACGCAATGTCCATGGAGGTCAGAAGAGGACATAAGATTCTCTGAAACTGGAGTTAGGGATGGCTGTAAGCCAGCATGTTACTAGTGGAGCCAAATCCAGGACTGGAAAGATGGTTTAGCAGTTAAGAGCTCTTACTGATCCTGTAGAAGACCTGGAATTGGTTTCCAGCAGCCACATGTAAGCTCACACTATCCATACACTATTGGGTTCCAGGGGACCCAATAACCTTGTCTGGCTTCTTCAGCTGCCTGTCAAGCACATATGTATATACAGGCAAACATTCACACATGCAGAATAAAGATAAATATTTTTAGAGAACTATTTTTAAAAGTAAGCATCATCATTTCTAGCATATTGCATTGATTGAAAGAGACACAGTCTGGCCTGGTACAAGCAGTGAAATAGTTCCTACTTCAGTGGGAACATTATCATAAAGATTAAGCTATGGGGTTGCTCTGGTTTCCATCCTTGATCAGACCTTACTTATGGAATAAGTTTCACTTCCCAAATATCAGTAAATAATACTATAAACCCTTGGATTAAAATTCAATGAAGCTTAGATGCATATTTGAATTAATTTCCATGCTTCAGTCAGTGTGTCTCAGGGGTAACAGAGGAGTGTTTGTGTTCAAGTTATTTAAGGTAATTCCAACTTCTCCAAATCTAGTGGGATCAAGCAGCCCAAAATATCATTACAGCTCAAAATTTACTCTACAGGAAAGTGTCATTACAAATCAACCCTGCACTTTCCACCTCCTGGGCATGTAAAGAACTCAGCACTGCCACTTTCAAGATATTTTAGCATCTCATCAGGGAGTATGGTTAAGTAAGAACTAAAATAGCACAGTGATACCAGAAACAGCATAGAAGAAAAGAAATACAAATAGCACAAACAAACACAGGACATCCCAGACAATCCCCAAAAGCACTGAAATTTACTCTCAGTACTAATTTCTGAAATTTCCACATTTAACAGAATTTTACATCTGGTTTTAGCTACCATCATTCTTAAAGATGAAAATATTTTTACAGACAACATGATTATTTCCTCATTATGTCATGATGTTCATTTCTAGTTGTTACAAAACATTTTTTTCTGTACTTTCCTTTCTTGACAGGGGGCTTTTATTATCTGTTAAATAAAAATAAATGAATAAATAAATAAAATAAAAAGAGGAACAGGTTAACATTATCAGATGAGAAAGTGATATGGAGGCATGGTGGCCCACAGAACTCTTCAGTTAGGGCTGGTTATATTGGTAAATAAACTACTTTATAAATGTAAAATTTTGCTTTATAACCTAGGTAGATTTAGAAAGAAAGATTATGAAAAAAACAAAAAACAAAAATCTCAGGGTTCAAGAGGAGAAAATATAATATAAAATATGGCATTGGTGTACGCTGTAATATGAACCCAAAAGAAAGTGGGATCAGAGCAGCTTGGTGTCTTATGGGGTATAATAATGCCACATTAGCAATCTCACGTAAATCACTGGAATGTAAATTCAGCTACAGGGAAAGCAAGGGCTACATCTGTATGTTCATTGATGTCACTGACACTTTGAGCACCGTGGTATAGAATGGTGCAATAAATACTTGTTTGTTTTTAACAAATGAAGCTCATGAGGGTTACCCTAAAGAAATTCAGGAAGCTAAATAAGCATGGAGACTTACTTGGGATCTTCTTGGGCAGCAGAAACTCTAAAACCAGGATAAAAGAATGTACAGAAAAACAAAAACAAAAACAAAAAAAAAAAACAAAAAAACAAAAAAAAACAAAAAAAAAAACAAAATCACAAATTCTGGGCAATTTTCTGACAGGGCATAATTTGAGTTTCTGTGTCAGATGTAGCAACTTGCCAAAGATTAAAAAAAAAAGAAACAATTCAAACAGAAACCCTTGTTCCGAGATAAAGTGAGGAAAATGAAGAAAGAGAATTGGGATGTTCCAATCTCATGATCTGAAAAGTCAGATCCTAGGTCTGATAAGCAGAAGAGGCAAGAGAGGCAGAGTTGAGGAGAACATGATCCAAACAAGATAGATCACATTGATAAAGAGTTACTAGACCCAAGGCTCAGGAGGGACTTAAATAATGTCACAATTCCCCATCTTTTCCACTGGACTAATTAAAATACTAGGTGCTATGCCTGAGTTAATCTAAGGAAGTAGGTGTGGGTATGCAAGGGAGTGGGAGGCAGAATCCATCTAGACCCTAAGGAAAGACATTCCAGGGTCTCTGTTTCCCAGGGTTATTTCAATCTGAATATTCTCTTTTATATTAACAAGAACATAAGTAGGATCCAGTCTCTAAGTTAAAGGCACAAAGAACTTGGGTGAAGACCTATCCATTGTAAGTTTTATATCAGAAGATTTATAAAATTAAATGAGAGAGGATAAAAAGAATTGCCCATCCTCAAGTAGGTCACAAGTTAATGAGTGTTAGCCATTGGTTTCTAGGCATGCAGAGACATCACCTCTGAATGCCGCCCAAGAATGAAAAGAAAAGGAATCGTGGTGGGTACTTTGGTTATCTAGTGCAATATCACCAGTACTTTTAATCTCATGCATTAGTGATGAGCAGAGGATTTGGGTGTCTCCCAGGGAAGGCACTGCACTTTGACTCTCAGAACAAACCCTGATCATTAGCACTTCCTGGGTATGATGCTATTTGCTATTTTTACTTTTATTAAATTCAAATTGGAAATGATTTTAATTTGTATATCAGTCCCAGTTACCTCACTCCCATTCTCCCATTCCTCCCACCAACCCCGATCCCATCTCTTCTTTTCCATAGAAAGCATGAGGCCTTTTATGGGGATCATCAAAGTCTGTCACATCACTTGGGGCAGTGCCTAGGCCCTTCCCAATATGTCTAGGCTGAGAGAATCCCTGGATGGGGAGTGCGCTCTCAATGTCCATTCATACACTAGGTATAAATATTGTTCATTACCAGGGGTCCCATAAACTTCACAGGCCTCCTTATTGTCACTCACGTACAGGGGGCCTGGTTCCGTCCTATGCTGGTTTCTAAGCTGTCAGTCTTGGGTCCATGAGTTCCCCCTTGTTCAGGTCAGCTGTTTCTGAGAGTTTCCCCAGCCTGGTTTTAACCCCTTTGCTCTTCATTCCTCCCTCCCTGCAACTGGATTCCAGGAATTTGTCTCAATGCTTAGCTGTGGGTCTCTGCTTCTGTTTCTACCAGCTACTGGATGAAGGCTATTTTCACTTTTAAGACATCTCTTTCCCCCAGAAACCTTTTGTGTCCAGCTGCCTGGTTCGTCTGCTGTTGTTCCACAAACTATATCCTTTCTCCATTGCCCTCCCCATGGACATTGATGAGAAAGCTACATTCAGTTGTGCCCAAATATAGAAGGAAAATATTAACAAGCTGAGATTTTAAAATTGATCAAGGAAAACAAGAGTGAAAAAGAGGTGGTAAGGGCTGAGAAGATAGCTCAGTCAGTAAAGTGTTTTGCCACACAAGCATGAAGATTCAGTTCAGATCTCTAGCACCTGTGCAAAAACCTGGAAATGGTAGCACATACCTGTACTCCCAACATTTTGGGAGGCCAAATCATGTGGATCCTTCCAGCCAACCAGATTCAACTAGTCACATTGCTAGCCACCTCACGTATAGCCGGAGTGAGCTCCAGCTTCAACGAGAGATCTTGGAAAAACTAATTAATTTGGAAAGCAATAGAGGAGAACAGTAAATGTTGGCTTCTAACAGGTGTGAGCATATGTTTATGTACACACTGATGAACACACACACACGTGGATCACATTCCCATAACTCATTCAAAAATTTAATGAAACATGATAGCATATACATGTACAAAAATGTCCCAGAAATATGCCAAAACTGAAAATGTAAGCAATGGAATTATAGGCTTTTTAAATTTTTGTGGGGGTTTTTTGGTATTTTTTACAGCTAACATTTTTATTGTTAAAAATCATTGTATTGAAGTATAAATGTAGTTTAATGTTTATGAGAAGAATATATTTATGTGTATCTAAATGAATACTTGGTTTTTGGTAGACTAAAATATGAACTTCCCAGAATCCAAATTATAAAGAAGAACTATATTTGAGGATTTTAGAGCACTAAAATAGAGAGAAGAGATGTTTTCCTTAATTCTTCAGTAATGTTTGACTTGGTATTCTTTAATAAATATTTAATATATAATAGTACAAAAAGAAATTTAAGTAACTAAAAAATATTGTCCAACTTATTTCCTTGACAATCATGTCTATGAAAATTAAATTTAATTGAAAACTATATTATTGTGATGACAATGGATGGCACATGTATAGGGTAGAATCAAATGCTGTTTTGTTATTTGCCATTATTGATTTTATAGCATTACTTCCATTTGTACACATTAGACTTTTTTTTTAAGTTAGATTATGTTAAAGAAAAGAATCCTGAGGCATGAGTACATTAACACAATCATCTAAACAGAATGAATCCTGCCTCACTCATATAAATCTTCCATAAAAACGGGATGGAAAAAAAACAGTAAGTCCTGTCCCTTAAGAATGTTGTCTAAGCCACAAGGAGGATGATGCTGTAAGCATGAGAGCACTAGTGTGGAAGCTACACACAGAATTACTTTCCCTGGAGGGCTTTAAAAATAGACAAGCTTGTCTGAAAGAGTGGAAAAGCATTTCTTCTGAGGGCAGAGCAGATGGATTTGGTGACCCCTCAAGGTCCCTTCCAGCTAGTAGATCTGGACTTCTAACCCTGGCTCAGCCACCAGAACCCTATTCTACCCTGGACTCTTCACCTGTCTCTACTGGCGGCTTGTCTCCACAGGCTGCAGATGTTCCCTCCTACCCTGCTGGAATCCTTCTGCAGCACACATGTGCAGGAGGTGAGAAGCATGTTATTGAAAATCAGAGCGAAAATATTAGCTCTACTAAGCCCAGATCTTAGGACATGTTGCAAAATTACTGACTTTTAATTTTAAAAAATAAATAGCAGCACCATATTAAAAAAAAAAGAAAGATCAAGATACATTTCACATGAAAGGAAGATTGAGAACGATAAAAATTAAATGCAATGCTCAATCATGGACTGAAACATCCAGTAAAATAAATGCTGTAAAAGCAAAGTGACACACACAAATTATATGTCACAGGTGAGAAAAATGTTCAGAGTTGGTGAATCTGAGAAAAGAGCTACAATTTTTATATAATCCTTAAATTTTTACACCAAATTATTAATCATTTCAAACTAAAGAATTTTAAGCGTTGGACTTAAGTGTTTGTACCATGACGTCAGTTATCAGTCAACATTTCCCTTCTCATCTGTTCCTGAAGACAATTGCATCTATTATCACAAACTTTACACAGTTACTTTCCACTATATTAAGATCATTGGGACTGTCCTAGGCCTGTCCCTCAGCTTGCTTCTCTTATTCTTCCCTTAACAGTTTAAGCTGAACCCTACAGAATCAGTACTCCAGCCAGTTGCTGCGCCCCAACCCCCATATGGCACTCTTGCCTGATGCTCCTCACATCCTGACATGACAGCTGGGTAAATTGCCCTGAGCAAAGCAGAATTTAAAACCCTCTCTTGTGTTCACAAGAGTTCAATAAGCCATGGGAGAAATGACCTGCTTATCATGTGTTTCTGTGGAGGTTATGGTGGGACTATTAACCTAGAAAAGGAAATTGCTCTGGAAGTATGGATAAGAAATACATTTATGAGTACCATCCACATCCTAAATTATTTATATGCGTGATCATATTTAATCTTTACAACATGTCTGCATGATAGACTTTTATCATCCCTGTTTTATAGATGAGGCCCTAAATAGAAAGTAACTTACTCAAATCCATGCTAATAAGCAATTAAGCCATCAGTCCAATGTTAACAGTTATATCTCTTCAGAAAGCCCATTTTCTAAGCCATTTTGCTCTATTTCCTCCCTCCCGAATTCTATGGACATCTCTACATCAACATGATTAACAGTAACAAGTAAAATCTAACCTATGCACCTTGTTAAACTCTGAAAATATAAACCACTTTGAATAAATCTATTATTTATGTATCTTATAAAGTTATTAATAAAATTCAGTTCACCTAGACAAAGTCTTCTGGCAAAATGAGTGGAGTTTGTCTTTTCTTGTTTTATGTCAACTTGACACAAGCTAGAGTCATCTGAAGAAAGGGAACCTCAACTGAGGAAATGCTTCCATTAGATTCAAGATAGTGCATTTTTCTAATTAGTGATTGATGATAGAGGGTTCAGGCTATTGTTGATGGTGGTATCCCCAGGCTCGTAGTTCTAGGTTCTATAAGAGAGCAGGCTGAGTAAACAACGAGGAGCAAGCCAGTAAGCACCACCCATACATGGTCTATATATCAGCTCCTGCCTCCAGGTTCCTGGCTTGTTTTAGTTCCTGTATTTACTTTGATTGGTGATAAACTACAATGTGGAAGTGTAAGCCAAATAAAGTCTTCCCTCCCCAACTTGCTTTTGGTCATGGTATTTCATCACAGCAATAGAAACCCTAAGCAAGACAAAAATATGAATATTGTTTAACCCAGAAATCCCTAGATAGCTACCCAGTGTTGTAAGTGGAAGTTTGTATACCACAGTGCTCCTTAACAATAGTGAGAATTATTAGCCAAATATCCAAATGAACAGGTAGAAATGAGGGAAAAAAATAAAAACTAGTTCTTCTCCCCATTTAACAACCATTCAACCATTTAAAATTATGTTTATGAAGAGTTATAATGGCACAAAAATGCTATGCTATAGAACTTGGTGAAATGAAAAAACATAATATCAATTATGAATGATGACTACATCTAGGAAGAACATTTTAGTTTGCATCAATCTTCTATGTGGAAAATGGGTTAAAGTGTAGTGAAACAGCTAGGTATGACATTACAATACTGGAGGAATGAGGAATGAAAAAGCTGGAATCAGTTGTTAGTGCAAAAGACTGCAAAAATGTTTAAAATTATCCTGTAAACTCGTAAGTGGCATTGATAATACTGCATTATTGCCTTGACATGTACTAGGAAAATAGTAGAGTTAATATTCTTGATGGACTAGTGAGATGGTGTTTCAGGTAAAGGCACATGCTATTAAGTCTGACAACCTGAGTTCAAGCCACAAGGTGGAAGGAGAGATTCAACTCTTAAAATTGTCATCAGTCTCTACCACACATGTGCCATGGAACATACACACATACACTTACATGTACACACATATACACACATAAAATAAATAAATAGATAAATAAATTTATAAAAATCAATCTTAAATATTTTAAATTAAAAAAATACTTGAGTCATTTGGGTTAAGAAATGGAAAATGCCATTTTCTTCTTGCATGTTCTAGAAGGAGCACATTTGGATACATGAAGACCGAGGCTTAGAAACAGAGCATGTTTCCTTACATGTCACTACTTCAGTGGCTATTAGATATAGAACTCAAGTTTGTTGGAGAGGTCAAGGTTATAGACGTAAAATTGAAAGCCACCTGCTTAGAGATCAAATTCAGGCCACGGGACTCGATCAGATCACTACAAAGATTATATAGATAGAGAATAAAGGATGAACAGATGTTGATTTCACTTTGATGTTGGTGAACTGAGAATTCGACAGTGGTGACAATGAAGTAGCAACCATGTCATTGAGAGAAACAATGAGAAAATATTCTGCTTCAGAAGCCAAATCAAACCATTACAACTTGGAGAAAACTAGTGATATTAAAAGATGCTGAGAAATAAGCAGTGATTGTCAGTAATGGGGCTCCAAGCTGGCCTCAAACACACTATATTGCCCAAATTCATGACCCTTCTTCCTTCCTCCATCACCCAAGTTCTAGGTTTACAGTAGTGTGCCATTATATGGAGCTGGTGGTGGGATTTGATTACTTTTAATTGTTCATTCTATCCTCTTGATAGAAATCAGCACAGTGTTTCTATAGATGGTGAATATACACAGGAAAGAGGCACCAGGATGAGAGAAAGATTCTACATCATATCTAGGGTGTGGGGCACACAAGTGTGAATGCTTCACAAAACTGACCTTACCATGTTGAAGAGCTCCAATTTCATTGCATTCAAGAGTATGCAAATTATATTTCAATAAAAATAAATTCTAATTTTTCATTTTTGCATTTTTCAATATTACTATAATGAACAGTCACTACTGTTGTAATAAAAAATAAACATTTAGAAATGAAGGTTGGATTACTGTATATGTCAACCGTCTTTGAATTGTAAAGGTAAGAATTAGCAGAATATTATGTTTTCCTCAAACAAAAACCAATGTCAATAATGTTTGAATAAAGTTCATAGTGAAACCTTTGCTATGGATTTCCCAGGGAAACTTATCTTTGCAAGTAAAAAAAAAAAATCAATTTTTACAGGTAGACCAGGAAACTTCCACTTTGCAGGTCATAAATGTATATTTTGGGTGATTATTAATTTTTGCATTTTACCAAGGTGATATATATATATATATATATATATATATATATATATATATATATATATATAGTCAGCATAGACATGGGGTTGAAAATGCAGCTTTATTTTCTTGAAAATTCAGCTCAGTTCTTTGTCCATGTTTTCTATAAAGTGTCTATAAAACTGTGTAACATTTAGTTTTGAAACTGCTTCATGAGTTAATGATCAGGAAGTATTTAGGAAATCATAATGGACTCCATAAGTTAAGAAATTATATAACTAGAAACTGTAAGCTCTTCTGTTTGTGTCCATCACTCTCCACGGACTGTGCCATCTGAAGGTACAAATCAAAATTTCCCCCTTTCCTGGAAAACATAGCCCAGAGAAAACTTTCAAATAAATATGAACCTGAAGCACCTTCATTGTGCAATCAGTGCATTCTGTAATATAATCAGAAGCTTTTGAGAAATTGTAAGATGATTCCTGATGACTCCAATTTTCTCTTCTGTGCTCCCTCCCCTTCCCATCAGACCAAGAACCTCTTGTCTTCTTCAAATAAGTTAGCTGAGAAGAAAATTTTAATTTCTCTAAAGGGCATATCAACTTACAGATATGTATAAATGTAGTCTCTCCCTCCTAACCCAGCATTCAAAGACTAGTTGTTTTTCATGAGCACATGTGCATCTCTCCAGAAGTTGTGCCTCTAGAACATAGTACAACTATATTTTTTTCTAGACTGGGAAGCTGAAGGAAGACAGAGCAAAGACCAGTACAACCATTTACGATTGTAAGAAAACTTTAAAAACAACTTGATGGGTGTAGATTTTTATCTCCTGGGAAAATGGGTGCTATTAAAATCATTTCAAAACAATCATGCTATGCATATTTTTAAGTGATATTTTAGTCAGATGACTTTGTGTAGTGGTACAAAATAGACTAGAGATCAGGTGACAGAAGCATACTACCATAAGTGGTAGGGCTCAAGCTAATGGTGGTAAGGCCCTTGATGAAATGAGATTAAAAGGGAAATGCAGAAACAGGAAATATGACAGAGCTTTGAGAAAATAAAATTACAGTTTAGGATATAGTGCATTTAAGCTGACAGTGTGGTGCTTATAGAAATTTTAGGCAGGGGCTAGAGAGAGGAGTTGGAGGTTAAGGGCATGCACTGCTCTTCCAGGGGAACTAAGGTCTGTTCTCAGAACCTATGTGTGCTTGCCTACTGTTCTTGTAATCCCAGCTCTAGATGATCTGATACCCTCTTTTGTCTCTGTGTGCACCTGTACTCATGTGTACATACCCATACAATTAAAAATGAAAACTTCAAAAAAGGAAAGAGTCCAGGTAATTACGGATAAAAGTGCATGATGGAGGAACAAGAGAAATACAAAAGTACTTCAAACATAGTTCCCATGGAAGAGGTAGTATCTTCAATGTGTCCATAGAAGGTCTTACATTGGCCTTTGACAAAGGAATGTAAGAAGTTTATATACTTAACTATCAGTATATCTGACATATTTTATCACAAGACTATTAAAGTTATTAAAACAGTTTACACAATTTTCTCAGCTATTCAAAATCATTTTCTATAGTTTTTAAATATAATATAAACTTTATTTCACCATAGCATATCTCAATGGACTACACTCATTTAAAGTACTTAGCATTTCCCCTACCATGGGTAATGGCTATGGTACAAACTTGTGCAGTTCTAAATGGCGTCATCCTTGATTTAATTTCCTGGAGTTATTGACAGGAGTAAAAAGGAAAAACTAATAAAGAAGGCAAACAATAGAAGAAATCATATAAATGCATATTTATATTTCTGAAAATGTCTATTAACACCTTTGCTTATACATATAATAATAATTATAGAAATTCCTTTATATGCCAGGCATTTACTAAGCACTTTAGATGTACTAATTCATTAAATAATATAAACAACTCTTTGGGATCATTAGCATAAATATTACTGAGTTATATAAAGTAAAAATTGTTTCAGAGTTAAGCAGGTTATTGTTCAAAATTGTTCAACAATTTTGAAAAAAGTAGCCTAACTTGTTTTAAAAAGGCTAGTCTTAGTTTGAAGTCACAGAAAAATTATTCCTGAAAGTATAATCCTTCTACGCTTAGTTAATATTAAAATTTTTGAGATTCACTTGATTAACTTACTTTATGGCAAAAATGTAATGGTTAGAGGTAGTGTCACTATCTAATAAACTCACTGTTTTCATCTTATGAAACTATACTAATAATGGTAATGATTTTTACTGGATATCATATGGATGGCAGCCACTTATTTAGCTATCTTTTTCTGAACTTTTGTTTCCTCAACATATCTAAGGCTTTTGTGTTTAGCAACACATTAGCTAGTTTACTAGTTGACTTAAAAATACAGAAAGACACAGTAAACAAAGATTGAAAACTGTGACACCATCTTGTTTTTCTAGGCAACATGGTTGTAGGACTATGTCTCCTCAACCTAATTGCCATAGCCAGGTTCTCAGCCCTGAGAACTAAGTAACTTAACCTCAATGTCTGCCCATCAGAGACAAAGCTAACAAACACAGAGCTCCAGGGGCAGCCCTGCAGACAGATATGCTAACTATATGCCAAACTGATGCCAAGTCAGAGTGTTTTTTTGTGTGTGTGTGTGTGTCTGTCAACTCCACAGATGGGCAATGAACCGGCATGCACTGCTAACTTGTGGCACATTTCCAAACCCAAGCCATCTCCTCCAATTGAGAGCCAATTAGGCTGAAAGTACTTAATGATTAAATCCCTCCTCGAGGTATGTCCTTGGTCCTATAAAATCTCAACAGATAATTGCAGTAAAAGAGATAAAACTTAACAGTCCTTATAAAACACATATCCAGTGGCCCAAGGTGTGCTGTTAGTAGGATTATTGAGTATACACTGAGCACCTTTTCTCCTATACCCCCCATTGTTCCCACCTACAGGGATAATGGGGAAAAACAAATAAAGAGCTGTAAATAAAGACTGCACCATCTAGTTCAAGTTTAGGCATATAAACTAACAGGGGAAATCTGGTTATAGATTGCATTCACTACTGACTTGGAAATTGAGATTTCCTGGGATCTGATGGAGCACATCTGTCCCATGTAATGCCTTCACCCATGCTATCCATATCCTAGGTATACATCCAGTGTAGAGAATTTTGATTATTCGCATACAAACAGCAAAGTTAGTCAGAAGGTTCACAGAAATGTGTAACACATGATGGCCACCTCTTGGAATTTTCTAAGAAAGAAATATCTTTAACAAAATTGTTGATCTTCGTGTATCCTCAGTCCCTTTGAAGACTACATACACTCATTCTGAGTCCTAAAGATAATATTGCAACAAGGAAAATACTCATCTAGTCAATACTTTAAGCAAAGGTCTCTAGGAGTCTAGAAGAAAGTGACAAAGTTTTTGCTGTTGTTGTTGTTTGTTTGTTTGTTTTTAATTCTGCTTCAATTTGGTCTTACACAGATATCCATAAAAAAATCTCTATAAAATTTTACATTCCATTACACATAGAAATATGCACACACTCACATAACTAATATACAGACTAAATATTTGACTCTATAGATTACTAATATCAGAATCATAAAAATAGATGGGGTGAAAGTGAGACAGTTCAATGAGTAAAGTGCCTACTGAACAAGCATAAGGTTTTGAGTTTGGATCCCCAGGACTCAAGTAAAAAATCAAACTGATGGTGCATGTCTATAAAAGTCTGTGGTGTGAGAAAAGAGAGCAGTGCAGACAAACAGATCCCTGTTACTCACTGGCAAGTCAGCCTAGCTAAAAAAGATGTGATCCAGGTTCAATGAGAGACTGTATCTTAAGAAACAAGGTCAGAGAACCTAAGAACTCAGTCAATGTAAACTGGTTTCTATACATGAGCACACATGCCTATACCCATGTAAACACAAATATGTGACACGCACAGAGGGAGAGGCAGCGGGGGGGAGAGGAAGAGGAAGAAGGAGGGGGAGAGGAAGATGGGTAGGGGGATGGGGAGAGGGAGAGGGACAGGGAAAAAGAGAGAGAGAGAGAGAGAGAGAAAATCAAGGGAATGAAGTGGTTGATAGAACATACTTTCTTAGGACCATCCCATAATATAATTAGAAAAACTATGGAGGTAAAAATAGAGTTAGAAAATTCCAACAACTACTACAGAGTAAACTGAGTCTCTTAGAACCTTTGGCATCTACAGAATACAGGTACTAGTTCTTTCCATCTACAAGGAATAGCTCATCACATTATTCCTGAAAAGATGCCAAAGTTGTGTTTGTCCTGTTAAAAACTTGGAACCATTTCACTTTATAGATAAAACTCCTGGTGAACATAGTGTGTAATTTCTCTATTGGTCCTAGAAAAAGATCTCTGATAAGAATAAAAATAAAGACAGCAGGGCAGGGCGGTGGTGTCCCTTTCCTTTAATCCCAGCACTTAGGAAACAGAGGCAGGCAGATCTCTGTTAGTTCAGGACCAGCCTGATGTACAAGAGCTAGTTCCAGGATGGGCTCCAAAGCTACACAAGAAAACCCTATTTCAAAAAACTAGAAAAAAAATAGACAGTAATAGACTTGAGTTCCTCAACTGTTCTAAGGTCTTAGCATTAAAACTAATGATAAAATAATTTCTTAATACAGTACAGAGTTTATGAAATAGAAATAGTGAGTCTAGATTAGGTTTGTTTCAGTTTATTTGTTAATTTACTGACTTTCTCTCTTTTTCATCTCCCACCCATTGAATGTTAACAAAATACTGGTGATTTACAAGGAACTGGCCTAACAACTAACAATAAAGAAGATAGACAAACCTCTGTCCTGACATTATATGGAATAATATAGTTTAATAATTAATGAATGCAAAAAATAGTGGCCATAGTATTTGAAGGAAACTAGGACAGGTATCATAAGGAATATTTAGAGAAGTGTTTCAGAGACCATGTATTTTCCCAGTTGCTTTCTGTTGCTGTGACAGAGGAGCTTGGGAAGCAGATAGTGGATATCTGGGTTACATGTTCCCATCTTAGTTCATCACTGGGGAAACTCAAGGCAATAACTAAGTGGGGCATGAACCAGGATTTAGTAACTGAAGCAGAAGCCACAGAAGAATGATGTTTATTGGCTTGTTCTCCTTTGTTCATTCTGCTTGCTTTTTTATACAGCTTATGAACGTTTATCCACTAGTGATACCAACCAAAATGGGCTAGGCCATCCCACCTAAATAATTAGTCAAGAAAATTCTCCCACAGACTTGCCTATGAGCAATTTGATGGAGGCAATCCTTCAATTAAAATTCTTCCCTCATGTCTCTAGCTTGTATAAAGAAAAAAGAAAGAAAGGAAAAGAAAAGAAAACTAAATGGCACATGCATACAACTAGTTTCAATATTGTCAGCAAGTCTGATATCAAGATGATTTATTCTAGTCCTAAACAAAATAGAATGAATACCAAAAGCACAAGATTTAGATCACTTTGGGCTCAAGTTGCCTAAAGAGGAGGACACTACAAAAATCTGTAAATCAAGGCAGATTTTGACACTTGGATACAAACTGCTAAAATAACCAAGGCAAAGGCACATATGCCTATCTTATTTGAGAAATTATAACTGGGTGCATGTTATATAAAGCAAAGTACCCAGAACCAATGTAGATTGTCTAGCTAAATATTTGATAAATGTTGAATTACTGTGTATGCATGTATGTATTCCATTATTCATTCAATAATTAACATGAAAGGTTTTTTGATCATCTAATGGATATTAGACAACCAAAAGGTTTATATATATGTATGTACATATTTATGTTTATAAGTATCTTTACAGATTTTAGACAATAAGAGAGAAATTCTGAATAATTAGAAGATGAACTACCTCTTTTATTTCCTTCACCATGGCTAAAATCTCTAATTAATCCACTTTCAAGTTCTGTGAATTTTTAGAACATAATATTCCATGAAGATGCTTACAAAAGGTCAGATTCAATATTGAGAGATAAATAGAAGAGTCTAGGATTTCCCAACTAAGGCTTCCTTGAGTCTGTCAGCTCCTTGCTGGGCGTCCAGCAGACAACAGGTACATGAATACTGATATACGTTTAGCTCAGCTTTCTTCACTCTTTAGTCACCCATAGACTAATGAGAAGCAACATATAGTTGTTGCTAAACCACTAAGTTCTGGGATGTTTTGTGATATAAAATAGAAAACCAATAAAGAATTTTTTAATGGAATTGTGTTAAACCATATAAAACTTAGGCCACATGGCATTGACTTTTGGTCAAAGCATTCAGCACAGTCTTGAGAAATGATAAAGAGGTTGTTAGAAAAATCTTGATCCATTTTATTTTACAGAGAGCCACTGGTAAAACTGTCACCTGACATAATTATGGATATAAAATGCATTAATGAACTGCAAATTTAAGCAAAAAAATTAAGCCTCGATATTGGCTATAATTGATGTGCTATTGTAAAGAGATTGTTTAGAGAATAAAGCTTCAAATTTATTGGTAAAATATAGGAAAGAAAGAGGATTTATGGTTTTCTGGGAGGAAACATAAAATTGTTTTCATCCATGGCACCTCAAGGGAGTAAAGACAAATCTCACAAAATATAGCTGAGGAACAAAGATCAAATTACAGATGTGGCTGTAAGATCCCTATAAAGTTCTGTAAAGGAATTAAAGAAAAGCCTAAAAGGACATCTCTCTTGCACAAAGGAGCTTACAAAGGTATGAAATGTGTGACATTTAACTCATAGAGAGGAATCAAGTCACATTCAAGAAACTATAAACATTTCATTTCAGCCGGAATGGTAATGTTATATTAACTTGGGCTTAAAAAAAGAATTGAAACTATAGAAAAATATCTAGGCTTGCAAAAAGTCTTGTGTCCCCAAATTTCGATGAGTATGATGAGTATGATGTACAAATATTTCTCAGTGTTCCTTTTTTGAAATATTTCTTTTAGCTTCTGAAATTATAGTTACTTCATTTCCACCACACCTCAGTCCTTTCCTCCCTTCGAATCATTTATATACCTCTCATTGCTCTCTTTCAAATCCATAGCCTCTTTTTCATTAGTTGTCGTCACATAGATACATTTATATACATACATGTTTTTAAATACATAAACACAATGTGCTTAGTCTTTATGCTATTTTTGTGCATGAGATTTTAGGGCTGACCATTTGGTAGCCAGTTGGTGTGCTCTTCCCTGACCAAGATTATTTCTTCTCCTCTCAGTATTCTTCAGTTGTCTATAGTTCTTGTAGAGTTGAGATCTCTTGGCCTTTTTCTCTTCCACTTTATTATGTCAATTGGTTTTTTATTTGTCCAGCTCTAGTTTAGGCAGTCATGATGTAGCTTCTGACATTAGGACACACAGTCTCACAGAAAACTCTCAGATCCTGTGGTTCTTACACTCTTTTTCCCTGATCTCACTTCCCCACATTCCCTAAGCTTGGGGTGCGTAGGTTGTTTTTCATATATATCCACCGAGAGGGCTCTACAACTCTGCATTTTGGTTGGTTGTGACTTTCTGTAATGATCATCACCTACTGCAAACAGAAATTTCATAGATTAGGCATGAGAACTATGCTTACCTTGTGTATTTCCATTTCCTAGCTGTTGTGTATAGAGCAAAAATAAATATGGCTGAGCAAGTATCTGTGGATAGGATGTAGAGTTCTTTGGGCATTTGCCAGAGCAAGTATAGCTGGGTTCATATGTTCTTTGTAAAAGGCCAGGAAGAGCAGACTATTAAAATCATGCTAGGGGTAAAAATTAAAACCAAGAACAGCAGCAAGAACTAGACTCATTAAAGCCAACTGGGTGCATGCAAGACAGGTAGCATTCATCAAGGAGTTTAAAGTCACTGTGGTCCAATGATTACTAATAACATTCCATTCTTTTTGACTTCCAATGGGAATGTTTATGTAAAGTAATTCTGTCCCCATTCCATCTCAATAATCTAGGCATGTTTATGGCAAGTAGTATTTTTCCTATTCTACAACATTCTTAATCAAGAGAAATTATCTAGAGTGTAGTCTATGTACTTGGTGTTTGTTACAATACCCTAGACTACACTCAAGATTCCTTTATTTGAAGAGATTTGGGTGTATACTAGATAAGAGTCAAAACCTTTGGCAGCTAATACCAAATTATCATTTGTGCTCAGAAAGCAGGCTATCATAGTGTCTGAAGACCCAGATCAAGCTTGTCATACCTAATGTATTCATGACTCTTGGTAGTAATTTATCACACTAACTGTGGTAGAAGTATATAGATGTATTATAACATTGCTGGGAATTTAAGGCCCACACCTTTAATCTCAGCACTTGGGAGGCAGAAGCAGGTAGATCTCTGTGAGTTCAAAGCCAGCCTAGTCTATAGAGTGAGTTCCAGGACAGGCTCCAAAGCAATACAGAGAAACCCTGTCTCGAAAAACAAAACAACAACAAAAATAGATATGCTATAACTTATAAGGATATAGATTTGTTTAAATAAAAATATTCATACATTTTGTTCTTTCTTTTTCATCCTTGATATGCCCATGAACATACACATATGTTGTTCTGCTGAAGGTAATTAGAAGGGAGATATTGTTCTATAGGAAGCTGTATATTCCCTGTGGGAAAACTTTCAATTGATATCTCTTAGAAGGCTGAGAATTATTATAATTAGGCACTGTGAAGACAAAATTTTCTCTGTACTTTACTTGTAATGGTATAGTAAAGAAACATCTTTTAAATCATAACTATGAGAGGCCATCTTTTAGAGAGATAGAGACTATAGCGAGTCCATTGACTGTATCACCCGATTAACAGCTCTATTTTCCTGATTTTTTTTCTGTAACAAATATAGGAAAATTCCAAGGGCTTATTGTTTCCTCAATATGCTGAACATTTAGTTGTTCATGTATCAGCTCTTCTAAAACCTGAAGTTTCTCTGTTGTTAAAGGCCATTGTGCAACCCTCACAGGTTTTTCTGATAACCATTTTAAAGTAGGGCCTTTGGAAGATTAGCAGCTGCTGTGTCCTGTTCTTGTACAATCTGAATGCTCGGTGATTGGTCTTTATAATACATTCTTATAAATTTTCCACAACCATATTAAATGTATGGTTTGCTTCTAAGATTGGATGAATGTTTATCTGAGCTGCAGTTGCTGTGATAAATCACGTCCCTACAAATTCTTTGCAATATTAGGAACATATACCTTTAATATTCCTCTCTGTCCTTATGGCCCTATACCTTTGACCCATCTTGACTTTTGTTTTCCATGAGATGAAGTCCCAAACCCTAAAAGTTGAACATTTACCTCCTGAAGAGACCAATTTAGATGCCACGATTCTTGTTTTATAATTGTTATTTCTGTACCTGTGTCTACCAGACCTTCAATGATAACATCATTTATTCATAATTATAATTTTGGTCTCTGCTCATCTATAGAAATTTGCCAATATACTCACTTTGCGATTTTTTTCTGACTTTTTTTTCTTTTATAGCTCTTCTATCGTCCAGAGCAACATGATTTCTTTCAATAGGTATTAAGCTCTTTAATTTCTCTGGGAAGTGGTTCCCATGGTGACCAGAAAGGACTGAACTGAATTAGGCATAAGGTTTTGCATAGGAGCCTGTGAGAGGTCCCTCAAGGAACTTCCCAACAGCAAATTGTTACCTTAATAATTTCTTGTTGACCTACATTCTTTAGTCCAGTGCCTACCTTTTTCAAAACTTCTGCATAATCCAGAAAAAAAGGTTCATTCTTTTTGAATTATATTTATAAAAAGAATTGTTTCTAGAAATGCCATGTTTACAATCTCTTTTAAAGTGACTCTGCCATGGACAGGTAGACAAATGGAATCGAATTGAAAATACTGATATTAATTCACAAAAAGAGAAAAGTATCTTCAACAAATGGTGTTGGCACAACTAGATGATGTTGTATACAAGACTGCAGATAGACCCATATCTATTGCCATGTACAAAACTTAAGTCCAAATGAATCAAAAACCTCAGCATAAATCAAGCCACACTGAACCTCTTAGTAGAGAAAGTGGAAGGTACCCTTCAACAAATTGGTACAGGAGTTTGCTTCCTGAACATAACACCAGTAGCACAGACACTGACATCGACAATTAACAAATGGGACCTCCTCAAACTGAGAAGCTTTTGTAAGCCAAAGGACACAGTTGACAAGACCAAACGGCAGCCCAGACACTTGGAAAAGATCTTCACCACCCCTCATCTGAAAGAGAGCTGATCTCCAAAATATACAAAGAACTCAAGAAAGTAGTCACTAAAATACCCCTATAAAAAAGTGGGGCACATAACTAAAGAGAAAATTCTCAATAGAGGAATCTCTAAAATGGCTGAAAGACACTTAAGAAAATATTCAATATCCTTAGCCATCAGAGAAATGCAAATCAAAACAACTCTGTAATATCATTTTACTCCTGTCAGAATGGCTAAAATTAGAAACACCAGTGACAGCTTATGCTGGAGAGAATGTGGAGAAAGGGGAACACTCCTCCACTGCTGGTGGGTGTGCAAACTTGTACAGGCATTTTGGAGATCAGTATGGTGGTTCCTCAGAAAAATGGGAATCAGTCTACCACATGACCCAGCAATCCCCCCTCTTAGGCATATACCCAAATGACCCATATCCATGCAACAAAGACATCTCTTCAACTATGTTCATAGCAGCATTATTTGTAATAGCAACCTAGATGCTCCTCCACTGAAGAATGGATAAAGACGATGTGGTACATTTATGCAATGGAATACTACTATGCAGAAAAAAAACAAACAAACAATAGAATCTTGAATTTCGCAGGCAAATGGATGGCACTTGAAGAAACCATCCTGCATGAGGTAACACAGTCACAAAAAGAGGAACATAGTATGTACTCACTCGTATATGGATTTTAGACTTAGAGCAAAGGATCACACCTCTATAGAAACTAGGATACAAGAAGGAAGCTAAGAGATTCACACAAGGTCCCTCACAGACAGGAAAAGGAACAAGATCTCCTGAGGACATTGGGAGTGTGGGGTGGCAGTGAGTGAAGAGGGAGTTAGGAGAAAAAGAAGAGGAGGAGAGGAGAACATGTGAGACTAGGAAGATTAAGTCAGGCATTGAATAGATGAAGAGAGAGAGAGAGCTTTCTGTAAAATACATACAGGGATGTTAAAAAGGAACACATGTGGCTGATATTGCCAGCACTTGGGTTGCAGATGAAGACTGTTAAGAAAACCTACAACCCATAATTCTCACACTCACTACAAGATTTTGAAAGAACAAAACAAAAAATTGGCCAACTGGGCAGGGACTCCCATGGGAGATCTAGGTGTAGCACTGGCCTGGGCACAGGCAAATGACTTTTTCATGAATGTATACATTAACATTGGGCACCAATTGTAGCACAGATAATAAAAGATCCAGAGACTAGTATTGGAGTTCAAGTTTCAAGCTGAAACCCAGAGAAGCAAACAATCTAACCACTAGCTCTTACCTCTACCTCAGACTGAAAAGGTTGATCCTATCTCGGCAAGTTCTCCTCCAAGCCTCTGACTGCTGCCTCTCCTCAATGTACCTGGAGACTAATCTTTCACATGAGACCCTTTGCCGTTTATACTTCCCTAGTGCATGTGATCTCAAGTGTTGATATCACTTTGTGTAAGCTGTTTCTCTTTAAGACTGGATCAATTTCATGTAACTCAGTGTGGCCTTGAATTAACAAAGTTCCTGTCTTCTGAGTCCTGTTATTAAAGATGTGTACTGTAAGGAGTAAGGTCTCCCCCCCCCACCGCTGGTCTTGTCCTGCCACTGCATCAGCCCCAATTAACACACTGAGACTCTGTATTTGATATAATGCTGTTGGCCAGGTACTAGTTTCTTATTGACTAGCTCTGTCTTAATTATTAATCTATTTCTATTAATCTAAGTACTTCCACATGGTCTTATCTTATCAGAGAGAGAGGCCGCCCTCATTCTGCTCTCTCCATCTTCCATCTTGACTCTTCCTTACTACTCCTCTCTCCTCCTTGTCTCCTAGTTTCACCTATCTTGCTTTCCTATTGGCCAACAGTGTTTTATTCATTAACCAGTATGAGAAACATATTTACAGAATGACATCTCCCATCATCTTATAAACTTATAAACGCAATACCTAAACAAAAGGAGAAATATACATATCACAAAATTAACCTTAAATTTGTATCAATAAATGAAAATCCATTCCAAAACAAAGTATTCATATCTATATCATAATCCCCTTTTTACCTTTAAAAAGAGATTGGTTGTGGTCATTAACCATTTATAACCATGTACCACCACCACCACCTATATAGCAAACTAGTATGCCTGCTGGGGTGTGGCATATATCACTACTTCCTTACCTCTATAGCTTGTTGCTGTCTTTGCATCCTGAACTTTGGGCAAGTTTTATTAAATCATAAATAATATATCATGACATACACATTAACTTCCATATAAAGACAAGTAGATTACTTACATAGGTAAAAATTATTTTTGTATATCTAGAAGCATCAGACAAAAACCAGGAGAAAGAGGTCATCAATGAGGGTTACTTTGGAAGTGTGCTGCTGAGAATGTTTTCCTAGGCTGTGCTCAGACATGAGTGTTCTGTAAAGCACTTTCCTCTGGAAAGCAAGCTTCCTCCTTCAATGATGGAAATTTGTAGGAACATATAAAGGAACATAAAAAAAAAAACTTCACTGATTTTTGTATCCATTATCTTTTCCTGTCCCTCCATTTCACAATTCTCTCATTGTAGTAATGCTCTCAGATCAATATCATCACTTCTAGTGTACAAAGTTTAACCAGAAAACAATTATCCTGCTATAAAAGGCTTTGATGGCTCAGAATGATCGAATAATGAAATCCTTCATTTTTTCCTTATATCAAACTAAAAGAGTAACCAGACCATTAACTGAAGCTGTTGGTCCTTGCCTTCTATAATGAAGAAAGAGATTTATTTCTCTCCAACTCACTTTCAAGATGATAAAATTGTAATACAGATGAAAGGTCATTTGCTGCCATGTTGACAATCCAAAACAGGCAATTTCTTATTTCAGGAGATATTGGTACTTTTATTTAATTATTTATAATAAGTCACAACAATAATATGAGAGAGTAACAAAAATAGCAGTAATTATTTTTATTTTCTTTCCCAGCTCATTGTTTTATTATTTTCCATCCCCACTCAGTATCCAAACCCTGTACTCTGCCTCTATCAGCTATAGGGCTTACTTAAGATTATGGTTGTTCCTGTCACAGTTCTTTGGATGGTGCAATATAGCATTCTCCATCAGATAGACAACATATTACAGGGAGACTTTTGAAATAAAAAAAAAATGTGTTTATAGACACTCATATCTATTGCAGGTCTGTTACATTCCTAAAAGAAACAGAGAAAGAGTCAAGAATCTAGGATCAATGACATTTAGAAGTGCAGTTTATTTATTGCACATTAATTTTTTTGTCTAATTCTCTCATGGAATGTCACTGTATGTGAGTATTCTCTTTCATTTACTTACAAATATTTCCACTCCTTTTCAAAATCTTGTAATAACTTCTACCAATGTTTCAAGTCACTTCTGACTTTCAATCACTTAAAAGATCATTTAAAGGCTAGAAAAAAGTAGTTCAGTGATTAAGAATGTGCACACTGCACTGGTAGAGAATTCTAATTTCATTCTCAGTACCCATATCAGGTGGCCTACACCTGATGTAACTCCTCCTCCTTCTGTTATGAGACCTGACAAGAGGCACATTAACACACAGGAGTATGCCCCGCACACACACATACACACTTACTCACAATTAAAGTGATCTTAATGGTCATTTAGAGATACTACTATCATGTCTAAGACACAGTAGTTCTGAAAGGTCAGCATGAGCTAAAGAGGATTTATGATGATGGTAAGACAACATTGAAAAGATAGCATCACCTAGAAGGGATCATTGATAGGTCAAACAGCAGGGATTAGATCAACATATGCTCCATTAAGGTCAACAAGGCTTAGTAACTATGCAAGAAAGAGGTGGAAAGTCACTTAAGCATTAAAGTGCCACCAGGCACTTAAATTGTCAAGCAAGTAGATGATAGCCATGCATTTTCCAGAGAAAGGTAGTAATGAACAGGTGGTCAACATCAGAACAGTATCATGGTCCCAGGGGAACAAGACCTTAGACATGGTAGGCATTGGGGTGTAGGAAGGGTGATGGTGAGAGGTCCTTAGCATAGGTGTCAAGTATTTACTAAGGTGGAGTTTCCTGGGAAAAGACACTTAGGATCAATGCTCTTGAAAAAACAGACTAAAGATTGGGAAAAGTTCAACTTACTCAAAGCCATAGAAGCAAAATGTATACATATCATGATTCTCTTAAAGTCTTGAAGGAAGCTTTTGTAACAGAGGTGTAGAGAATGTATAGGATCCAGGAGAAAGAGATGGTGCATGTCACTGGGGAAGTGGGAAGACATCTGTTTATGATTATGAGGGCCTGCAAGGCCACATACAGGAAAGGACTTAAAGACATGGTAATATGACCACTTGTGCAGACTTGCAGTATTATTCTGGCTTCCACATTTAAAAAAAAAAGTGGAAATAGAAGAATGGGCAATGAGTTGGAGAAATACAGGGATAGACTGTACAAAAGAAGCAAACTCTTGCCATTCCAGTTGTGTAAAATAGTCTCCTGTAGATTTAATTTTCCTGCAAC